>NC_092053.1:114223129-114593129 GCF_003086295.3 Arachis hypogaea
GTTAAGTCTAGATAATCAGAAATTTAGGGGAAATTGTTTTCAAGCTGTTGTTCAAATAAAAAACTTTTCCAAGTTATACAAGAACTCAATTAGAACACGGGTCATACTTCCGTTCCACCCAAATTCATAAGATAAAGAACAAAAACAATTCTTGAAATAGAAATCAGTACATGAATTAAAATAGAAAAATAATAGTATCAATTCATACAATAGACAGAGCTCCTAACCTTAACAGTGGAGGTTTAGCTGTCATGGTTCAAAGAGAAAACTAGGATTCAGAAAAATTGTAAAATTCTAGAATGAGGTAGAAGAGAAGAGCTCGAAGGGCTAATTCTTTTCCCTTTTATATATAGTCCTAATTAATGTAAAATATATTTCCTAAAACTAAATAATATCTTTTCCTAATTATAAAAGAAATAAAGTTTTAATCAAATAACAAAATTGATTCGCAGGCCTTTGGAGACGAATTGGGGACCACTTGTGTACTAAAGGTTGGCGCCGAACTTGGAGGGAGTCAAGTTCGGCGTGGACTAGGCAAAGAAGCTTTCCTTTATAGCGTCGGCTGTGGTGCCAAACTTGACAATGGTCAAGTTTGGCGTGGAGGTTGTGCGTAGCTTTCTTCTTGAGACTTCATGCTGGTGCCGAACTTGAAGAACTTCAAGTTCGGCGTGGAGGAGGCTGAACTGCTTCCCTTGGAATGCTTGTGCTGGCACCAAACTTGGAGGTTTCCATGTTTGGCTTTAAGCCTTTATTCTGCTGTAGCTTCGTTTCTCTATGAAGACTTTGTCAAATTCATCCAAAACGCTACCTGAAATAAACAGAATCGCACACAACTCAAAGTTGCATTCATAGTGGCTAAAATATATTAAATCTTGATTAAACTTATCAATTCAAATACAAATTCACTAGAAAAAGACAGAGAAGATGCTCACGCATCATTCATTTAGTTGCAAGATCCTCTTCTCACCAGCAGCTTGGTTGTCAAAATTCAGCAACTTGAGGGCCCAAAATGCTCTATGTTCAAGCTCCACGGAAAGGTGACAAGCCTTGCCATACACCAATTGATATGGAGACATGCCAATTGGTATTTTGAAGGCTGTCCTATAAGCTCAAAGAGCATCATCCAGCTTCTTTGACCAGTGTTTTCTTGAAGCCCCAATAGTTTCCTCAAGAATTCTCTTGAGCTCCCTGTTTGATATTTCTGTTTGCCCACTTGTTTAGGGGTGATAACGTGTGGCCACCTTATGCTTGACTTCATATCTCATGAGGAGGGTCTCTAATAGTCTGTTGCAGAAATGGCTTCCTCCATCACTTATGAGAGCCCGGGGAACCCCGAATCTGCTGAATATGTTTTTCCTAAGAAAGTTCATCACCACCTTGTTATCATTGGTTGGGGTTGCAGTAGCCTCCACCCACTTGGACACGTAGTCAACTACCACTAGAATGTATTTATTTGAGTATGAGGTTAGGAATGGTCCCATGAAATCAATCCCCATACATCAAATAACTCAAGTTCTAAGATGAAGTTCTGTTGCATATCATTCTTTCTTGGTAGGTTTCCAGCTCTTTAGCACTCATTATATTTCTTCACTAGTTCTCTTGCATCTTTGAAGATGGTGGGCCAAAAGAACCCACACTGTAGTACATTTGTTGCAGTTCTTTCTCCTCCAAAATACCCTCCATAATTGAAACTATGACAATTCCATAAAACTTCTTGTCCTTCTTCGTGTGAGACACAGCTTCTAAGTATTCCATCAGGATATTTTTTAAAGAGGTAAGGCTCATCCCATACGAAATACTTGGCATCATTGATTAACTTTCTTTTTTTATGCTTGTGGTTTTCAAGAGGTAGCTCCCCGGTGGCCTTGAAGTTGGCAATATCTGCGAACCAAGGTGCCTTTTGAATCAACATCAATTATTCATCCGGGAAGCATTCGTTCACACAAGGGGTGTATGCTTCATCATCTTCACATGGGATTCTTGATAGGTGATCTGCCACTTTGTTCTCCACTCCCTTCTTATCTTTGATTTTAATATTGAACTCTTGAAGAAAAAGGATCCACCTGATCAATCTTGGCTTTGACTCTTGCTTGGTTAGTAGGTATTTAAGTGCTGCATGATCAATAAAGACAGTCACTTTAGAACCAATAAGATATGATCTAAACTTATCAAAAACAAAAACTATGGCCAAGAGTTATTTCTCAGTGGTGGTGTAATTCTTTTGAGCTTCATTGAGGACTTTGCTAGCATAGTATATGACATGCACTAGCTTGTCTTTCCTCTGTCCCAACACTGCCCCAATAGCAAAATTTGAGGCATCACACATTAGCTTGAAAGGTAAATCCCAGTCAGGTGGAGCTATGATGGATGCAGAGGAAAGCTTTCTCTTGAGATCCTCAAAGGCAAGCATGCATTCTTGGTTAAACACAAAAGGTGCATCAGAGACAAGTAAGCTGCTTAATGGTTTAGCAATTTTTGAAAAGTCTCTAATGAACCTTCTATAGAAACCAGCATTCCCCAAAAAGCTCCTAATTGCTTTAACTAAGGGTGGAGCACAAAGAGCATTCCATCCTCCTCCATGAAATTAGAGAAGATCAAAGAGTCATGAGGGAAGAGCAACAAAGGCAAGGAAGAGACATAAAGGAGCTCAAGCGTTCCATTGGATCTTCAAGAGGAAGAACTAGCCGCCATCACTAAGGTAGACCCGTTCCTTAATCTCCTTGCTCTTATTTTTCTGTTTTTCGAAAATTTTGCTTTATGTTTTATTTATGTTTGTGTCTTATTACATGATCATTAGTGTTTAAGTATCTATGTCTTAAAGCTATGAATGTCCTATGAATCCATCACCTTTCTTAAATGAAAAAATGTTTTAATTACAAAAGAACAAGAAGTACATGAATTTCGAATTTATCCTTGAAATTAGTTTAATTATTTTGATGTGGTGACAATACTTTCTGTTTTCTGAATGAATGCTTGAACAGTGCATATATCTTTTGAATTTGTTGTTTATGAATGTTAAAATTTTTTACTCTTGAAAGAATGATGAAAAATGAGAAATGTTATTTGATAATCTAAAAATTCATAAAATTGATTCTTGAAGCAAAAAAAGCAGTGAAAATCAAGGCTTGCGAAAAAAATGGCGAAAAAAAAGAAAAAAAAAGAGAAAGAGAAAGAAAAAGCAAGCAGAAAAAGCCAAGAGCTCTTTAAACCAAAAGGCAAGAGCAAAAAGCCAGTAACCCTTTAAACTAAAAGGCAAGGGTAAAAAGGATCCAAGGCTTTGAGCATTAATGGATAGGAGGGCCCAAAGGAATAAAATCCTGGCCTAAGCGGCTAAACCAAGCTGTCCCTAACCATGTGCTTGTGGCATGAAAGTGTCAAGTGAAAAGCTTGAGACTGAGCAGTTAAAGCCATGATCCAAAGCAAAAAGAGTGTGCTTAAGAATGCTGGACACCTCTAATTGGGGACTCTAGCAAAGCTGAGTCACAATCTGAAAAGGTTCACCCAGTTATGTGTCTGTGGCATTTATGTATCCGGTAGTAATACTGGAAAACAAAGTGCTTAGGGCCACGGCCAAGACTCATAAAGTAGCTGTGTTCAAGAATCAACATACTGAACTAGGAGAATCAATAACACTATCTAAATTCTGAGTTCCTATAGATGCCAATCATTCTGAACTTCAAAGGATAAAGTGAGATGCCAAAACTGTTCAGAGGCAAAAAGCTACTAGTCCCGCTCATCTAATTGGAGCTAAGTTTCATTGATATTTTGGAATTTATAGTATATTCTCTTCTTTTTATCCTATTTGATTTTCAGTTGCTTGGGGACAAGCAACAATTTAAGTTTGGTGTTGTAATGAGCAGATAATTTATATGCTTTTGGCATTGTTTTTAGGTAGTTTTTAGTATAATTTAATTAGTTTTTACTATATTTTTATTAGTTCTTATGCAAAATTCACATTTCTGGACTTTACTATGAGTTTGTGTGTTTTTCTGTGATTTCAGGTATTTTCTGGCTGAAATTGAGGGACCTGAGCAAAAATCTGATTCAGAGGCTGAAAAAGGACTGCAGATGCTGTTAGATTCTGACCTCTCTGCACTCGAAATGGATTTTCTGGAGCTACAGAAACCCAATTGGTGCGCTCTCAATTGCGTTGGAAAGCAGACATCCAGGGCTTTCTAATAGTCCATACTTTGCCCGAGTTTTGATGATGCAAACTGGTGTTCAAACGCCAGCTTCCTGCCCTATTCTGAAGTTAAACGCTAGAAACAGGTTACAAACCAGAGTTAAACGCCACAAACAGGATGCAACATGGCGTTTAACTCCAAGAGAAATCTCTACACATGTAAAGCTTAATGCTCAGCCCAAGCACACACCAAGTGAGACACGGAAGTGGATTTCTGCATTATTTACTTATTTCTGTAAACCCTAGTTACTAGTTTAGTATAAAAACTACTTTTAGTGATTTATTTTACACCTTTGGACGTTTAGTCCTTAGACCGAAGTCTTGGTCATTCTGGTTCCCCCTCTAGGGCCGAAGCCAATGAACACTATTATCACTTATGTATTTTCAATGGTGGAGTTTCTACACACCATAGATTAAGGTGTGGAGCTCTGCTGTTCCTCATGAATTAATGCAAAGTACTATTATTTTTCTATTCAATTCAAGCTTATTCTTATTCCAAGATATTCACTCGTACTTCAACCTGATGAATGTGATGATCCGTGACACTCATCATCATTCTCACCTATGAACGCGTGCCTGACAACCACTTCTATTCTATCTGCAATAGCTTGAGCATGTATCTTTTAGCCTCCATTCCGAAAGATCGGAGTCTTCGTGGTATAAGCTAGAATCAATTGGCGGCCATTCCTGAGATCCGAAAAGTCTAAACCTTGTCTGTGGTATTTCGAGTAGGATATGGGAAGGGATGACTGTGACGAGCTTCAAACTCGCGAGTGTTGGGCGTAGTGACAGACGCAAAAGGATCAATGGATCCTATTCCAACATGAGTGAGAACCGACAGATGATTAGCCGTGCGGTGACAGCGCACTTGGACTATTTTCACTGAGAGGACGGACGGTAGCCATTGACAACAGTGATCCCCCAACATACAGCTTGCCATGGAAATGAGCATGAATGATTGAATGAAGACAGTAGGAAAGCAGAGATTCAGAAGCAACAAGCACCTCCATACGCTTATCTGAAATCCCACCAATGAATTACATAAGTACTTCTATCTTATTTTATATTTTATTTATATTTTAATTATCAAAACCTCATAACCATTTGAATCTGCCTGACTGAGATTATAAGATGACCATAGCTTGCTTCAAGCCAACAATCTTCGTGGGATCGACCCTTACTCACGTAAGGTTTATTACTTGGACGACCCAGTACACTTGCTGGTTAGTTGTGCGGAGTTGTGAAAAAGAATTGAGATTATAAAAGTGCGTGCCAAGTTTTTGGCGCCGTTGCAATCATAATTTCGTGCACCAAGCACCGACCCAGCAGCGCTCTTCCCAGCAACGCCAAAGAGAGGCTTTGCCACTCACCCTAGAAGCATTGCAGAGAAGGTAAAATTCATAGCAATTGGTTTTACAACTATAATCCATTAGTATTCATTCTAGATTCTACCATACTAGTGAGGCAGCCATTGAATCGTTAAACAAATGTTCAATTTTAGGTACGAAGAGCACGGATTAGCGAAAGAATCAAGAAATTGCAAGGCCTTCTCCCGAAATCAGACAAGGTAACTAATCTAAAACTCTATCAATACTCAATAGCACTCATGTTAATTGAAAATTCATATGCAATTCGATAAATTGGTTGTTTCCCTCTTTGCAACAAACAAGCACAGCAGAGATGCTGGATTTGACTGTTGAGCACATTAAAGAACTGCAGGAACAAGTTAAGGTACATAACAAGAAAAGGATCTTCATTGCTAATGCTAAAATGATTAAACATATTAAAATTGGACCAAAGTCTATACTATTTATGTAACCAAATTACTTTGATCTCATGCAGATGCTCACTAATATTAGGTCAAAGTGTAGATGTACAAATACTCAGAAGCAATATTCTTGACTCCTTTTTCATGATTTAGTTCCTTGTAGATAGCAAAGGGCAGGAGCCTTTTCTTTTTTTTTTTTTTTTTTTTGCCAAAGTTGGCAAGTTGTATATTTAGATATATAATTAATAATGATGATGTTTTCCTAGTTTGAGTTTTGTTTAGCTTCCTTTAAGTATCATACTTCACAATCATGTTTAGCTGAAGTCATGTTTATTGCTGGTTTAGTGATTGTAAGTTCTTTTATCTGGTATAGCACAAGTCAGTTAATATTTTGAGATACTGATTTTGATTTAATATTTCTGTGTTTTGCTGCTCCTGCAGTTCATCCTGAAAGTTGAAATCCTATGTGGTCTGTATTAAGGTAAGATTGATTTTAGTTATGATATTTTGTTATGTGATTTGTTTTTTAATCTATTCATTTAACTTTTGGATTGTAGTTATATGCTTTTACACAAGTAACCTGTATCTGAGTAGTTGTAGATTACTAGATGTTGGTTACTTTTCTATACAACTTTCTAATGGTCTATACTGAACTTTCTAATTTACGAATGCAGCATACTCATAGGGCTTCTTTCATTCATGGTGAGTGCCTTCTTTGTATTCTACTTAAATTCTTATTCCTTCCATTTCCTATCTTATTTCTTTGTTTGGAAGATAGTTGTCTTAGCTCACTAAATCAGAGTTATGGGGTAAAAAATGCAAGTTATTGTTCCTTTATGGCTTTAGTAGCTTGCAGTTGATACCTTGCCATGTATAGAGATTTTCTTACGAGTTTTTGGTATTTGATGGACTTCATTCTTTCAGATGGACAACAACCCAACCACCGGCAGTGTAAACACCACCACCACCACTGAGAAGCAGCGTTTAGCAAAATCTTCCCTTTCTTTTAATTACAAGAAGTAGGTCTATTGCATCATCTTTTCACAAGTCACCATAGAATTTAGCAAGGTCTCTACAATTTGTCTCCCATTTTCTTTAATTGTCGTATTTTGATTTCTTTTGTCGTTAAATTTCATTGGATCAAGACTTTGTTAGCTATTGAGTATTTGTGTTTGCGATTTCAATGTTATGACTTTGTGAAAATTGAAATAGTGTGGTAGTATTTTTTTAATTAACTGAAAAAACTGAACAAACCGGACCAAACCAAATAGATTTTAATTGGTTTGGTTTGGTTCGGATGATTTCGATAAAAAACCGAACCAAATCAAACCGCAGTTTAATTTAACGATTAGATCGGATGACTTTTCTCTCAAAAACCGAACCAAACCGCACCGCGAACACCCCTAGACTAATTTAAGGACCTCAAGGCCTTTAATCTAACAATGCTTACAAAGCAGCGATGGAGGCTGGTTATTAATACTGGTTCCCTAATATTTAAAGTGTTAAAAAGTAAATACTTCAGGTTCTCTTCCTTCTTAGAGGCTGAGATTAGATAGAACCCCTCATGGGGTTGGAGAAGCTTAATGGAGGGTAAGAATATTCTAGAGAAAGGAATGGTTTGGAATGTTGGCAAGAACTCAGTAGTTGAAATTTTTGGAAAAAGATGGATTAAAAATCATCCTGTCATATTAGAAAATCAGACACTACAACAAAATTCTAATCTTCGGTGGGTAGGTCAGCTCATAGCAGAGGATGGAATACAGAACAAACAGATAATACAAGATAAATTTAACCAGAAAACAGTACAAGCTATTCTACAAACACCAATCAATCAGGATGGAGACATAATTTCATGAGGTAAAAATAAAAGAGGAGCTTACACGGTTCAATCAGGTTACATTATTAGCTTCCAATTCTGCCACCCCCTATTGAGACATTGCCACCATACTTCCAGAACAAACTGTTGTGGTAATCAATCTAGGATGTTGAAATGTCCAACTAAAGTTAGAATAATTTTCTGGAAGACAATGCATGAAGGACTGCCAGTGAAACACAAAATCCATACCAGATTTTCGGCGGTCTCCGAAACTTGCCCCATCTGTCTGCTCCAAATAAACTGAGACAATAGCTACTCACTGCCTCATCCACTGTCGGAAGAATTCAATGTGGCAAAAGCATAAACGGAACACAACAAAATGTACACAAAAAATCCAAGTCTTAAGGCCTACATAAGGGGCAAAATAACCTCGCGAAAAATATAATGACCGCAACACACAGGAGAGGTTGGTATTATTGACTCATTTAAGTTTTAAGCATGATTCTTTTTTACCTTTCTTTTCATTTAGAATAAAAACTTGTTAGGAAGAGCATGTGTTATTGAATCAGTAATCTGAACCTAGCTCATTGGATGTAAAAGAGCTCGATTGATACACAATTTTTAATGATATTGGCTAATTGAACTCAGTGAACTTTATTAGGTGCTTTGAGTGCAAATTATAATTCTTAGTCTAATGTATTAATTAAATGACAAATTATTAACGAGTATTTATAATAAAATCATTTTGTATGTACATAATTAATTAAAAAGAGGAAATCATTTTATTTGTTCCTTGCTTACCACATATATCTTTTCTCTTAGTGCTTAAACTTTTCATGATCTGCAGGGTGTTTAGTCTTTTATAATGGATGTCATTTGAGACAAATGGTATGAAATCATTAACGTTCAAATAAACACGGTCTAATTAGTTGTGTTTTCGAAGTAGAATTATAACTATTCTATAAAGAAGATTTATAGTTATGGTATGTAGTTCATACCTACTCATGGTTCTACTGATATGAGCGCATCATTTCTATTGAACTTTGTGTCTTTGTATGCTGAAATTATTCTTAATTATGATGCATATCCTTTAACACTGATTTGAGTCTTTACTGGGTATACACTAGTTCCAGAATTTTCTACAGCAGATCAGTTGCAGAAGCAGTTTTCCGATAAAGTACATCATGAATCATACTTTAACATTTTAATAATTCATTTGGTGTTGATAACTTGTTTTATATGATGGAAGTATTCCCAATCAAATTGGATTAATGATTTGATGGTTTCCTTCTGTGTTTGATAAATATTGTAAATTTGTTATGATACTGTGAATTTAATGAAATTAATGTTTAATTTTGCTAGGATTGATTTCACTATATTTATATCATGTGCAAGTAATAATAGTTGTTGGCCAAAAAGCTTTCGATATTTAATAAAAAATTGGTTGAAATTTGGTTAGAACTTTAATTTGTTGTGATATTTATTGGCTGGGTTATAAACATATATAGAAGGTTAATACGATGAATGTTGGGATTGAGTGCCTTGCAGGTTTTTCTTATATAATTGTTAAATATTATTCTTAGGTTGATTCATTGGAAAACCCAGTCTTTTATTATGGTCTCTAATTCGATAGCGGTTATGAAAATATTTGTAATGTAATAATTTTGTGAAAAGCATGTGCAAAAAGCAAAAAACTATGAGAAATTTAAGCACAGAGAAATAAATTCTTAACAATTCAAATATCAATCCACTATTGCATGCCTAAGTTATATTAAGGTAATCATGATCAACGAACCCAAATAAACCTTACCTGGCAAGGAATTAGATACATTTGCATAATATCATTTAATTAATATGACTGAGAATGTATGAGCGTAAACCAGCATCATAGAATAACACAGGAAAAAAAATTAAAGGCATACTGCATACCTAACATGAATGAAAAATCAAAATCTTTGTTTATGTAGCATGCATGGCACACATGCATGTCAAGTACATCATCAAATTGACAAGCTCAAAACAAGAGGAGCAAGCCAATGGTAAAATCCTTCAATTAAGTCTATCACCAAAAGTTTAAAAAAAAAAAAAAAAAAAACTATCATCTAACCAGCAAAGTAATCTATGCATTAATATTATCATTACTGATGATTCCGATTCCATGACCAGTAGCCACCAGCTTCCTCAACTACTTCCCGCTCTCTCGCCTGTTTATTATTATAAGCTAAAGTCACAACTAACTACCATCGTTATCATTATCCTATAATCAATCCAAAAATACATAACAATAACAAAAAGAACATACTTAGAATTAAAACTTCTTTGGCAAAAAAAAAACCATTTAGCTGCAGAAAATCAAAAAAATCATCAAGAAGGGCCGACACTCTTACAGTCCTCACTCTCTGATGGTTGTTGTTGTGATGGGAGCAGAAATTGCGCCTCAACAGGATAGTGATGATGATTTGCAAGACCAACATAATTTTCCCCTACTCCTCCATGTTGTGGTGGTTGTTGCTGCAACTGATGATGATAAGTTCCACCACTGTCAAATGACCCCAAACCCAAACAAGGTGCCAGCTCACCTCCTTGACCGCCTGAATGTGCAGCCATCTGGCCAAAAACTCCACTTCCAGCGCCATCGCCGTCGGCTGTGACAACTGAAACCGGACTTGCAGCTGCCACAGGTAGGGGTGTAATCGGTTCGGTTTGGTTCGGTTTTTGACCGAAAACCAACCGAATCGACCTATTCAGTTTTATAATGATGTTAACTGTTCGGTTTGCTGCTTTTTGGACAACCGAATCGAACCGAATCTAAAGGAGAATTTACAAATTAGTGATCAAAAGAAATTCAAAACCAAAATTTAACCATATAATTGAATTGGTGCCTAACAGAAAAACAATAATTATCATGCATATGTGACTAAATACGAATAATAAATTAAGCATATTTGAAAAAACAGAAGAAAAATACTCACTAAAGCTAATTTTCCTTAAAAGTTGAAAAAACTAATATATTATTAATCTTAAAGGAAAAGAAATGGTCAAACAGTAAAACAAAAACGCTATCAGTAAATTAAAAACAAAAGCAAATTGAAAGAAAATAATTTAACAATTTACCAATCATCATTGGATCCAGTTGGAGTCGTATAGAGTGCACCATTATTCATCCACTTCTGCTTGATGGATTATCCATAAGCCTTCTCATTCGCTTATTATGCAAGATTACCAGTGGCCATTTTTTTCCACTACAATTGTAAAATTCTTTTACTACATCGTCAAGCTAAACTATTACAAAATCAACATGATAATAACAATTAGTTACAAAAACCAACAAAGCTTGCTCATCACGCATGTTTTTCAAGCCAGCCCTATCATGAGGGTAACAAAGGTACCAAAACTGAGTTACTACTTACTACTGTCAATTACCAACATAAGTCCTAAAAATATTCATACATGAAACCGAACTGTGTTGCAATGAGAGGACAAGATTAACTCACCTGAAATTCACTGAAATTAGCTTTGACCTCTCTTTCCAGAGCCAAATTAGCAACAGAACGTGCAAACTTGTCTGTCTCCTCATCTTCGTCGATATATCTAGATGGTAATGAAGGAAAAAAAAAGTAGTGAATACACTTTGTTTCCAACAAATTAATCCAACAATATACTAAATTTATCCAGTAACAGCAACAAAGTTTATTAAAAATACTAAGTTATTAAAGCAACAACAACATATTTTATGAAATAAAATAAACAAGTTGTGAAAGCAACAACAACATATTTTTATGAAAGCAACAGCAACATATTTTTAACATATTTTCAACAAATTTTTATGAAAGCAACAGCAATAGCAACATATTTTTATGAAAGCAATAGCAACATATTTTCAAACAGACCAGCAACAAGAACATCTAATAACTTCCAAAAAATTGTGAAAAAACCAAGTTACTAACCTCAAAAGAAGACATTGAGTTGTAGGAGAGGGCTCGAACTAAGGGTTTGCTCGGCGACGGAGACTGCTGCTCAGCGACGGAAAAGAACGGCTCAGACGGAGATCGACGACGGCGTGAAGACTGCGGTTAGACGACGGCGCTCTCCAGCTCTCTGCAACGCCTGCGATGGAGATCGATGACGTCCTTCACGGCGACAATGGACGACTTGCGACTAAACTCTGAAGGACGGCGGCAGCTCTTAGGCTCACTAGCTCTCTCAGGCTCAGGTATGGAGGAGAAAGATGGAAGTAAGAAGCCTTGTGTTGTGGGCATTGAGCATTATGGCTGCGCTGCTGAGTGCTCTAAGTTAGGGATTTGGATTTTAGAGGTTTGGGTATTAGGCTAAAGGGAAAACTTGTAAAAACAAGTCTTTCTGAACCAATTCTTTGGTTCGATTTATACTAAGCCAACCGAAAATCGAACTGAACAGATCGGTTTAATTCGAAAAACAAAAAAATCGGTTTTTTCGGTTTTTCATTCTGTTGTTGTAAATTTTGGTTCGATTCGGTAACTTACATCCCTAGCCACAGTTTCAATCCCAGTAGCAGCGTTGTATCTTAGATACTCCTACTGCTGTTGCTGCTGTTATTCATAGTTTCTCACCATCATGTCATGTTTCTGTGCTGCGAGTTGTTAGGCCTCCAACAACTCGAGCTGCTCTGGATCCAGGTCGGCATTAGCATTCATTGGTCCGTTATGCTGAACAGCCGATGGTGGCATCAAAGACTGAATAACATTTGGGCCGTAAGGCAGGCCGAAAAGAGCCGCAGACGAAGGCGGCGGCTTTCCTTGAGGGTAAAGTGGGAGCCCTCGAATTCCATGAGGGGAGAACGGACCCTAAATGCCTTGTGGTTTGATGTAGGTGCTGAGTTCGGTCTTGGCATTGAGGAGGCCCATTTGTATTTGGTGCAGATGCTGTTGGAGGAAGACAATTTCATACATTCTCTCATCCTCCCGATTTAAACATAATCTATGATGTCTATGAAAGGTTTCTACATACTTGTTATCAATAACAGAGACGGAAGTAAGAATAGATATATCTACCCAAGTCAGGTCGAACGGGATTTTAGAGAACATGTTGTGGATTATTGACCGAGACATAAAACTTATACCTATAATACAATAAAAGAAGATCATCACTACAAGTCGGCAGGCCAGACATAACAACATAAGCATTTACACAAAATTAAAAGAAGTTGGATCGTCATTAACTAAGAATGTCACAGTTCTTACAACCCTTCGATGCCAAACAAACATGCAGATACGAAAGTCGTCCTATCTTTAATGGAAAACATGGAACCATTTGGGGGCAATACAAAGTAAAATCCCACTCAGTTTCTCAGCAACAACAAAAATAGTTCAAGAGCGGCAACAATAAAAGTTCAAAAAAGAAGCAAATTCTCAAACGAATACGACATAGAACCATCAAATAAATAAAGAATCATCACCAAATCAACAAAAATGAATTCAAACCAAGAAGCACATTATCCAGCCAAGAACAAAATAAATAGGAAAGGCGAAGACCAACCTTGATTGGAAAAACGAAGCACACACAAGTAGCAAAATGCGAACGTTCCTCTCAAAAGCGCGAGCAAAGCCTTCTAAGCCTCAAGATAAAGAAATCTTGAATGCAAGAGTGGTTGCACGAAAAAAGTTGAAAAGATTGAAAGAGGGAAAAAATGTTGAGTGCAAACGACTCAAAAAAAAAGAGAAAAAGAAGAAAGAGAAATGAGTTTGGGTATTTATAAGACACCAAGGACAAAGGAGTAATTTTGGTCCCTTATTTATGGCCCGTAGAGTAACGTGCGCAAAATTACGGAAAGACGTAATGTCTTGAATTTTAAAACACGTCGAGTGCCCGACCTAGTCCCAAGAAAGACACAGTTTGCCTGAGCTGATATTTTAATCTGTTAGAGGCCAATCTAATCTACAAATGCTCGAGTCCTACCTCAAAAAGCTCAGACTCAAGCAGGGACACTGTTCATACTTAGACCCAAAAATATAGCCAGACCCAAAATAAATAGAAGCCCACTCAAGAGATCCAATTTCTACAGCTACCCGACTTCATAAGTAACTAACTCTAAATAGAGGTCGGGCGCGACGACGGCAGTTCAGCTCTACTTATTCAAATAAGTAACTAACTCCTAAGATATCTCCCACTTATTTAGAAAAGAGAACTCACTAACTTTTCTAGAAAAAGAGAATAGTTATCCACTATTAAAGGTAGAACTACTCTAAAAAAGTGGTTATATACTTTACTATAAATACACTGACACCCTCATTTATAACTGTCATGCATGTTTATTTATTAGGATTTAGGAGAATAAGGTTAATAAAATTAGAAATAAATGAAAATTTTCTAATATAACAGCATCATTAATTAAGTTATCGGTCCTAGTAAGTTGCATTAAGCCAAAACTTTAATTTGTCACTGTCCTTGGAGTTCATATGATTCATTGTGGATAATAACACAAAAATCTAAGTAGCTATTAGATTCATAGAAAAACGAAAGAAAATCCATGTCCTAATATAAAATTATTACATGGGGAAGGAGAAGAGATATATGAGGCAGTATGGTTGTTACTATAGATAAGAGTACACGTAAAATTCTTGAAAAGCAAGCACAAGTCTTTATCAAAGATAATGATGAAACATAAAGAATTGAAGAAAAAAACAAATAAATAAATTTTAACCATCTTAACATTGCATAAGATTAGTATATAAGTAATAATCCATGTTCTGCCTTTGTTTATATATTTTTCTTGGTTAAGTAGTAGAGAATTATGTATGTTAATCGTCTAATTGATCATTAACTGTTTCCTTTTTTTTTTTTCATAAATTTGGATAATTATTCTCTAACACATAACATAAAACATGTACGTGGATCATTACCTTTTTTTTTCCTTTGTAAATTTTCCAATTTAGTAAATTAGGCGGCGTTTATTTACAGAGACAGGTGATGAGCGGATATTTTATACGCTTTTTGGGGTTAATTTCATGTAGTTTTTAGTATGTTTTAATTAGTTTTTAGTATATTTTCATTAGTTTCTAGGAAAAATTCATATTTCTGGACTTTAATATGAGTTTGTGTATTTTTCTGTAATTTCAGGTATTTTCTGGCTGAAATTGAAGGAACTGAGCAAAAATCTGATTCAGGCTGAAAAAGGACTGCTGATGCTGTTGGATTCTGACCTCTCTGCACTCAGAATGGATTTTCTGGAGCTACAGGAATCCAATTGGCGCGCTCCGAATTGTGTTGGAAAGTAGACATCCAGGGATTTCCAGAAATATATAATAGTTCATACTTTGCTCAAGGATAGACGACGTAAACTGGCGTTCAACGCCAGTTCCATGCTGCAGTCTGGCGTTAAACGCCAGAAACAGGTTACAAGTTGGAGTTAAACGCCCAAAACAAGTTACAACCTGGCGTTTAACTCCAGAAACAGCCTAGACACGTGTAAAGCTCAAGTCTCAGCCCTAGTACACACCAAGTGGGCCCCAGAAGTGAATTTCTGCACTATCTATAATAGCTTATTCATTTTTCTGTAAACCTAGGTTACTAGTTTAGTATTTAAACAACTTTTAGAGGATTATTTTGCACCTTATGACATTTTAGATCTGAACTTTGTACTCTTTGACGGCATGAGTCTCTAAACTCCATTGTTGGGGGTGAGGAGCTCTGTTGTGTCTCGATGAATTAATACAATTACTTCTGTTTTCCATTCAAACACGCTTGTTTCTATCTAAGATATTTATTCGCACTTCAATATGATGAATGTGATGATCCGTGACACTCATCACCATTCTCAACCTATGAACGCGTGCCTGACAACCACCTCCGTTCTACATTAGATTGAATAAGTATCTCTTGGGTTCCTTAATCAGAATCTTCGTGGTATAAGCTAGAATCCATTGGCAGCATTCTTGAGAATCTAGAAAGTCTAAACCTTGTCTGTGGTATTCTGAATAGGATTCAAGGATTGAATGACTGTGACGAGCTTCAAACTCACAAAGGTTGGGTGTAGTGACAGACGCAAAAGGACCAACGGATCCTATTCCAGCATGAGTGAGAACCGACAGATGATTAGCCGGGTGGTGACAGCGCACCTGGACCATTTTCACTGAGAGGACGGATGGTAGCTATTGACAACGGTGATCCACCAACATACAGCTTGCCATAGGAGGAACCTTGCGTGCGTGAAGAAGAAGACAGAGGGAAAGCAGAGATTCAGTAGACAAAGCATCTCCAAAACTCCAACATATTCTCCATTACTGCAGAATAAGTATTTATTTCATGCTCTTTTATTTCTCGCAATTCAAATTGATAAATATAATTGATATCCTGACTAAGAGTTACAAGATAACCATAGATTGCTTCAAGCTAACAATCTCCGTGGTATTCAACCCTTACTCACGTAAGGTATTACTTGGACGACCCAGTGCACTTGCTAGTTAGTTGTACGAGTTGTGAAAAGTGTGATTCACAATTCGTGCACCAAGTTTTTGGCGCCGTTGCCGGGAATTGTTCGAGTTTGGACAACTGACGGTTTATTTTGTTGCTTAGATTAGGAAAAATTTTTCTTTTTTGGTTTAGAGTCTTCTATCATTGTTTTTGGTTGAATATTTTTTTTAAATTCTTATTTTCTCTTTTTAAATTTTTCGAAAATTTTTACAAACTAATAATTGAGTTTTCCTGTTTGAGTTTAGTTTCATATTTAAGTTTGGTATCAATTGCATGTTTTTATTTTCTTTATATTCATTGTTCTTTCTTAATCTTCAAGTTGTTCTTGTTTATTTTTCTTGTTTGATCTTTAGTTTTTCTTGTTTTGTGATTTTTCTTGTTTTTCTTGTGCTTTTTCAAAATATCATTTTCCAAAAAAAAAATTATACATTAAATACCTTATTAAAACACTTTAAATTTATAACTCAATTGGCTAGAGCGTTGTGTCTATGTTCTTGTGAATAGTTGCTCCTTTGAGTCTTTCTTTCTAAAACTTTTTCAAAAATAATTTTTCTTTGAATAAATCTTGTGCCAAACTTTAAGTTTGGTGTTTTCTTGTTGATTTTTCTTTAGTTTTCGAAAATTTTATTTTGGTTTTCTAAAAATTTTAAGTTTGGTGTTCTATCTTCATGTTCTTGTTGTTCTTGTGAGTCTTCAAAGTGTTCTTGAGTCTTCCTTGTGTTTTGATCTTAAAATTTTTAAGTTTGGTGTTCCTTGGTGTTTCCCTCCAAAATTTTCGAAAATAAGGAACATTAGATCTAAAAATTTTAAGTTGTGTGTCTTTTGTGTGTTTTTCTCTTTCATCATAAAATTCAAAAATAAAAAAAAATATCTTTTCTCTCTATTTTAAAGTGAATTTTCGAAAATTACTTTTAAAATTCAGATTTCTATTTCAAAATTTAAAATCTTTTTCAAAAATCATATCCAAAATTTTTCAAATCTTCTTAATTAAGTAATTATTTTAGTTTTAATTTTTTTCTTAATTTTCGAAATCTATATTTAATTTCTAGTTATTTTATTTCATTTTTTTATTCGTTCTCTTTTTATAAAATAAAAATATATTTTAATTGCAATTCACATCAATTCCCTTTTCTCCATTATGGACTTAAGTGGAAATGAGTAGTCCAGAAGGATTCTGGGGTCATATGCTAATCCCACTACTGCTTCATATGGGAGCAGTATCTGTATACCCTCTATTGGAGTCAGTAGCTTTGAGTTGAATCCTCAACTCATCATCATGGTGCAGCAAAGTTGCCAGTATTCCGGTCTTCCACAGGAAGAATCTACAGAGTTTCTGGCACAATTTTTATAAATTGCTGATACAGTACATGATAAGGAAGTAGATCAGGATGTCTACAGATTATTACTGTTTCCATTTGCTGTAAAAGACCAAGCTAAGAGGTGGTTAAATAACCAACCTAATGCTAGCATAAGGACATGGAAACAGCTGTCAGAAAAATTCCTGAATCAATACTTCCCTCCAAAACGGATGACACAGCTAAGGCTGGACATCCAAGGCTTTAAACAAGGAGATAATGAATCTCTTTATGATGCCTGGGAGAGATACAGAGAGATGTTAAGAAAATGCCCCTTTGAAATATTTTCAGAATGGGTGCAGTTAGACATCTTCTATTATGGGCTTACAGAGAAAGCTCAAATTTCTCTAGATCACTCAGCTGGTGGATCTATACACATGAGAAAGACAATTGAAGAGGCTCAAGAGCTTATTGATATAGTTGCCAGAAATCAGCATCTGTACCTAAATAGTGAATCTCCTATGAAAGAAGAGGCTAAAACAGTAACTGCTGAACTTAGTCCTGCAGAACAAATTACTGAATTCAATCAGCAATTAGACTTTCTAACAAAACAGCTGGCCGAATTCAAGGAGATACTACAAGACACAAGAATGGCTAATATAAATATGGAGGTACAGCAAATAGAACAACAGTTATCAAAACAAATAACAGAAGAGTGCCAAGCAGTTCAATTAAGAAGTGGGAAAATATTAAATACCTCACTTCAAGGTAGCAGGAAGCCAAGAAATGAACAAATTGCTATCCAAAATCCCTCTGAGGACAATAAGATCCCAGAGAGGAATAACTCTGGCGTTCAAACGCCAGAAACAAGCAAGGAGTTGGCGTCAAACGCCCAATGGAAGCTCAGTTCTGACGTTCAAATGCCAGGAACAAGTAAGGAGTTGGCGTCCAACGCCAATCCAGCTTCTAACCCTGGCATTCAAATGCCAGTGAGGGATCAGACATACATAAGTGCTGATAACAACCCCTCTAAAAAGGCTTCTCCAACCACCTCTGTAGGAAATAAACCTGCAGCAACTAAGGTTGAGGAATATAAAGCCAAGATACCTTATCCTCAAAAACTCCACCAAGAGGAGCAGGATAAGCAATTTCCTCGCTTTTGCAGATTATCTCAGGACTCTTGAAATAAAGATTCCGTTTGTAGAGGCACTTGAGCAAATACCTTCTTATGCCAAGTTCATGAAAGAGATCTTGAGTCATAAAAAGGATTGGAGAGAAACTGAAAGAGTTCTCCTCACTGAAGAATGCAGTGCAGTCATTCTGAAAAGCTTTCCAGAAAAGCTTAAAGATCCCAGGAGCTTTCTGATACCATGCATATTAGAGGGTAATTGCACCAAGATAGCTTTATGTGATCTTGGGGCAAGCATCAACCTAATACCTGCATCCACTATCAGAAAGCTTGGTTTAACTGAAGAAGTTAAACCAACCCGGATATGTCTCCAACTTGCTGATGGCTCCATTAAATACCCATCAGGCGTGATTGAGGACATGATTGTCAGGGTTAGGCCATTCGCCTTTCTCACTGACTTTGTAGTGCTGGAAATGGAGGAGCACAAGAGTGCTACTCTCATTCTAGGAAGACCTTTCCTAGCAACTGGACGAACTCTCATTGATGTCCAAAAAGGGGAAGTAACCCTGAGAGTCAATGAGGATGAGTTTAAGTTGAATGTTGTCAAAGCCATGCAGCATCTAGATACACCAAAAGACTGCATGAAAGTTGATCTCATTGACTCTTTGGTAGAGGAGGTTAACATGGCTGAGAGTCTCGAATCAGAGCTGGAAGACATCTTTAAAGATGTTCAGCCTGATCTGAAGGGTTTAGAGGAATTGAAAGAGCCTCTGAGACTTCCTCAGGAAGAGGAGAAACGTCCTAAACCCGAGCTCAAGCCATTACCACCATCCCTGAAATATGCATTTCTGGGAAAAGGTGACACTTTTCCAGTGATCATAAGCTCTGCTTTAAATCCACTGGAAGAGGAAGCACTAATTCAAGTGCTAAGGACACACAAGACAGCTCTTGGGTGGTCCATAAGTGACCTTAAGGGCATAAGCCCAGCTAGATGCATGCACAAAATCCTATTGGAGGATGATGCTAAGCCAGGTTCAACCACAGAGGCGGCTAAATCCAGCCATGAAGGAAGTGGTGCAGAAAGAGGTCACCAAATTACTGGAGGCTGGGATTATTTATCCTATTTCTGATAGCCCCTGGGTGAGTCCTGTTCAAGTTGTTCCCAAGAAGGGAGGCATGACAGTGGTTCAAAATGAAAAAATGAACTAGTTCCTACAAGAACAGTTACAGGGTGGCGCATGTGTATTGACTACAGAAGGCTCAACACGGCCACCAGAAAGGATCATTTTCCTTTACCATTCATAGACCAAATGCTAGAGAGACTAGCAGGTCATGAATATTACTGCTTTTTGGATGGCTATTTAGGTTACAACCAAATTGCAGTAGATCCTCAGGACCAAGAGAAAACAACATTCACATGTTCTTCTGGAGTATTTGCTTACAGAAGAATGCCTTTTGGTCTGTGTAATGCACCTGCAACCTTTCAGAGGTGCATGCTTTCTATCTTCTCTGATATGGTTGAGAAGTTTCTGGAAGTCTTCATGGATGACTTTTTCAGTATTTAGAGACTCATTCAGCTCCTGCCTTGACCATTTAGCACTTGTTCTGAAAAGATGCCAAGAGACCAACCTAGTTTTAAACTGGGAAAAATGTCACTTTATGGTGACTGAAGGAATTGTCCTTGGGCATAAAATTTCAAACAAGGGAATAGAGGTGGATCAAGCTAAAGTGGAAGTAATTGAAAAATTACCACCACCTGCTAATGTTAAGGCAATCAGAAGCTTTCTGGGGCATGCAGGATTCTACAGGAGGTTTATAAAGGATTTTTCAAAAATTGCAAAATCCCTGAGCAATCTGCTAGCTGCTGACACGCCATTTGTGTTTGACACAGAGTGTCTGCAGGCGTTTGAGACTCTGAAAGCTAAGCTGGTAACAGCACCAGTTATTTCTGCACCAGTCTGGACTTTACCATTTGAACTAATGTGTGATGCCAGTGACCACGCCATTGGTGCAGTACTGGGGCAGAGGCATGACAAGCTTCTGCATGTCATTTATTATGCTAGCCGTGTTTTAAATGATGCCCAGAAAAATTATACAACCACAGAAAAAGAATTGCTTGCAGTGGTTTATGCCATTGACAAGTTTAGATCATACTTAGTAGGATCAAAAGTGATTGTGTACACTGACCATGCTGCTTTTAAATATCTACTCACAAAGCAGGATTCAAAACCCAGGCTCATAAGATGGGTGTTGCTTCTGCAAGAGTTTGATATAAAAATAAGAGACAGAAAAGGGACAGAGAACCAAGTGGCTGATCATCTGTCCCGGATAGAACCAATAGAAGGGGAGTTCTCCCCCTCTATTGAGATCTCTGAGACCTTTCCGGATGAGAATTTGTTTGTCATTCAGGAAGCACCATGGTTTGCAGACATTCCAAACTATAAAGCTGCAAGGTTCATACCCAAGGAGTACAGCAGGCAACAAAAGAAAAAATTAATTACTGATGCAAAGTACTACTTGTGGGATGAACCCTATCTCTTTAAGAGATGTGCAGACGGAATAATCCTTAGGTGTGTGCCTAGAGAAGAAGCACAGAGGATCTTATGGCATTGCCATGGATCACAATATGAAGGCCATTTCGGAGGTGAGCGAACAGCCACCAAGGTCCTCCAATGTGGCTTCTACTGGCCTACACTCTATAGGGATTCCCGAGAGTTTGTACGTAACTGTTACAGTTGCCAAAGAGCTGGTAATCTGTCTCATGGTTACGCCATGCCTCAACAGGGAATCTTGGAGATTGAGTTGTTTGATGTATGGGGAATTGACTTCATGGGACCTTTCCCACCATCATACTCAAACACTTATATTCTGGTGGCAGTCGACTATGTATCAAAATGGGTAGAGGCCGTTGCCACACCCACCAATGATACTAAAACAGTGCTAAAGTTCCTCCAGAAACATATCTTCAGCAGGTTTGGTGTCCCTAGAGTATTAATCAGTGATGGGGCACTCACTTCTGCAACAAACAACTTTACTCTGCCATGGTCCGGTATGGGATTCCCCACAAGGTGGCGACTTCATATCATCCACAGACAAATAGGCAAGCTGAAGTTTCTAACAGAGAACTAAAAAGAATCCTGGAATGGACTGTAAGTACCCGTAGAAAGGATTGGGAAAGGAGCTTGGATGATGCTCTATGGGCTTACAGAACAGCATTCAAGACCCCTATAGGGACCTCTTCATACCAGCTTGTGTATGGTAAGGCCTGTCATCTGCCCGTGGAACTGAAACATAAGGCCTATTGGGCAACCAGATTCCTAAACTTTGATGCCAAATTAGCTGGAGAAAAAAGATTGCTCCAGCTGAATGAGCTAGAGGAATTCAGATTCACTGCTTTCGAAAATGCCAAGCTTTATAAAGAGAAATAAAAAAGGTGGCATGACAGAAAGCTATCATCTAGAGTCTTTGAACCAGGACAAAAGGTTCTATTGTTTAACTCTAGGCTCAGGCTATTCCATGGGAAACTGAAATCCCGGTGGAGGGGACCATATGTGATTACAAGTGTATCACCATATGGTTATGTGGAGCTTCAAGACATTGATTCTGATAAAAAGTTCATTGTTAATGGATAGAGAATCAAGCACTATCTTGAAGGCAATGTTGAGCAAGAGTGCTCAAGGCTGAGGCTAGATTAAAAGCTCAGCAAGGTCCAGCTAAAGACAATAAAGAAGCGCTTGCTGGGAGGCAACCCAGCCATTAGCAAAACTTTTTCTGTTATTTTTCATTTTGTTTATTTTTAAAATATATGAGCTTAATATTAACAAGGTAAAAAATAAATTGCATAAGTCCACAGGGTTACAGAAGAATTCAGAGCACAAAACAGGAAAAAGGAGCTCACTGGCAAGAAAACGCCAGTAAAAAGCAGAACTGGGCGTTAAACGCCCAAAAGAAGCATCTACTGGGCGTTTAATGCCAGCAAGGATAGCCATCTGGGCGTTAAACGCCAGAAAGAAGCAACTTCTAGGCGTTTAATGCCAGATTTACAGCATCCTGGGCGTTCAGAAAAACGCCCAGTGACAAAGGGGTTTCTGGCATTTAACGCCAGCTAGAAGCAACAGCTGGGCGTTAAACGCCCAAACCAAGCAGCAACTGGGCGTTAAACGCCCAAAACATGCAGCAGTTGGGCGTTTAACGCCAGGATTGTGGGGAGTAGGCAATTTCGTTTTCAATTCAAATTTTTTTCCCTTTTTTATGTTTTAATTCATGATTTCTTGTACAAACATGTTACAAATCCTAATTTTTCAAATCCTTTTTTAAAAAAAATATCAAATGTATCTTAATTCATAAACCCCTTTTCCTCTTCAAATTATTTTCAAATCCTTTTCAAAACAAATCTATCTCTTTTCCTTCTAAAATCTTTTCAACTCATCAATATCTTTTTTAAATCTTCACATCATCTTTTTCAAAATCCAGATTTATCTTTTTCAAATATCTTTCATATCTTTTCAATTTTAAATCACATCTTTTCTTATCATACTTATCTTTTCCAAATCACTTTTTCTATCATATATTTTTCAAATAATTTTCGAAACCCACCCCCCCTTCCCTTTAAATTTTGGTTCGGCCTCTCCCCATCTCCTCCACAAGTTGCGCTTGGCTCTCCCTCTTTCCCTCTCCTTTCCTTTCTTTTGCTTGAGGACAAGCAAACCTCTAAGTTTGGTGTGTTTATCCGTGATCACTAAACCAATACCCACTAAGATCATGGCTCCTAAGGGAAAACAAACCGACTCAAGAGGCAAGAAAGAAAACATTCCAAAACCACTTTGAAATCAAGGGAAGTTCATAACCAAAGAACATTCAGACTATTTTTACAAAATAATGAGTCTAAGGTCAGTGATCCCGGAAGTTAAATTCGATCTGAAAGAAGATGAATATCCGGAGATCCAAGAGCAAATTCGAAACAAGAGCTGGGAAGTCCTAGCTAATCCTGAAACAAAGGTGGGAAGAAACATGGTTCAGGAATTCTATGCTAATTTATGGCAGACGGACAGGCAGAGGATAGCTGGAACCGCATTCTATGACTATAGAACTTTGGTCAGAGGAAAGGTTATTCACACCCACCCTGATAAAATAAGGGAGATCTTCAAGCTGCCTCAACTGCAAGATGACCCAGACTCCTTTAATAGGAGAATGATGAGATCAAACCTGGGCTTGGATAAAATCCTAGAGGATATATGCCTCCCTGGAGCCAAGTGGACAACCAACACAAAGGGTGCCCCGAACCAACTCAAGAGAGGAGATCTCAAACCAGTCGCCAGAGGCTGGCTGGACTTCATTGGGCGCTCTATACTGCCCACTAGCAACCACTCTGAAGTCACCATCAGAAGAGTAGTGATGATTCATTGCATTATGCTGGAAAAAGAAGTGGAAGTTCATCAGCTGATTGCTTGTGAGCTTTACAAAATTGCAAATAAGAACTCCAAGGATGCCAAATTGGCCTATCCAAGCTTAGTTTCTCTGTTATGTAAAGATGCTGGGATAAAGATGGGAGTAGATAAGTATATCTCAGTTGAGCAACCAATCACCAAAAAGTCTATGGAAGGACAACAAGTGCAGGACGACCCCATCAAGAGAAAAGCAGAGGAGTTCCTCTCGGAAATCCCTCAAATTGAATACTGGGAGCGCCTAGAAGCATCTGTCACCAAGTTGCAAGAAGCTGTGGATCAACTGAAGGAAGAACAGCAAAATCAAAACAGCATGCTCTGCAAATTTCTTAGAGAACAAGAAGAGCAAGGGCGTGAACTGAAGGAATTAAAGCGTCAGAAACTATCTCTTAAAGGGCCAAGCACTCCACAGACTAAAGAGGCATCCACCTCCCAAATTCAAGGTTGTTAAGTTCTAATCTTAGCCTTAACTCTGTGATAATTGTTCTTATTTGAGTTTTACCTTAGAAGTTATATATGAGTAGTAGTAATTAGTATCTATATTTTGATTTTATCTCCAATTAAGCTATAATTTATTTTTCTCATCATCATTAAACATGAATAAAATAGCAGATTTTCTTTAGAATAAGGAGGCAATATTTTTCGAGTTTTTAATAAGAAAAATTCTAATTATTTACATGTGGTGGCAATGCTTTTTGTCTTCTGGATGAATGCTTGAACAATGCATATGTCTTCTGAATTTGATGTTTATGAATATTAAATATGTTGGCTCTTGAAAGAATAATGAAAAAGGAGAAATGTTATTTGATAATTTGAAAAATAAAAAAAAATATTCTTGAAGCAAGAAAAAGCAGTGAATACAAAAGCTTGCAGAAAAAAAAGAGAAAAAGAAAAAGAAAAAGCAAGCAGAAAAAGCCAATAGCCCTTAAAACCAAAAGGCAAGGGTAATAAAAAGGATCTAAGGCTTTGAGCATCAGTGGATAGGAGGGCCTAAAGGAATCAAATCCTGGCCTAAGCGGCTAAACCAAGTTGTCCCTAACCATGTGCTTGTGGCGTGAAGGTGTCAAGTGAAAACTTGAGACTGAGCGGTTAAAGTCAAGGTCCAAAGCAAAAAGAAGAGTGTGCTTAAGAACCCTGGACACCTCTAACTGGGGACTTTAGCAAAGCTGAGTCCCAATCTGAAAAGGTTCACCCAATTATGTGTCTGTGACATTTATGTATCCCGTGGTAATACTGGAAAACAAAGTGCTTAGGGCCACGGCCAAGACTCATAAAATAGCTGTGTTCAAGAATCAACATACTAAACTAGGAGAATCAATAACACTATTTGAATTCTAAGTTCCTATAGATGCCAATCATTCTGAGCTTCAATGGATAAAGTGAGATGCCAAAACTGTTTGGAAGCAAAAAGCTACTAGTCCCGCTCATCTAATTAGAACCTGAGCTTCACTCAAAAACTCTGAGATATTATTGCTTCTTGACTTATTTGTATTCTATTTTATTTGTCTAGTTGCTTGGGGACAAGCAACAGTTTAAGTTTGGTATTGTGATGAGCGGATATTTTATACGCTTTTTGAGGTTAATTTCATGTAGTTTTTAGTATGTTTTAATTAGTTTTTAGTATATTTTCATTAGTTTCTAGGAAAAATTCATATTTCTGGACTTTACTATGAGTTTGTATATTTTTCTGTAATTTCAGGTATTTTCTGGCTAAAATTGAGGGAGCTGAGCAAAAATTTGATTCAGGCTGAAAAAGGACTGCTGATGCTGTTGGATTCTGACCTCTCTGTACTCGGAATGGATTTTCTGGAGCTATAGAAGTCCAATTAGCGCGCTCCCAATTGCGTTGGAAAGTAGACATCCAGGGCTTTTCAGCAATATATAATAGTCTATACTTTGCTCAAGGATAGATGACGTAAACTGGCGTTCAATGCCAGTTCCATGCTGCAGTCTGGCGTTAAACGCCAGAAACAGGTTACAAGTTGGAGTTAAACGCCCAAAACAGGTTACAACCTGGCGTTTAACTCCAGAAACAGCCGAGACACGTGTAAAGCTCAAGTCTCAACCCCAGCACACACCAAGTGGGCCCCAAAAGTGAATTTATGCACTATCTATCATAGCTTATTCATTTTTCTGTAAACCTAGGTTACTAGTTTAGTATTTAAACAACTTTTAGAGGATTATTTTGCACCTCATGACATTTTAGATCTGAACTTTGTACTCTTTGACGACATGAGTCTCTAAACTCCATTGTTGGGGGTGAGGAGCTCTGCTGTGTCTCGATGAATTAATACAATTACTTCTGTTTTTCATTCAAACACGCTTGTTTCTATCTAAGATATTTATTCGCACTTCAATATGATGAATGTGATGATCCGTGACACTCATCACCATTCTCAACCTATGAACGCGTTCCTGACAACCACCTCCGTTCTACATTAGATTGAATAAGTATCTCTTGGGTTCCTTAATCAGAATCTTTGTGGTATAAGCTAGAATCCATTGGCAGCATTCTTGAGAATCTGGAAAGTCTAAACCTTGTCTGTGGTATTCTGAGTAGGATTCAAGGACTGAATGATTGTGACGAGCTTCAAACTCACAAAGGTTGGGCGTAGTGACAGACGCAAAAGGACCAATGGATCCTATTCCAGCATGAGTGAGAATCGACAGATGATTAGTCGGGCGGTGACAGCGCACCTGGACCATTTTCACTGAGAGGACGGATGGTAGCCATTGACAATGGTGATCCACCAATATACAGCTTGCCATAGGAGAAACCTTGCGTGCGTAAAGAAGAAGACAGAGGAAAAGCAGAGATTCAGTAGACAAAGCATCTCCAAAACTCCAACATATTCTCCATTACTGCAGAATAAGTATTTATTTCATGCTCTTTTATTTCTCGTAATTCAAACTGATAAATATAATTGATATCCTGACTAAGAGTTACAAGATAACCATAGATTGCTTCAAGCCAACAATCTCCATAGGATTCGACCCTTACTCATGTAAGGTATTACTTGGACGACCCAGTGCACTTGCTGGTTAGTTGTACGAGTTGTGAAAAGTGTGATTCACAATTCGTGCACCAACAGGATACTGAGACAGGGACACAGAGACACAAAATTGTATTTGATAGAGGAGACATGGACAGAGACAATATGTCTAGAGACACTGAATCAATATATTTTGTGTCCATCTTGACAGGAAGAACACGGAGACACTAACAAGGAACACAACTTATTTTTTACTTTATCTTTTATTATTCTTGTTAATTTTTTAAAATTATATTTTTTATTATTATATTTTTCGTCTTAAATTTTTTGAATGAAAAAAATGAGAATAAATTGAATTTTTATTATTTGTTCTATTTTATCACCAAATAGAATATAATAACATAAAATTTTATGTCTCTGTCCTTTAGCATGCGTTTGGTTAGTAGGTATGTTTACCCAAGACGTAGACACGAAAGTACACGTTTTTCGTTTGGTTAATAAGACACAAAATTCTGATAGACACGGAAAGACACAAATACATATAAAGACACAAAATTTGCGTATAGCAGTGAGGGGTAGAACACTAACCTTAGACATAGACATAATATTTTTAACGTTTAATTTTCAAAATTAATTACCCTTCAAATTCTTCTCCTTCCTCCGTCTCCTTTCATCCATTTTCCCTTCCACTTCTAAAACACAGAGAGTTTAACCTCTCATGCATCTTCTCTTCTTGACACTCCAACCACCACCGCCTCTTCTCCCGTTGTACCACCAGTTCACTGTCGCCTCTCTTTCTCCTTTCCTTCCACCCAAATCACTGCCGCATCTCTTCCTCCTTTCCTTCCACCGCCTTTCTTCTACCCAAACCACCGCTAATACTCCCATCCCTTCCTCTCTTTTCTCCTCTCTCACTTTTTTTCCTTTACAGTTGTCTCTTCGCCGCACCATCACCTTTTGCAGTTGTTGCTTCTGCTTCACTTTTCGTCAACAATTCAGATTTGCGCACTGTTTTTTTTTGTCTATCATCATGTTTTCAGATCCATTCTCCGTTCTCCCGTGCACTGTGTTTTCAGATCCATTCTTTGTTACCATGTTCCAGATCCATTCTCCTTTAGCTTCTGTTACTATTTATTTGTTTTTGTATAATTTAATTTTTTATTTATTTAAATTTTTGTTAAATTTTGTTAAAATAATTTTGTATTAATTTTGTTGGATTCAATCTTTTTGTTGATATTTATTGGATTAAATTTGTTATTTAGTTTTAAATTATTATTAGTGGTTATTTTTTATTGAAATGGTGGCTGATTATTAATGGTGGTAGTTTGGTTGAGATGATGATTGTGTAGTGATGATACTGATAAAAATTTATAATAAAAATAATATTAAAATTTAATAAGATTGTGATTTGTGTCTTCTATCTTGTATTTGTATATCAAATAAGTTTAAAAAATTTGTATCTTGTTGTATCTATATTTTTGTATCTATGTATTAAATGATACACAAAATAAATGCAGCCTTATGTCTTATTCTCTGTGTGTCTTGTCTTATCTTGTTTTCAGAAATAAACGTAATTTTAAAGATTAGTTTATCACAAATTTAAATTTTATTTAAGAATTTATTGTTAATTAATAAAATACTGTATATATAAAATGACATTTAAGCTCACAACGCTCATTTAAAAATAAATAAACTAATTACTGACTAACTTAAGTTGATTAATTCTCCTTCTAAAAACGCCAAAGCTAATTGACTTATTTTTTAACTTACAAATGTTATTAGGTATTAATACCTTAACAAATACGCATTTTTAAATATAAAATTTAATATATTAAATAATAGAATTTAAGAATTTAGAGTTTAAAATGTTTGTGGTTTAAAATTTTTAAATTGCAACTTAATAATTGCAATTATGGCCATTTCTCTCTTACTCCTAAAAGTAAAAGTGAATTATAAGTCTAGATTGAAGTCTTGTACTTTGCTGAGTTAGCTGCTCTGATCAAAGTCATAGAAATCTTGAATACAGGAAAATTAATGATGGAAACATGCCATAAAAAAATAGAGTAATGTTATAAATATAAAATAATTTCTCCACGATTAAACGAGGATCTAAATCAAATAAAGCTTATTATACTTCATCTAGAGTTCTGTTATTATAGGGAGTAAACAACCATTTTAATGAAAGAGAGCGATTTTAGCAAAAATAAATTCTAAAAAAAAATAAAGGATAAAATTATTCTTAAAAAATTTGTTTTATTTGACAAATAAACTAAACAAATACTTAGTCATTTTACTTTTTATTTTGTCAGATAAAATATATTTTTAAAATTATTTTATTATTTTCATATTTTTTACTCTATTTTATCATGATCTTTTGGAGCATAAAATGACAATTTATTCTATTATAGGTTAGGACTTATTGCAAGTAATCTTACGCATAACATGATCTCGTCGGTTGAAAAATATTTTATAACTACAAATATTTAAATAGAAGAGTGTTAGGACTAACAAATTTTATGATTTATAATAATTAATTAACTATCATTAATATTTTTAATGATATAAAATTATATTTAATAATATAAAATTATTAAATTTTTTTTGTTGATTAAGTGTTAGCTAGATTTTAATAAAAATTCTGTTCTTTAGAATTTCTCATTTAAATATTATAAAATGCAACAGGCCAGGTAAGATCATGTTACGTATAGGGTAATATAGTGTATAATTGGCAAAAATAAAATTTCTCAAAATAAAATAAAAAAGAAAAGCAAGATTGCTTTGTTGGAGGTGCACAAGAATTGCTTGAGGAATATGCCAAAAAGGTGGTTAGCCCTAATGAAACTCATGCAAAGAATGTAAACTACACACAACTACAAAAAGCAATTATTAATTCTTAACAAACAACTGTCAAGCGTGCCTCACTTTGCCATTATATTAAGAATTTAAGATCCATAGAAACATTAGCATACTCTTGTATATATGTACCCTCTCTCTCTCTCTCTCTCTCTCTCATCGGCACACGTGAATTTGAAGTTTAAAACCTAGTGATAGAGAAAGGGAATAGAGATAGAGAGTGAGTATTATGTGAAGTGGAAGCAAAATTGTTCTCCTGTTACATAAAAAGTAAATAAATAAATAAAGATGATGATTACCTTGTGAGTGAAGTAAAATGTAACGAAAAAGACAAGAATAGAGTCAAAGACAAGAAGACTCTCTCTCTCTCTCTCTGGGGAGTGGGGCTAAAAGGGAGGTCCCCCTCCAATCCGTTTTCCACTCTACCTATCAACCAACAACAAACACAATCGACCTAATAATGCTCCAGCATATTTTTAGTTGGGTAACTTAAAATACCTAATTTGGTGTTCTGTTCATTCTTTTAGAAAGATTATTATGTGATATTTTACAAAAAAAATATGATTTAATTTGCATTGATTACTTAAAATAATAAATGATCTCTTTCTCTCTCTCTGCATATAAAACACATATTCATATATTTCATATAGTTTAAGCAAACCCCACAATAGCATCAGCATCATGATTGCCATTCCCACCCCATGAAGCCTTGTGTCTCCCAAGAACATCATTCAATTCAAATCCTATATTATTGCTTTCTCATCATACATACATACATATCCCTATCGCAATCCTTATTAATTATCACACCACTGCACCCTCTTATTACTATTACCCGCTTCCACAGCAATTAGTAGTTAGTGTATGAGTGATCGAGTATGGTGAAGGAGAAAAGCAACAATAATGGGAGTAAGCAAAGGAAAGGGCTGTGGTCACCGGAGGAAGATGAGAAGCTGATAAGGTACATGATAACAAAGGGAGAAGGGTGTTGGAGTGACATTGCTAGAAATGCCGGCCTACAGCGCTGCGGCAAGAGCTGCCGCCTTCGTTGGATAAACTACCTCCGACCCGACCTTAAGCGCGGCGCCTTTTCTCTCCAAGAGGAAGACCTCATCATCCACTTGCACTCCATTCTTGGCAACAGGTGCATTTTTCTTTCTATTCATTCAACCAACATCATCTGCCTCTCATACTTCTTTTCTTGACTCATATAATACCTTCAATCTATGCTGAATGCTATAGTAGTTACCACTCTAGTCACTATTATTGTGGCTATATAACTTTGCTCTTTCACAATAATCCTAAATCCTAAACAATTACTTTAACTGTATATCAAATGATTATGCTACATGTCCATTAAAATTTGTCACTAATTAATCATCAGTATAAAATATATATTAGAATATAAATACACATTAAAAATAAATTAAACAACATATGTATTTATGCATAAATACATTAATAGTTGAATTTAGTGACTAATTTTAATGTACGAATAACGTTTTTGATATCCAAAATTAGTCATCAAAATTAACTATTAGTATAAAATATATGTTAAAATATATATAAAATACACATTTAAAATGAATTAAACAATATATGTATTTCTATACAAATATATAATGATAGATTTTAGTCTACAAATAATATTTTTGATACGTAAAATATGTTGTCAAAGAAAAATGTTAAAAAATTAGTAGAATTTAATTTTTTTTGGTAACAATTAGCCATTAATATTTAAAAGTGTGGGTTAAAGAATGTTATTGAATTATTAGACTAAAGAAATTGAATTAATAGCTAAAAATGAAAACCAAAAACAAAAAATGCTGTTGTTCTTCTAACATTTTTCGTTGTTAAAATTACACTAATGCTTTTAAATATTTAAAATTATTTTTAATAATACTTTTTAAATATTATCAAATTATATCACCACCGGAGCCATTATAATTATAACCAGACTCGTTCAAAATATATGGCTACTTCTTTTATTTATTTATTTTTTGTCCATTTTAATTTCATTCTTTAGACGAGGGTTAATTCTCTTCTTCCTTGCATTTCTCTATAATGTCATGTTTTGTTTGAACCAACAATGGAACATATGTGATCCAATATATAATAATGAAGAGGAAGAGTAAACATTATGGTCAAACCGAAAATGGATGGACATACATGAATTTATGTAATAAATCAAGAATATATAAGAATAATCGAATACAATCGAAATTGATTTTACCTATACTTGATGTCTAGGGAGCTTCGTTATCATCATGAGCAAATGAAATTAAATGTTCACAAAAGCAAAAATTGAGAGAAAATACGAAACTTCATTTTAGACGTTTGCTTATTAGAATTAAGTTTTGTTACAATTCATATGCCTCTAGTAACTAACTTAAGCATTTAAGAGATCTAGTTTATGATCTGATATTAGAGTTTAATTTTTATTATTTTATTTTTTAAATAAAGATAGAATTTCAGTACGATTTTTTTTAAAATTATTTAAACTAAAAGATTGATAGTCTTTATAAGTATAAGATAATCCTTATTTTTTTTTCTTATTTTTCGTATTAGTTTTTTCATGAATTAGATCTACTTAATTTTTAATATATTATTAGAATAAAGTTAAAAAAATTTACCGTTGGACCACCAAATGTGAGAGGATATAAAGCTCCACATTTTCTAAAAATATTTTTCCCACGAATTTCAACTCTAATTTCCATACTTTTTTAATAATATTTTTTATTAGGGTAATTTTGTAAAAGAAATATAAACTTGATCTATGTTTTTGTAATTTTTAATAATATATACTAAAGGGTTTCGTTTGTAGGTGTTTATCCATTTTTTTTTTAAATTATCTTATTTTCAAATTAACTTTCAAAAGAAATAAACGCTAACTTTTGCTTAGACATAAAATTAATTTATGTTTAGATTTAGAAAAAAATCTAAAAGCCAACTATAATATAAACCAACTCAAGTCAACTTTCTTTTATTTTTAATTTTAAAATTTTAAAAATTAAGATAATGAAATTTTTTTTATAACTAATCAGTTTTTCAATTAATTGATTCTATTTAGCTATACTCTTAATTAATTTCTTAGAAGAATTCTTAGATTTAATACTGTAAGACCTCTACTAAAAGATGAAAACTGCTTGCAGCCATGTAGGTTTTAAAATATCTTATGAAGGCAACTTACTTTGGCCCATTTTATTCAAATGTTAATGATTTTTAAAGCTTTTTAGCTCTTTATTTTTTAAGATAAATATTTAATTTGGTATCTGAACTTGCACACGAATTTTAATTAAGTTCTTAAAATTTTAATTATCTCTATTTAGTTTTTAAATTTTACAAATGTAATTCAGGTTAGCTTTTAAGATAATTTTTGACACATGAACATTAACAAAACGCTGATATAAATAGCTAGCTAGATACCTCACTCTGGACTTTGTAAAATAAGGTCATTTTAGTTTTGATGGTAAAATAGTCTAAAAAGAATATCATGAATGATGTTTATTAAATCTTTTTCTTTCAATACAAGTGATACGGTATTTTTATTTAGCTATTTGAGTGTCAAAATTAAAATAATATTATTTACAGATTCTAATGTGACATATATCTATCTGTTTATGTCAGTGTTCCATTAATATTTCTGTATATCCAAAATTATTTTAGAAACTAATGTAAATCATGTTTATAAAATTTAATGACTAAATAAAGACAATTGAAACTTTATGAATTAAATTGAATAACAGGCAAGTTGTTAAATTAAATTAAATATTAACTCATTTTTTTGTTAATTTAGTTACAAAAGCTTTATCTTTATTTCTTTTTATTATGGTACTACCTTTTAGTTTTGCTTGATTTTCCTTGGACAAGTTATATCATTTTACAAATAATTATTAGAAGTTTTAATTTATTTATTTTTTAAATAAAAATTCAAATATATATTATTTTTAAAATAATTTTTTATTTAAACCATAACTAGTCTGTATTATTTATCTACGTACTTGCTGATTGATGTTATTTGCTACAATATGTTTTGACCACGGATCATGCTGAACAAATTGTCTCCTATCTAATAGATGTAAACTCTTATTAACACATTATTTGGATCAAGAGAATTTGGAGGGAAAGAAAATGAAAGGAGAGAAAATGAATGAAAAAGTAAGTTTTTTGTTGTTTGGATGAGAGGAGAAAATAGAGTGAAAAGAAAAAAATTTATGTGGACCCACTAAAATATTTTCATCTCAAGGATGAGATGAAAATAGAGAGAAATGTTACAAATATAAATAAAATTACATATTTATCCTTTATTATTAATAAATTATAACTTATATATAATATAAATAAGGGTATTAATGTAATTTTATACTATTATGATTTTCTTTCTTTTCACTTTTCTTTCCATCCAAACAAAAGAAATTTTTTTTTCCATTTTCTTTTTATCTATTTTCTCTTCATCTAAACACCATACAAATCACTCTATTTTTCCTTCTGTTTTCTTTCCTCTCATTTTCTTTCCTCTTATTTTCTTTCCTTCCATTTTCTTTTTTACATCCAAACAAAGCCTAAATGTCATGTAATGATAAAACATTTGGTTATATCTAACTTGTTATATATTGATTTTAAAACTATTAAAAAAAAAACAGTTTCTTATTAGAATGTATTAGGAAGAAGCATTTATTGTGTACATACAAGTACCAACTTAGTCCGTAGAAATATAATGTTACTAAATCTTCTTTTCGGTATCTTGTCATGAATAGTGCATCTACAAACTTGGTAAATGTTATGGTTTCGTATCACATTATGCCTAATTTATTAAAAAAAAAAATATATATATATAATAAATTTTAAATATTTTATCTATATTTTAAACATTTTATTATTTATTTTTAAAAGTAAGTTAGACAATTTAAATACCATAATAAAAAATATGATAAAATTCACTTACAAACTTTTTCTTATATCTTATTTTTCACTTTTTCTTTCTTTTTATTTATTTTTTCTTTTTTCTATCTTGATTTATTTATGGTATCTACACCAAGTTAGTATGTTTATTTAACCAATAATGTACACAAAAAATTAATTATTATATTAATTACCTATATAAAATTTAACTGTACAATATATACAAAAAAAAACCAAATTAGTTCGTAAGTAAAAAATTACATGTTAAAATATAAAATATATATAAAAAATAAATTAAACAACATATAAATTTTTATACAAATATATAGTGATGAATTTAATAGTTGATTTTTAGTGTGTATATAATATTCTTATATTTTAAAATAATTCATGAATTAACAGTGAATATAATATATATATATATATATAGTTAAATATTTATTATGAATTTAGGTTATCCATAAGTAAAAAGCTATAACTAGGCGTACAGAGGTTGAGGATAAACATGTTTTCAAGCTGCATCATTCTGTAAAGAAAATGCTATTTCAAACCATTTTTGAAGTCGTTGAAATATTGGTTCGGATAACCTAATTATGAAAATTATTTGTTTTATGTTTCATGTGGATTATATATATATATTTTTAAAATTGTTAAAAAAATTTAAAATATTAAAATATAAAAATATTATATACACAAAATAATTAGTTATTAAACTAGTCGTTATATATATATATATATATATATATAACTTATTTTTTATAGATATTTTATATTTTAATATATATTTTATAAAAAATACTAGATGACCATTGTAATTTATTATTATTTGCTATCATTTTTAGTTATGAATTTAATTCTTTTAATTTAATAATTTAACAATATACTTTAGTTTATATCTTTAAATATTGATAATTAATTAATAATAAAAAATAATAAATTTTAATAATCACCTAATATTTTTCATATTTTATATTAATTTTACTATATATACTACCAAATTAACTATTAATATAAAATATATATTTAAAATAAGTTAAACAATATACATAATCATTGATTTTTTTGATATCATTCTTGATATACGTTAGATCTGCAAATTCAATGAACAATGAAGCAGGTGCAGCCAGCATATAACAAACTTTATTTTTCTCTTTATTAATCATTTCCATTTCCAAAAATAAATCTCAGATGGTCACAAATCGCGGCACGTCTACCTGGACGCACAGACAACGAAATCAAGAACTTCTGGAACTCCACGGTGAAGAAAAGGTTAAAACTGAACAACAACTCAACTTCATCACCAAACAACAGTGACTCATCAGAGCCTAATAGCATCAGGGACAACAACGTTGTCATGGGGACAACAACTACTAGTAATAATAACGGTATCATGCACATCAATGACCATCATCATCATCATCAGGATCTCATGACCATGTCCATGTGCATGGACAACTCATCCTCATCAACATCATCGTCTACCATGCATACCCATCACCATGCCATGGTCTTTGGGGATCCCTTTTCCATGGTAACCAACAACAACAATAATCATTATGAGATGGCGACCGGTGTAGCCGGTTTCCATGGCGCGATGGCCGGTGATCTGCCATTAGAAAATAGTTTTCATGGCGGCGATTATGGGAGGATGTTGGATGAAGAGAGTACTGATAAAATGGGGTTAGAAAGCGACTTGTCCCTTCCTCCATTAGAAAGTAGTATTAGAAGCACTGAAGAGATTATTATTATTAATAATGCCTCCTCAATTGATGACATGAAAAGCCATAACAACCACTTCAATAATAATAATAATACTAATAATGATAGTTGCTTCAAAAACACCGATAATCAGGTTCTGAATAACAACAACTACTCCAATGAAGAGGATTTGTTTGGGTTTGGAAATCATGGCCAAGTGGAAAACTTAAGAATGGGAGAATGGGACTTTGAGGGTTTGATGCAGGACATTTCCTATTTTCCTTCCCTTGATTTCCAAGTTTGAATCTCCACTTTTTGAAATTCATACCATTTCTCTTTATCTTTATCTTTCCTATTATATACACAATTCACTTAGCATAAGACATTCAATTCTTCAAAGTAAATAAAAAACTTTGGCTACCCAAATTTTTTTTAGGATTCATTAATTGTTGCAACAGTTAATGAATACTAAATAATACAAATTCTGTCTTTTTTTTCTTCTTCTTAATATTACTATAATCTAAAATACTTGCTTCGATATCAATTAATTGTCACTCTAATTTATCAGAGAGAAAATTTAGAATGAACAATTAATTAATATCGAAGAGAGCACAAAGAAAAACATACCCTTTTTCTTGTTCATAAGTATTGCTTCTTCTTGTTGGCCTTACAAAATTGTAGCCCAATATTCACCAATTTATCATAAGTTGTTCCTTAGATACAACTTTCTGTTGAGAAAATTTATGCTGTGAATAGGGTGGTAGTTAGAAGGGATTATTATTTCTTAATCACATTTTCTTGCACCCATTTGATTTAATTTTTCCTTGTTTAGTATGTAGATTTTGTGTCAATTTTCGGGAATACGTTTGTTGTTGCAATAATTCGAATGTTGTGATGGGGATGGAGTCAGGAGGAAATGTGAATAGCAATTATTTAGAAAGGTCAAAGAGAATAAAGCTTAGTTGAAATTGTATGTAGCATTATGTTTTACACAAAAGAATAATAATGTGGCATAGTAGTGGAAGTTGTTATTTAGTGGCAGGTAAATGTACAAGATGATGTAAACACATCAATAAGTATCAACTTTGAAACTAATTCCTCTCTCTCTCTCTCTCTCTCTCTCTCTCTCTCTCTCTCTCTCTCTCTCTCTCTCTCTCTCTCTCTCTCTCTCTCTCTCTCTCTCTCTCTCTCTCTCTCTCTCTCTCTCTCTCTCTCTCTCTCTATAGAATAGTTAAAAAGGAAAAACAAGGTATAATATATACAAAATGATAAACCAGTGCTTGCTAATAAATAATGTAGAATCTTCCGAAAATTAATTAATGCACTAGGAGTTTGTATGTAACGAAATATTTTAATCGGATTAAAATGTTAAATCTTGAAACGTTTATATAAAATTATAAATTAAATCAGATGTCATTTGTTGAGATTATATTCTCAAACTTTGTATCCATTTTTTTTTTCCACATCCTGTAAAAATATTGGGTCCAATTTATGTGCTCTGTAATAATCAATTCCAGTGTAATTAGATATCTATCAAAATTTATTCTTTAATTAGCTATCATATATAAAAATTTAAAAAGTTAATTATAATAATTATGGTTAGATGTTATGTCTCAAATCTTTTCTCTTATATATCTAAATTTTAAAATTATATCTCTTAAAAGTTAGCATATTTTAATTTAAATTTAAATCTAATAAAACAAAAATAACAAATTAAAATTAAATTCTAACAAAATTAAAATTAAAATAATACTATCAAAATCATTTTTTTCAATTTTAAGTGTGGTATATAATTATTTAACAAGAGTAATAAACAGAATTATTTTTTGATGAGTTTTGGATGTGTTAAAAAATTATTTAGTGAGCAATTTTGATTGTGTATCAAAAGTATTTTGTGTTATCTTATTATTTTGGATGTGTTAAAAAATTATGTGTTAAGAAAATTTTAACACAAATTTAAACAAATTTTGGATGTGTACCAAAATATTTTTATGTGTTATTTTATTATTTTAGATATGTTATGAATACTAGTGTTAAACTTATGCGATGCACATGCTTATATTTTAATTTGACATTATATAATAAATTTTTTGAGTTTAGTATAATACTGTCATCGTTATGTACATAATAACGCTTTAAAATTTGAATAGATGTATAAAAAAAATAGAAATTAAGAATGATATTTTTAGTTTCGTCATAAATTGTATCAATCCTATTATTTGCCATTAAAAATAAAAAAAATTAACTACAATTTAGAAATTAATAACCTTAATAATTATATAATTTTTTAAAAAAATATTTTAAATATTTTCGAAGAACTAAATTAGTTCAATTTTTTAGGTACAATAATAGAAATAAAATCTTTATTTTTATCTTTATAGTAATATAAATGGGGAGTTCTTATGCTGACGTGGTGCTCATACATTGAGTTGGAAAATTTGTTTGCTTAGGTGTCGTCATTAGAATTTTTTAACATTTTATTTGTGGTTACTTTTTAAAATTTTAAAAGTGCTTTCTTAAATGGTTAGGTATTTAGTTTTTAATATTGTTGAACTAATTATTTTTAGAAATTTATAATTATGATTTAGAAATTAATGATTTGTTGAATTAATTCTAAATTATAATCATAATTATATAATTTCAAACTTGAGGAAGACATGAATTTCAGATTGCAGGTGTAGGAGCTTCAACGCAAGTTTCAGCAGCAGGCTCAGGAACTTAACGATTATTGGGAGAGATATCAGGAGATTCTCACCCACGTGATGTCAACGGATGAGCTCAGGCTGGAGTGGATGCAGCGTATGGAGGCTCAGATGGAGGTGTACCGAGCTCAGATGCATGCTGCTGGCATCGACCTTAGCTTGCTGGTGACATACAGACATCACTGCCTTCTGCGCCGCCACTCAAGTCCACGGGACCGACGACGACGACTACCTGAATCTGTAGTTATTAGTTTTTCGTTTTATTGTTTCATTGTATTTATTTGATGTACTTGACTTTTAATTTATTGGAACATTGTATTATTTATTTTAAATAATTTTTTTTATCATTTATGAATTGACCACTAATTGTGAGAAAAAATTAAATTCAAAATTAAAATTAACAATTTATTTCAAATTAAAAAAAATTAACATTATTGTCGGAATTACCGTAGGAATAATCCGACGATAATAGTGTGCGAAACAATATTTTTTAGCGTCAACAATACGGTAAAAAAAAATCCACCGATAACAATTGGTTTTTCGAGCTGTTAATCCGACGGTAATTACCGTTGGACGAAAAAATTTCGATGGTAAACATTTACCGGCGAGGTTTATACCATCTGATTTTTTCTAACGATAAATCCGATGGTAATTAACTTACCATCATATTTTATTCATTTTTTTTACGGTATATCTAATGGTACTCAACATTTTTCTTGTAATGCATTACTGTGTTTGTTTTGGAAATTGTGACGTGAATCTTAGGGCTGATTTCAATGTTCAATAACCCAATGCACCGACATAGATGGTTACCTGGGTTTCCAGGAGGTTTTTTTTGGAGAGGGGGGGTGATAAACCACTATTTTATAGTTTATCTTGTGTTTAATTGAGTGGTTTCATCAAGTCTTTACCTACTTATTCATATAATTTGCATGATTTTACAATCCCTTCCTAGTTTTGTTTTATGGTTGAAAACTTGCTTCCTAGAGATCTTTAATTAGTATATTTTAATTCTCTTTTATACCATTCGATGCCGTGATCCGTGTGTTAAGTGTTTCAGGCTTTATACGGCAGGAATGACTTAGAGAATGGAGAGGAAGCTTGCAAAAATGGAAGAAACACAAGAAACTAAGGAGATAACCAGCGAGCATCGACGCGCACGCATGGCTCACACGAGCGCGCGATATGAAAAACTTTGCAGCGACGCGTGCGCGTGCCTGACGCGTACACGTGGATTGGAGTTTTGCAAGATGACGCGTGCGCATGCCTGACGCGTACGCGTGACAAGAAAATTTGCCAAATGACGTGCACGCGTGACTGACGCGTACGGGTGACCTGCGCGATCTGCAGAAATAACAGAAAATGTTTGGGGCGATTTCGTACCAAGTTTTGACCCAGTTTTTGGCCCAGAAACACATAATAGAGCCAGGGAACATGCAGAGACTCAACATACACATTCACATTTTCTCATTAGGATAGTTTTAGGTTTTTAGATCTGAATCTAGAGAGAAATTACTCTTCCTCTAGGTTTTCTTTATATTCATAGATTATTAGTTTTATTGCTTTTGCTTTTGGATATTGAAGAGTCATCACCTCCGTTGAAGATACTATTCTAGTTTGTTTTCTTACTCTTTTATTTATTTATTCCATATTCTTAATTCTTGTTTAGAGTGGTAATTGGATTATTTTCATGGATTGTTAATGCAAAGGATTACTTTTACTTTTAATTATTTTTTAATCTCTATTTTATTTAAATTATTATGTCTCTTTTCTATTCCAAACTCCCAATAACGAAGATGGTATCCATGTCAATAGAGTATATTCCCTACTTGACATGGGGGTTGATTAAGAGGAGACACTTGAGTTGGAATGCTCAAGTGGTTAGTTAAATTGGAAGTTGTTGGCTAATTCTGTATTTACTAATGCTAGACCTTCCTAAGGGAGAGGACTGGGATTTGCGAATAAGAGTTAGCTCAATCACTTGACTTTCCTTTATTTAGTAAGGGTTAACTAAGTGAAAATAACAACCTCTTTATACTACACTTGAGAGAATTCCAACAAGGACAGAACTTCCAATTAATCATTCCCCCAGTCAAGGCTTTTTATTTTGAATAATATAAATTTCTTTTAATTTTCATTGCACTTAATTACAATTGTTTATTTTCTGTTATTCAACTCTCAAATTCTCAAAAAACTCCTGATTAATAAATTAGCACCCTTTCTAGCAACTCGTTGGGAGACGACCTGGGACTCATACTCCCAGTATTTTTATTCTAAACTTTTGTGACAACCTTTCTAAATTGATGCGGCGGATTTTTGCTGGTTAAGAGCTATACTCGCAACGCTGTTCTTATATTACAATCTCTTAATTGGTCTAATTTCCTCCATGCACCAATTTTTGGCGCCGTTGCTGGGGAGTTGCAATTGTGTGCTAAATTATTAATTAGTGTGCATATTTTTATTTTTATTTGCATATTTTATTTTATTTTATTACCATGAGCTGTATGTTTCTTTCATTGAATAACTTGTTCATTGCCTGATTCGAGCTTAGCCGCATTTGATTCTGAAATTGAAATAACTATTTCATGTATTAGGCGAGCTTTGACACAGGTTAGCCTCTGAGGGTGGTGAAGTGATTGTTATCAATTCACCAGTCTCATCTGAGGGCAAATCTGAATCGCCATCTGAGAGTGAAACAAGCTCCTTTACTACTGATTTAGTTGATTCACGTGCAGATAGAATGGCAGCACCTAGGAGGATTACTCTCCAGGAAGCTGGAGCTCTAGATTTTACACTGCAGCCGTATCAAGTGCATCATCCAACTTTGGTTGCAGATTTTGAACTGAAGACTGCACTAATCAACTTGATGCCCAAGTTTCATGGCTTACCTGCTCAGGAGCCTATCAAGCACCTAAGGAATTTTCAGACAGCCTGTTCTACTGTTAGGCGTCATGGTGCAAATGAAACTTCTATTCTGTTAACTGCCTTTCCGTTTTCTCTTGAGAAAAAGGCAAGGGAGTGGTACTACTCCCAACCTGAAGCAACTGTCATCAACTGGGATACGCTCAGAAGAGAATTCCTGGAAAAATACTTTCCAGCTGAAGTTACAGATAGATTGAGGAAAGAGATCTCCTGCGTTGTTCAGGGAGAATCAGAGACTCTTTATGAGTACTGGGAGCGCTTTAAGAACCTTCTGGACGCATGCCCCCATCACATGATTGACAGGTTAGTGTTGATCAGCTACTTCACTCAAGGCATGAAGCTTCGGGATAAAACTACACTGGATGGTGCTAGTAATGGTTCTCTGAAAAAGTACAAGATTGCAGATGAAGCATGGCAACTGATCAGTGACTTAGTTGAGTCTACTTGGAATCACAGGCACAGGAGCAACCACTCAAAGACTGTTGCAGAGGTTTCCTCTAGTAGTGAGACTACTGCTCTTACACAGAGTATATGTGAAATGACCAACCTACTGAAGCAGATACAGTTGAATCAACAACAAACTCAGCCTTCCCCACCACAACAAAGCCAACAGTTAGTTCCCCAAAGAGTATGCAAAATATGTACTGATTATAGTCATTATACTGATGAATACCCGCAGCTCCAACAAGAAGACAACATTGTGGCAGCTACTCATAACTTCTATGACCGCCCGAATCAAGGATACAATCAACAAGGCGGCAACTACAACCAAGGTGGGAACTATAACCAAGGATGGCAGGACAACTCCAACCAAGGTTGGAGAGATAATTCCAACCATGGCTGGAGGGACAACTATAACAGAGGAGGCAGAGACAACCAAGGAAATTGATGAGCGGATAATTTATACGCTTTTTGGCATTGTTTTTAGTATGTTTTTAGTAGGATCTAGTTACTTTTAGGGATGTTTTTAATAGATTTTGTGTTAAATTCACATTTCTGGACTTTACTATGAGTTTGTGTGTTTTTCTGTGATTTCAGGTATTTTCTGGCTGAAATTGAGGGACTTGAGCAGAAATCAGATTCAGAGGTTGAAAAAGGACTGCTGATGCTGTTGGATTCTGACCTCCCTGCACTCAAAGTGGATTTTCTGGAGCTACAGAACTCGAAATGGCGCGCTTCCAATTGCGTTGGAAAGTAGAAATCCAGGGATTTCCAGTAATATATAATAGTCCATACTTTGGCCAAGAATTGATGACGTAAACTGGCGTTCAACGCCAGCCTTCTGCCCAAATCTGGAGTCCAGTGCCAGAAAAGGATCCAGAACCAGAGTTGAACGCCCAAACTGGTATAGAAACTGGCGTTCAACTCCACAAATGGCCTCTGCACGTGCTACACTTAAGCTCAGCCCAAACACACACCAAGTGGGCCCCGGAAGTGGATTTATGCATCAATTACTTACTCATGTAAACCCTAGTGACTAGTTTATTATAAATAGGACCTCTTACTATTGTATTAGGCATCTTTGGATTACCTTATGAGCCTTTGATCACGTTTTAGGGGGCTGGCAATCTCGGCCATGCCTGGACCTCTCACTTATGTATTTTCAACGGTAGAGTTTCTACACTCCATAGATTAAGGTGTGGAGCTCTGCTGTTCCTCAAAGATTAATGCAAAGTACTACTGTTTTCTATTCAATTCTTCTTATTTCTCTTCTAAGATATCCATTCGCACCCAAGAACGTGATGAAGGTGATGATTATGTGTGACGCTCATCACCATCTCCCCTACGAACACGTGCCTGACAAACACTTCTGTTCTACATGAATTAAGCTAGAATGAGTATCTCTTAGATCTCCTAACCAGAATCTTCGTGGCGTAAGCTAGAATGATGGCGGCATTCAAGAGAATCCGGAAGGTCTAAACCTTGTCTGTGATATTCTGAGTAGGATTCAGTGATTGAATGACTGTGACGAGCTTCAAACTCACGAGTGCTGGGCGTTAGTGACAGACGCAAAAGGAGGGTGAATCCTATTCCAGCATGATCGAGAACCGACAGATGAATAGCCGTGCCGTGACAGGGTGCGTGAGCATATGATTCACTGAGAGGAGGGGATGTAGCCACTGAAAACGGTGATGCCCTTGCATACAGCCAGCCATGGAAAGGAGTAAGACTGATTGGATGAAGATAGCAGGAAAGCAGAGGTTCAGAGGAACGAAAGCATCTCCATTCGCTTATCTGAAATTCCTACCAATGAATTACATAAGTATCTCTATCCCTCTTTTATTATATCATATTCGAAAACACCATTATCACTTTATATCTGCCTGACTGAGATTTACAAGGTGACCATAGCTTGCTTCATACCAACAATCTCCGTGGGATTCGACCCTTACTCACGTAAGGTATTACTTGGACGACCCAGTGCACTTGCTGGTTAGTTGAACGGAGTTGTGTCCACACATAGTAGAGAGCCATAATAATGATTCCATACAATAACAAAGAGTACTACATTAATGTGATCACAATTTCGTGCACCAAGTTTTTGGCGCCGTTGCCAGGGATTGTTCGAGTTTGGACAACTGACGGTTCATCTTGTTGCTCAGATTAGGTAATTTTCTTTTTGTTTTGTTTTCAAAAATTTTTCAAAAATCTTTCAAAAATTTTTCTTTTGTTTTCGGAAAAAAAAAATTGTTTTCAAAAATAAATTATTCTATGGCTTCAGAATTTTTAAGAATGAATTCTAGTGTTTCATGAAGCATGATTGAAGCCTGGCTGGCTGTAAAGCCATGTCTCAATCCTTATACCCAAGAGAAGAGCTTCTTTATCTTTCTTAGCCAATTGGCTGTTGAATGTAAGGAATGTCAGGCGTGTCATGTCTGAGTTACATACTAAAGCTTGGCTGGCTATTAAGCCATGCCTGACCCTTTGATTGGAGCTTTAGAGCATAAGATTCCTGGAAATCATATTAAAAATTTTGAATCCATATTTTTCTTTTTTCTAAATAATTTTCGAAAAATATAAGTTAAAAATCCAAAAAAAATCATAAAATCATAAAAATAAAAAATATTTCATGTTTCTTGTTTGAGTCTTGTGTCATGTTATAAGTTTGGTGTCACTTGCATATGCATCTAGCATTTTTCGAAAATTTCATGCATTCATAGTGTTCCTCATGATCTTCAAGTTGTTCTTGGTAAGTCTTCTTGTTTGATCTTGATGATTTTTTGTTTTGTGTCTTTTCATGTTTTTCATATACATTCTTGAATTCTTAGTGTCTAAGCATTAAAGAATTCTAAGTTTGGTGTCTTGCATGTTTTCTTTGCATTAAAAATTTTTCAAAAATATGTTCTTGATGTTCATCATGATCTTCATAGTGTTCTTGGTGTTCATCTTGACATTCATAGCATTTTTGCATGCATCACATGTTTTGATCTAAAAATTTCATGCATTGCATAATTTTCATGTTTTAATAAAAATTCAAAAAAAAAAAAAAATAATATCTTTCCCTTTTTCTCTCATCAAATTCGAAAATTTGAGTTGACTTTTTCAAAAATTTTTAAAAAAATCAAGTTGTTGCCAATGAGTCAAATCAAATTTTCAATTTGAAAATCTTATCTTTTTCAGAATCTTTTTCAAAATTCAAATCTTTTTCAAGATTCTTAGTTATTTTCGAAAATTTCAAAAATATTTTTCAAAAATCTTTTTCCTATTTTCATACCAAATTTTCGAAAATAACATAACCAATTAATGTTTTGATTCAAAAATTTGAAGTTTGTTACTTGCTTGTTAAGAAAGATTCAAACTTTAAGTTCTAGAATCATATCTTGTGATTTCTTATGAATCAAGTCATTAATTGTGATTTTAAAAATCAAATCTTTTTCAAAACTAATTCCTATCATATCTTTTCAAAAAAATATCTTCTTATCTTATCTTTTTCAAAAATATCTTTTCAAAATATCTTTTCTAACTTCCTAACTTCTTATCTTTTCAAAAATTTGTTTCAACTAACTAACTAACTTTTTGTTTGTTTCTTAACTTTTTCAAAACCACCTAACTAACTCTCCCTCTCAATTTTCGAAAATATCCTCCCCTTTTTCAAAAATTTCTTTTTAATTAACTAATTATTTTTATTTTTTTTATTTCAAAAAAAAAAATTTTCGAAAAATACTAACTAATTTTTCAAAAACCATTTTCAAAAATCACTAACCCCTTTTCAAAAATGATTTTCGAAAATTCCCTCCTTCTCTCTCATCCTATTCTATTTATTCATTCATTAACTAACATCTCTTCCTCACATCATCACCAAATTCGAACCCCCTCTTCTATTTGTGTTCGAATTTCTTCCTCTTTTCTTCTACTCACATAAGGAATCCCTATACTGTGGTATAAAGGATCTCTATTATTATTATTATCATTTTTCTGTCCATTCTTCCTTGTATTATGAGCAGGAGCAAGGATAAGAACATTCTTGTGGAAGCAGATCCAGAACCTGAAAGGACTCTGAAGAGAAAATTAAAGAGAAGCTAAAATACAACAATCCAGAGAAAACCTTTCAGAAATTTTCGAACAGGAAGAGGAGATGGCAGCCGAAAATAATAATAATGCAAGGAGGATGCTTGGTGACTTTACTGTACTTAATTCCAATTTACATGGAAGAAGCATCTCCATTCCTGCCATTAGAGCAAACAACTTTGAGCTGAAACCTCAATTAGTTTCTCTGATGCAGCAGAACTGCAAGTTTCATGGACTTCCATCTGAAGATCCTTTTCAGTTCTTAACTGAATTCTTGCAGATATGTGATACTGTTAAGACTAATGGAATAGATCCTGAAGTCTACAGGCTCATGCTTTTCCCTTTTGCTGTAAGAGACAGAGCTAGATTATGGTTGGATTCTCAACCTAAAGACAGCCTGAACTCTTGGGATAAGCTGGTCACGGCTTTCTTAGCCAAGTACTTTCCTCCTCAAAAGCTGAGCAAGCTTAGAGCTGATGTTTAAACCTTCAGACAGAAAGAAGGTGAATCTCTCTATGAAGCTTGGAAAAGATACAAACAGTTGACCAAAAAGTGTCCTTCTGACATGCTTTCAGAATGGACCATCCTGGATATATTCTATGATGGTTTATCTGAGCTATCAAAGATGTCACTGGACACTTCTGCAGGTGGATCCATTCACCTAAAGAAAACGCCTGCAGAAGCTCAAGAACTCATTGACATGGTTGCTAATAACCAGTTCATGTACACTTCTGAAAGGAATCCTGTGAATAATGGGACGCCTATGAAGAAGGGAGTTCTTGAAGTTGATACTCTGAATGCCATATTGGCTCAGAATAAAATATTGACTCAGCAAGTCAATATGATCTCTCAGAGTCTGCATGGAATGCAAGCTGCATCCAACAGTACTCAAGAGGCATCTTCTAAAGAAGAAGCCTATGATCCTGAGAACCCTGCAATAGCAGAGGTAAATTACTTAGGTGAACCTTATGGAAACACCTATAACTCAACATGGAGAAATCATCCAAATTTCTCATGGAAGGATCAAAAGCCTCAACAAGGCTTTAATAATGGTGGAAGAAACAGGTTTAGCAATAGCAAACCTTTTCCATCATCAACTCAGCAACAGACAGAGAACTCTGAACAAAATGCTTCTAATTTAGCAAATCTAGTCTCTGATCTATCTAAGGCCACTGTAAGTTTCATGAATGAAACAAGGTCTTCCATTAGAAATCTAGAAGCACAAGTAGGCCAGCTGAGTAAAAGGATCACTGAAATCCCTCCTAGTACTCTCCCAAGCAATACAGAAGAAAATCCAAAAGGAGAGTGCAAGGCCATTGACATAAGCGCCATGGCCGAACCTGTGAGGAGAGGAGAAGACGTGAATCCCAAGGAGGAAGACCTCCTGGGATGTCCAGTGATCAATAAGGAGCTTCCCTCTGAGGAACCAAAGGACTCTGAGGCTCATCTAGAGACCATAGAGATTCCATTGAACCTCCTTATGCCCTTCATGAGCTCTGATAAGTATTCCTCTTCTGAAGAGAATGAGGATGTTACTGAAGAGCAAACTGCCAAGTTTCTTGGTGCAATCATGAAGTTGAATGCCAAATTATTTGGCATTGATACATGGGAAGTTGAACCTCCCTTGTTCATCAATGAACTAAGTGATCTGGATCAACTGACATTGCCTCAGAAGAGACAGGATCCTGGAAAGTTCATAATACCCTGTACCATAGGCACCATGATCTTTAAGGCTCTGTGTGACCTTGGTTCAGGAATAAACCTCATGCCCCTCTCTGTAATAGAGAAATTGGGAATCTATGGGGTGCAAGCTGCTAAAATCTCACTAGAGATGGCAGACAGCTCAAGAAAACAGGCTTATGGACAAGTAGAAGATGTATTAGTAAAGGTTGAGGGCCTTTACATACCTACTGATTTCATAGTCCTGGATACTGGAAAGGAAGAGGATGAATCCATCATCCTAGGAAGACCTTTCCTAGCCACAGCAAGAGCTGTGATTGATGTTGACAGAGGTGAAATAGTCCTTCAATGGAATGAGAACTCCCTTGTGTTTAAAACTCAAGGATCTCCCTCTGCAACCATGGAGAGGAAGCAGAAAAAGCTTCTCTCCAAGCAGAGTCACCCAGAGCCCCCACAGTCAAACTCTAAGTTTGGTGTTGGGAGGCCACAACCAAACTCTAAGTTTGGTGTTGAACTCCCATATCCAAACTCTAAGTTTGGTGTTGGAGAGTCTCAACAAAGCTCTGCACATCTGTGAGGCTCCATGAGAGCCCACTGTCAAGCTATTGACATTAAAGAAGTGCTTGTTGGGAGGCAACCCAATGTTTATCTAATTCTTATTTTTATTGTTTTTCATGTTTTCTTAGGTTCATGATCATGTGGAGTCACAAAATAAATATAAAAATTGAAAACGGAATCAAAAACAGCAGAAGAAAAATCACACCCTGGAGGAGCATCTGCCTGGCGTTCAAACGCCAGAACAGAGCATAGTTCTGGCGCTGAACGCCCAGAATGGGAGCATCCTGGCGCTGAACGCCCAGAACAAGCATGGTTCTGGCGTTCAACGCCAGAAATGGCAGCAAATGGGCGTTGAACGCCCAAAATGGGCACCAACCTGGCGCTGAACGCCCAGAGTTGTGTGCAAGGGCATTTTGCATGCCTAAATTGGTGCAGGGATGTAAATGCCTTGACACCACAGGATCTGTGGACCCCACAGGATCCCCACTTTACCTCCTCATAATCCTAGTTTTTATTTCCACATCTTCTTCTTCATCTATTCCTTCTTCTTTTGCTCGAGGGCGAGCAACATTCTAAGTTTGGTGTGGTAAAACAATTATGTAAAGGATCTATAGCTCAGTGGTAGAACATTTGACTGCAAATCAAGAGATCCCTGAGATACCTCAGGGGATACATTTTCTTCCACACAATTATTGGAAGCAACTAAGGGTGGAACATCAAGAGCACTCCATCATCCTTCATGAAATCAGAGAAGATCTAAAAGCAATGAAGGAGGAGCAGCCAAGGCAAGGAAGAGACATAGAAGAGCTCAAGGACATCACTAAGGTGGACTCATTCCTTGTTCTTATTTCTTCTGTTTTTCGTTTTCTATGTTATGTGCTTATCTATGTTTGTGTCTTCATTACATGATCATTAGTAGTTAGTAACTTTGTCTTAAAGTTATGAATGTCCTATGAATCCATCACCTCTCTTAAATGAAAAATGTTTTAATTCAAAAGAACAAGAAGTACATGAGTTTCGAATTTATCCTTGAACTTAGCTTAATTATATTGATGTGGTGACAATGCTTCTTGTTTTCTGAATGAATGATTGAACAGTGCATATGTCTTTTGAAGTTGTTGTTTAAGAATGTTAAATATTTTGGCTCTTGAAAGAATGATGACTAGGAGACATGTTATTTGATAATCTGAAAAATCATAAAAATGATTCTTGAAGCAAGAAAAAGCAGCAAAGAACAAAGCTTGCAGAAAAAAAAAATAGAAAAAAAAAATAGGCGAAAAAAAAAATAGAAAGAAAAAGAAAAAGCAAGCAGAAAAAGCCAATAACCCTTAAAACCAAAAGGCAAGGGCAAATAAAAAGGATCCCAAGGCTTTGAGCATCAGTGGATAGGAGGGCCTAAAGGAATAAAATCCTGGTCTAAGCGGCTAAACCAAGCTGTCCCTAACCATGTGCTTGTGGCGTGTAGGTGTCAAGTGAAAACTTGAGACTGAACGGTTAAAGTCAAGGTCCAAAGCAAAAAAAGAGTGTGCTTAAGAACCCTGGACACCTCTAATTGGGGACTTTAGCAAAGCTGAGTCACAATCTGAAAAGGTTCACCCAATTATGTGTCTGTGGCATTTATGTATCCGGTGGTAATACTGGAAAACAAAGTGCTTAGGGCCACGGCCAAGACTCATAAAGAAGCTGTGTTCAAGAATCATCATACTGAACTAAGAGAGTCAATAACACTATTCGAAATCTGAAGTTCCTATAGATGCCAATCATTCTGAACCTCAATGGATAGAGTGAGATGCCAAAACTATTCAAGAGGCAAAAAGCTATAAGTCCCGCTCATATGATTGAAGCTCTGTTTCATTGATAGTTTGGAATTTATAGTATATTCTATTCTTTTTATCCTATTTTGATTTTCAGTTGCTTGGGGACAAGCAACAATTTAAGTTTGGTGTTGTGATGAGCGGATAATTTATACGCTTTTTGGCATTGTTTTTAGTATGTTTTTAGTAGGATCTAGTTACTTTTAGGGATGTTTTTAATAGATTTTGTGTTAAATTCACATTTCTGGACTTTACTATGAGTTTGTGTGTTTTTCTGTGATTTCAGGTATTTTCTGGCTGAAATTGAGGGACTTGAGCAGAAATCAGATTCAGAGGTTGAAAAAGGACTGCTGATGCTGTTGGATTCTGACCTCCCTGCACTCAAAGTGGATTTTCTGGAGCTACAGAACTTGAAATGGCGCGCTTCCAATTGCGTTGGAAAGTAGACATCCAGGGATTTCCAGCAATATATAATAGTCCATACTTTGGCCAAGAATTGATGACGTAAACTGGCGTTCAACGCTAGCCTTCTGCCCAAATCTGGAGTCCAGCGCCAGAAAAGGATCCAGAACCAGAGTTGAACGCCCAAACTGGCATAGAAACTGGCGTTCAACTCCACAAATGGCCTCTGCACGTGCTACACTTAAGCTCAGCCCAAACACACACCAAGTGGGCCCCGGAAGTGGATTTATGCATCAATTACTTACTCATGTAAACCCTAGTGACTAGTTTATTATAAATAGGACCTCTTACTATTGTATTAGGCATCTTTGGATTACCTTATGATCCTTTGATCACGTTTTAGGGGGCTGGCCATCTCGGCCATGCCTGGACCTCTCACTTATGTATTTTCAACGGTAGAGTTTCTACACTCCATAGATTAAGGTGTGGAGCTCTGCTGTTCCTCAAAGATTAATGCAAAGTACTACTGTTTTCTATTCAATTCTTCTTATTTCTCTTCTAAGATATCCATTCGCACCCAAGAACGTGATGAAGGTGATGATTATATGTGACGCTCATCACCATCTCCCCTACGAACGCGTGCCTGACAAACACTTCTGTTCTACATGAATTAAGCTAGAATGAGTATCTCTTAGATCTCCTAACCAGAATCTTCGTGGCGTAAGCTAGAATGATGGCGGCATTCAAGAGAATCCGGAAGGTCTAAACCTTGTCTGTGGTATTCTGAGTAGGATTCAGTGATTGAATGACTGTGACGAGCTTCAAACTCGCGAGTGCTGGGCGTTAGTGACAGACGCAAAAGGAGGGTGAATCCTATTCCAGCATGATCGAGAACCGACAGATGAATAGCCGTGCCGTGACAGGGTGCGTGAGCATATGATTCACTGAGAGGAGGGGATGTAGCCACTGACAACGGTGATGCCCTTGCATACAGCCAGCCATGGAAAGGAGTAAGACTGATTGGATGAAGATAGCAGGAAAGCAGAGGTTCAGAGGAACGAAAGCATCTCCATTCGCTTATCTGAAATTCCTACCAATGAATTACATAAGTATCTCTATCCCTCTTTTATTATATCATATTCGAAAACACCATTATCACTTTATATCTGCCTGACTGAGATTTACAAGGTGACCATAGCTTGCTTCATACCAACAATCTCCGTGGGATTCGACCCTTACTCACGTAAGGTATTACTTGGACGACCCAGTGCACTTGCTGGTTAGTTGAACGGAGTTGTGTCCACACATAGTAGAGAGCCATAATAATGATTCCATACAATAACAAAGAGTACTACATTAATGTGATCACAATTTCGTGCACCAGAAATCAGAGGTGGAATAACAATAATAGACAGCAGAATCAGAACCAGCCTTACAGAGCACCTCACCTGAGGCAGTCACAAGGACCCCAGCACAACCAACAACAGGCCCCTCAGATCACTTATCCTATTTCCTCATCAAATAACGAGATGCTTCGTTCTCTTTCACAAAGACAACAAGACATGCAAACTACACTGAACTCTACTCTAAATGGTCTGAATGCCACTTTACAAGCTCTCGTCTCCTGAATAGATTCATTACCTGCTTCCACCAACCAGCCTTCAAGCTCCAGTGGAATTCCTTCTCAACCCTTACCTAACCCCAAGGGTGGCATCAATGCCATCACTCTGAGGTTCGGAACCACACTACCAGAGAGGAATCAGGAGGAGCCAAGCCCGCTAGAACACGCCCCAGTTGAAGATATAGTTGAAGTGGAAGATGCTGAAGAGGAAGATGAAGTACAAGACAAGATTGAAGAAGAAGTAGCCCAGCAAGGGAATGGAGCACCAAAGGATGTAGAGGCTGCAAATGGTGCCATTCCTATCCCATTTCCACACCTTGCACGGAAGTCCAGAAAGCAGATGGAACTTGATCCCAAAATGGTAGAAATTTTCAAAAAGGTGGAGGTAACTGTTCCCCTTTTTTATGTTATTCAACAGGTACCTTGTAACAACCCCAGTTTTCGAGTATGCGAGATCTTTTCTGAAAGTACGGATTTCTCTGGAAGATCAGTAAGGGGAAAACCTTTGATATGTCATCAAGTATCTCAATCCTAATTGTCATTATGTTATATTTAAGCTAGAACCTTTTCTGAGACAAGCTCGATAACGCAGTCACGAAGAACCTAGTTTTTGAACCGTATCGGTTAGGAGTTTTGATTCTGGTTTCCGTAAATAGTCTCAATTTGATGAACTGGACCTGATTCATGAAAGAAGAGAGATAATAGTATAATATTATCATTATATTAGTATTATAAGATGCTTGAATGATATTATAAGGTTACCTGGTCTGTTTTAGTTAAAAACAAAAAATCGGTTTAACCGGGTTCACAGTTTACTGGTGCAGCTTAGCACCAGCACTCTCTGATGACTTTAGCAATGCTAAGGCCTCATTATACATGTTTTATTCTCATAATAAATATGTTACTAGTGTCATTTATGCTAGTAGCTCAGAAAATAATTTTTAGAGATGTTTTTACAAGTGTTCCGATACATCTAGTTTCAGCAGTTATACACCTGAGATATTTTAATATTATTTTAACCCACCTCCAAGCCAACCAATCACAACTCACCTTACACCCCCAAGACACTCCAAGGCTGTCTCATTTCTTCATTTTGGACGAAAATAACAAGAGAGAAAAGAGAGAAACTTTCATGAACACTTAATCTTCAAAGCTTGATTTCTTCTGAACTAAAACTCAAATCAAAACTCCGATTTCACCAAAATGATCCTCTCTTCTTCCTCTACATAACCATGTAACTTATCAAGGCTAGAAATAAGGTAAGATGGCTGTTCCTTTCCCCTTTCAATTCGATTTTCTAGGAAACATGCTTAAACATGTGTTTTCTTGATGTTCTTCCTTGGGAATCATGCTTAACTTGACTTGAGGGCCAAGAAACGTGACTTTCCAGCAAGTCTAAGGTTAGAAATCACCTTCTAACCTGCTGAGGGAGATTTGGTTAGTTGAGAGTTTTTGGATTTAAAGTTGTTCTTGATGTGATTTAGGAGGAAAAAGTGCTAAAGGACCACCTGAAAGTATAACCGAATTAGGAGCAGCAAAACCAGGTAGGGTGTAACGAAATTAATCTTGATTATTTGTGTTTGAATTGTGTGAATGTTGTATGACTTGGCTGTGCTAAAAATTGGTAGCACTCAGTTTCTGGTATGTCCTAGGCGTACTGAAAATTGGGTCGTTACATACCTAAATATGCAAAGTTTCTGAAAGATTTATGCATACATAAAGACAAAATTAATGAATTAGAAACTATTCCTTTAGGTAGTTCTATATCTGCTTTAATGGGAGGTATACCTGAAAAATGTAGTGATCCAGGTCCATGCATGGTTAACTGTACCATTGGAGGTGTAATATTTTCTAACTGCATGTGTGATTTAGGAGCGTGTGTTAGTATAATGCCATTGTCTATATATGATGCTTTGAGACTCCCTCCCTTAAAAAGGTCAGTAGCTCGTTTTGTGTTAGCAGATAAAAGCATTATTACAATAGTTGGAATTGCTGAAGATGTATTAGTGAGCATTAAGGGGCTCACATTTCCCATTGACTTCTATATCCTGGAAATGCCCCCTAATGACTCAAGAAGACCATCATCAATCCTGCTTGGAAGACCATTCCTAAAGACTTCGAAGTTCAAGCTGGATGCATTCTCAGGAACTTACTCTTTTGAGATAGATGGCAGAGCAGTAAGTTTTAGTTTAAATGAAGCTATGAAGCACCCTCCGGAAGATCATTCTATCTTCCAGTGCGACATCATTGATGAAACTGTAGCTGAAGTTCACCAAGAAGAAGTAGAAGAGAAGCACATGGAGCAAGGTCCAAGTATAGGGACATCCTCTAAACATAATGAAGACACCTTGCCATTATCACTAGTTCCAGATAATCCAGAACCTAGCCATGAGCAGAAATTAGAATTAAACCCACTTCCTCCACACCTCAAGTATGCTTACCTTGGGAAGAATCAGAAGTTTCCAGTTATTATTGCAAGGAAACTCACTTCCCAACAAGAGGAGCAACTGCTTAGTGTGCTGAGAAAACATAAGAAAGTAATTGGGTGGAGCTTGGTGGATATAGTAGGCATCAGCCCTCAAGTTTGTGAGCATAGAATATACTTAGAAGAGGGAGCAAAGCCTGTCCATCAACCCAAAGAAGATTGAATCCCACCATCTTAGAAGTTGTCAAGAAAGAAGTGACCAGGCTACTTGAAACAGATATCATTTATCCCATCTCAGACAGCGAATGGGTCAGTCCAGTACAAGTGGTGCCCAAGAAGTCTGGAGTCACAACAGTAAAGAATGAGCATGGAGAGCTCCTGACAACTAGAGTGCAGAATTCATGGAGGGTTTGCATTGACTATAGGCGTCTCAACCAAGCTACTCGCAAGGATCACTACCCCTTGCCATTTATTGATCAGATGCTTGATCGCCTGTCAGGTAAATCCCATTACTGTGTTTTAGATGGTTATACAGGCTATTTTCAAATTCATATAGCTCCTGAAGATCAAGAGAAGACTACTTTTACATGTCCCTTTGGAACGTATGGATATAAGAGGATGCCTTTTGGCTTATGTAATGCCCCGGCTACTTTCCAAAGATGCATGATGAGTATCTTCTCAAATCTCATTGAGAACTGTATGGAAGTATTCATGGATGATTTTAGCGTATATGGTGATTCCTTTAACCTTTGCTTGGATAGTTTAGCTAGAGTATTAGACAGGTGTGTTAGTTCAAACCTTGTATTGAATTTTGAAAAATGTCACTTTATGGTAAAACAAGGTATTGTACTAGGACATGTTTTCTCTAATACTGGTATTTCTGTAGATCCAGCAAAGGTAGATGTCATTTCTAGTTTACCTTATCCCTCCTATGTGAGGGAAGTCTGTTCGTTCCTTGGCCATGCAGGTTTCTACAGGAGATTCATTAAGGACTTCAGTAAGGTAGCAATACCTTTATCCAGACTGCTAGAAAAAGATATTGAGTTCGAGTTCAGTGAGGATTGCATCCAAGCATTTGATAAGCTGAAGATCGCCCTGACACAAGCTCTGATTGTGAGAGGACCAGATTGGAGCCAGCCTTTTAAGATTATGTGTGATGCCTCCAACCATGAAATAGGAGCGGCGCTGACTCAGCGCGAAGGTAAGGATCCTTTCGTAATTGCTTATGCATCTAAGACCTTAGACGCTGCTCAGTCTAATTACACTACTACGGAAAAAGAGCTTCTTGCTATTGTTTTTGCTCTGGATAAATTTCGAGCTTATTTACTTGGTACTAAGGTAGTAGTGTACTCAGGCCATGCATCTCTAAAATATTTATTAGCTAAAAAAGAGTCTAAACCAAGGCTAATACGTTAGATACTGCTGCTGCAAGAATTTGATTTAGAAATTAAGGATAGGAGTGGTAACCAGAATTTAGTGACAGACCACTTGAGTCGCCTTGAGCACATTAAGGATGACTTCACTCCTATTAATGATACTTTTCCATTTGATAGCTTGCATGCAATATCTGAAGTAGTTTCTTGGTATGCACCTGTAGCTAATTATCTAGTTAGCCATACTTTCCCTCCCAATTTTACTAAGCATCAAAGGAATAAGCTGAAAAGCGAGTCTAAATATTATATATGGGATGACCCATACTTATGGAGGTGTGGTGCTAACCAGGTAATTAGGTGTGTGCCTGATGAGCGGATATTTTATACGCTTTTTGGGGATAATTTCATATAGTTTTGAGTATGTTTTAGTTAGTTTTTAGTTTATTTCCAGTAGTTTTTAGGAAAAACTCATGTTTCTGGACTTTACTATGAGTTGTGTGTTTTTCTGTAATTTCAGGTATTTTTCTGGCTGAAATTGAAGGAGCTGAGCAAAAATCTGATTCAGGCTGAAAAAGGACTGCTGATGCTGTTGGATTCTGACCTCCCTGCACTCAAAGTGGATTTTCTGGAGCTACGGAACTCGAAATGGCGTGCTTCCAATTGCGTTGGAAAGTAGACATCCAGGGCTTTCCAGCAATATATAATAGTCCATACTTTGCACAAGAATTGATGACGTAAACTGGCGTTCAACGCTAGCCTTCTGCCCAAATCTGGCGTCCAGCGCCAGAAAAGGATCAAAAACTGGAGTTGAACGCCCAAACTGGCACAAAAACTGGCGTTCAACTCCACAAATGGCCTCTGCACGTGAATTGCTTAAAGTCTCAGCCCCAGCACACACCAAGTGGGCCCCAGCACACCAAGTGGGCCCCAGAAGTGGATCTCTGCATCATCCATCATAGTCCACTCATATTTTGTAACCCTAGGCTACTGGTTTAGTATTTAAACAACTTTTAGAGACTTATTTTGTATCTCATGACATTTCAGATCTAAACTTTGTATTCTCTGAAGGCATGAGTCTCTAAACCCCATTGTTGGGGGTGAGGAGCTCTGCTGTGTCTCAATGAATTAATGCAAGTATTCCTGTTTTCCATTCAAACACGCTTGTTCCTATCTAAGATGTTCATTCGCGCTTAACTGTGATGAAGGTGATGATCTGTGACATTCATCACCTTCCTCAAACCATGAACGTGTGCCTGACAACCACCTCCGTTCTATATCCGATTGAATGAGTATCTCTTAGATTCTTTAATCAGAATCTCCGTGGTATAAGCTAGAACTGATGGCAGCATTCATGAGAATCCGGAAAGTCTAAACCTTGTCTGTGGTATTCCGAGTAGGATTCAAGGATTGAATGACTGTGACGAGCTTCAAACTCCTGAAGGCTGGGCGTTAGTGACAGATGCAAAAGGATAGTAAATCCTATTCCAACCGGATCGAGAACCAACCGGTGATTAGCCGTGCTGTGACAGAGCGCGTGAGCGTAGTTTTCACTGGAAGGATGGAAGGTAGCCATTGACAACGGTGATCCACCAACACACAGCTTGCCATAGGAGGACGTGCGTGCGTGAATCAGAAGACAGAGGAAAGCAGAGATTCAGAAGACAAAGCATCTCCAAAACTCCAACATATTCTCCATTACTACACAACAAGTAACTTTTAATTTATGCTCTACTGGTTATTCATAATTCAACTGATAAACATAATTGATTTCCTGACTAAGATTTACAAGATAACCATAGATTGCTTCAAACCAACAATCTCTGTGGGATTCGACCCTTACTCACGTAAGGTATTACTTGGACGACCCAGTGCACTTGCTGGTTAGTTGTGCGAAGTTGTAAGAGAGTAATGTGAACAGTAACATTACAATTTCGTGCACCAAGTTTTTGGCGCCGTTGCCGGGGATTGTTCGTGTTTGAACAACTGACAGATTATTTTGTTGCTTAGATTAGGAAAAATCTTTCTTTTTTGGTTTAGAGTCTTTTATTAATTACCCCTTGTTAAAATACTTTAAATTTATAGCTCAGTTATTTAGAACGTGGTATTTATGTTCATGATAATTGGCTATCATATTTTTTAAAACCTTTTTCAAAAATAATTTTTCTATTAAATCCTGTGCCAAAATTTAAGTTTGGTGTTTTCAAAAATAATCTTTCTTAAAATAAGGTCCCATAACTCATTTGGCTAGAACATTAATTTGATTGGGTTAGAATCTTTTATACTCTTTTCAAAACCTTCTTTTTCAAAAATATTTTTTCTATTAAATCTTGTGCCAAACTTTAAGTTTGGTGTTTTCTTGTTGATTCCCCTTTGATTTTCGAAAATTTTGGTTTGGTTTTCTAAAAATTTTAAGTTTGGTGTTCTTCCTTCATGTTCTTGTGTTCTTGTGAGTCTTCAAAGTGTTCTTGAGTTTTCCTTGTGTCTTGATCTTAAAATTTTTAAGTTTGGTGTTCCTTGGTGTTTTCCCTCCAAATTTTTCGAAAACAAGGAGCATTAGATCTAAAAAATTTTAAATCTTGTACTATCTTATTGTTTTTCTCTCTCCTCACTAAATTCAAAAATATCTTTTCAAAATATCTCTTCTAACTTCCTAACTTCTTATCTTTTCAAATTTGTTTCAACTAACTAACTAACTTTTTGTTTGTTTCTTAACTTTTTCAAAACTACCTAACTAACTCTCTCTCTCTAATTTTCGAAAATATCTTCCCTCTTTTTCAAAAAAATTTCGTTTTTTTTAACTAATTATTTTTAATTTTTTTTTACGAAAAAATAAAATAAAATAAAATAAAATAAAATAAAATAAAAAAAAATAATTTTCAAAATTCAAATTCTTTTTAGTTATTTTATTTTATTTAAGTATTTACTTCTTATAAAATAAAATAAATAAAAAGATAAATCAGTCCAAGTTATATCCATAGAAATCCATCATGGACATAAGTGGAAATGAACAGTCCAGGAGGACTCTGGGGTCATATTCTAACCCCTATACTGCTTCATATGGGAGTAGCATATGCATACCCTCCATTGGAGTTAGTAGCTTTGAGTTGAATCCTCAGCTCATTATCATGGTGCAGCAAAGTTGCCAGTATTCCGGTCTTCCACAGGAAGAACCTATAGAGTTTCTGGCACAGTTTCTACAGATTGCTGACACAGTACATGATAAGGAAATAGATCAGGATGTCTACAGACTATTACTGTTTCCATTTGCTGTAAAAGATCAAGCTAAGAGGTGGTTAAATAACCAACCTAAGGCCAGCATAAAAACATGGAAACAGCTGACAGAAAAATTCCTGAATCAATATTTCCCTCCAAAAAGGATGACACAGCTAAGGCTGGACATCCAAGGCTTTAAACAAGGAGATAATGAATCTCTTTATGATGCCTGGGAGAGATACAGAGAGATGCTACGAAAATGCCCCTCTGAAATGTTTTCAGAGTGGGTTCAGTTAGACATCTTCTACTATGGGCTTGCAGAAGGAGCTCAGATGTCTTTAGATTACTCAGCTGGTGGATCTATCCATATGAGAAAGACAATCGAAGAGGCTCAAGAGCTCATTGATACAGTTGCTAGGAATCAGCATCTGTATCTAAGCAGCAACCCTTCCATGAATGAAGAGGTTAAAACAGTAACTGCTGAATTCAGTACTGTAAAACAAGCTGCTGAATTCAATCAGCAATTAGATTTTCTAACAAAGCAGCTAGCTGAATTCAAAGACAGGTTACAGGAGACAAGGATAGCTAATATACATATGGAAGAACAGTTTAAGCAAACAAAGCAGCAGCTATCAAAGCAAATAGCAGAAGAATGCCAAGCAGTTCAATTAAGAAGTGGGAAAACATTAAATACCCCACCTCAAGGCATCAAAAATTCAAGAAATAAGCAACCCACCAAAGATTCCCCTGAGGACAGTAAGAGCCCAGGGAAAAATAATTCTGGCACTAAAATGCCAGAAAATGGGTGGAAGGCTGGCGCTGAACGCCCAGACCATGCCCAAAACTGGCGTTCAGCGCCAGAAACAAGGCAGGATTGGCGTTCAACGCCAGAAATGGGCAAGAATCTGGCGTTGAACGCCCAACAGGGGCACATTTCTGGCGTTCAGGCGCCAGGAACAGACAGTGAGCTGGCGTCTAACGTCACTCCAGCTTCTGACTCTGGCATTCAATTGCCAGTGAGGGATCAGACACACACAAGTGCTGATAACAACCCCTCTAAAAAGGCTTCTTTAACCACTAAGGTTGAGGAATATAAAGCCAAGATACCTTATCCTCAAAAACTCCGGAAAGAGGAGCAGGACAAGCAATTTGCTCGCTTTGCAGATTATCTAAGGACTCTTGAAATAAAGATTCCTTTTGCAGAGGCACTTGAGCAAATACCTTCTTATGCCAAGTTCATGAAAGAGATCTTGAGTCATAAAAAGGAGTGAAGAGAAACAGAAAGAGTTCTCCTCACTGAAGAATGCAGTGCAGTCATTCTGAAAAGCTTTCCTGAAAAGCTTAAAGACCCTGGGAGTTTTCTGATACCATGCATATTGGAAGGTGATTGCACCAAGACAGCCTTATGCGATCTTGGGGCAAGCATCAACCTAATACCTGCATCCACTATCAGGAAGCTTGGCTTAACTGAAGAAGTTAAACCAACCCGGATATGTCTCCAACTTGCTGATGGTTCCACTAAATACCCATCAGGCGTGATTGAGGACATGATTGTCAGAGTTGGGCCATTCGCCTTTCCCACTGACTTTGTTGTGCTGGAAATGGAGGAGCACAAGAGTGCTACTCTAATTCTAGGAAGACCCTTCCTAGCAACTGGACGATCCCTCATTGACGTCCAGCAGGGGGAAATAACCCTGAGAGTCAACGATGATGAGTTCAAATTGAACGCTGTCAAAGCCATGCAGCATCCAGACACATCAACAGACTGCATGAAAGTTGACCTTATTGACTCTTTGGTAGAAGAGATCAACATGGCTGAGAGTCTCGAATCAGAGTTGGAAAACATCTTTAAAGATGTTCAGCCTGATTTGGAGGATTCAGGGGACATGAAAGAGCCTCTGAACTTTCTTCTGAAAGAGGAAAAACCTCCTAAACCAGAGCTCAAGCCACTGCCACCATCCTTGAAATATGCATTTCTAGGAGAAGGTGACACTTTTCCAGTGATCATAAGCTCTGCCTTAAATTCACAGGAAGAGGAAGCACTTATTCAAGTGCTAAGGACACACAAGACAGCTCTTGGGTGGTCCATAGGTGATCTTAAGGGCACAAGCCCAGCTAGATGCATGCACAAAATCCTATTGGAAGATAATGCCAAACCAGTGGTTCAACCACAGAGGCGGCTAAATCCAGCCATGAAGGAAGTGGTGCAGAAAGAGGTCACCAAATTACTAGAGGCTGGGATTATTTATCCCATTTCTGATAGCCCCTGGGTGAGCCCTGTTCAAGTCGTCCCAAAAAAGGGAGGCATGACAGTGATTCATAATGAAAAAAATGAACTGGTTCCTACAAGAACAGTTACAGGGTGGCGCATGTGTATTGACTACAGAAGGCTCAATACAGCCACCAGAAAGGATCATTTTCCTTTACCATTCATAGACCAGATGCTAGAGAGACTAGCAGGTCATGATTATTACTGCTTTTTGGATGGCTACTCAGGCTATAACCAGATTGCAGTAGATCCCCAGGATCAAGAGAAAACAGCATTCACATGTCCATCCGGAGTGTTTGCTTATAGAAGGATGCCCTTTGGGCTATGCAATGCACCTGCAACCTTCCAGAGATGCATGCTCTCTATTTTCTCTGATATGGTGGAAAAATTTCTGGAAGTCTTCATGGATGACTTCTCAGTATATGGAGACTCATTCAGCTCCTGTCTTGATCACCTGAAACTTGTTCTGAAAAGATGCCAAGAAACCAACCTAGTTTTAAACTGGGAAAAGTGTCACTTCATGGTGACTGAAGGAATTGTTCTTGGGCATAAAATCTCAAATAAGGGAATAGAGGTAGATCAAGCAAAAATAGAGGTAATTGAAAAATTACCACCACCTGCCAATGTTAAGGCAATCAGAAGCTTTCTGGGGCATGCAGGATTCTATAGGAGGTTTATAAAGGATTTTTCAAAAATCGCAAAACCCCTAAGCAATCTGCTAGCTGCTGACACGCCATTTGTGTTTGACACAGCATGCCTACAGGCGTTTGAAACGCTGAAAGCTAAGCTGGTCACAGCACCAGTCATTTCTGCACCAGACTGGACATTGCCATTTGAGTTAATGTGTGATGCCAGTGATCATGCCATTGGTGCAGTACTGGGACAGAGGCATGACAAGCTTCTGCATGTCATTTATTATGCCAGTCGCGTTTTAAATGATGCCCAGAAAAATTACACAACCACAGAAAAGGAATTACTTGCAGTGGTTTACGCCATTGACAAGTTCAGATCTTACTTAGTAGGATCAAAGGTGATTGTGTACACTGACCATGCTGCTCTTAAGTATCTACTCACAAAGCAGGATTCAAAACCCAGGCTCATCAGATGGGTATTGCTTCTGCAAGAGTTTGATATAGAAATAAGAGACAGAAAAGGGACAGAGAACCAAGTAGCTGATCATCTGTCCCGGATAGAGCCAGTGGAAGGGACGTCCCTCCCCTTCCTTGAGATCTCTGAGACGTTCCCTGATGAGCATCTATTTGCCATTCAGGAAGCACCATGGTTTGCCGATATTGCAAACTATAAAGCTGCAAGGTTCATACCCAAGGAGTACAATAGAATACAAAAAAAGAAACTAATTACTGATGCAAAGTACTACTTGTGGGATGAGCCCTATCTCTTTAAGAGATGTGCAGACGGAATTATCCGTAGGTGTGTCCCCAGAGAGGAAGCACAGAGAATCTTATGGCATTGCCATGGATCTCAATATGGAGGTCATTTCGGAGGTGAGCGAACAACCACCAAGGTCCTCCAATGTGGCTTCTATTGGCCCACACTCTATAAAGATTCCCGAGAGTTTGTACGTAATTGTGACAGTTGCCAAAGAGCTGGTAACCTGCCTCATGGTTACGCCATGCCTCAACAAGGGATCTTGGAAATAGAGTTGTTTGATGTATGGGGAATTGACTTCATGGGACCTTTTCCACCATCATACTCAAACACTTATATTCTGGTGGCAGTTGACTATGTATCAAAATGGGTTGAGGCTATCGCCACACCCTCCAATGATACTAAAACAGTGCTGAAATTCCTCCAGAAACATATCTTTAGCAGGTTTGGTGTCCCTAGAGTGTTAATCAGTGATGGGGGCACTCACTTCTGCAATAAACAGCTTTACTCTGCCATGGTTCGGTATGGAATTCGCCACAAGGTGGCCACTCCATATCATCCACAAACCAATGGGCAGGCTGAAGTCTCTAACAGAGAATTAAAGAGAATCCTGGAACGGACAGTAAATACCCGTAGAAAGGATTGGGCAAGGAGCTTGGATGATGCTCTGTGGGCTTACAGAACAGCATTCAAGACCCCTATAGGGACCTCTCCATACCAACTCGTGTATGGTAAGGCATGCCACTTGCCCGTAGAACTGGAACATAAGGCCTACTGGGCAACCAGATTCCTAAACTTAGATGCCAAATTAGCAGGAGAAAAACGATTGCTCCAGCTAAATGAGCTAGAGGAATTCAGATTCACAGCTTTCGAAAATGCCAAGCTTTATAAAGAAAAATAAAAAAAGTGGCATGACAGAAAGCTGTCATCTAGAATCTTTGAACCAGGACAGAAGGTTCTGTTGTTTAACTCTAGACTCAGGCTATTCCCCGGGAAACTGAAATCCCGGTGGAGGGGACCATACGTGATTACAAGTGTATCACCATATGGTTATGTGGAGCTTCAAGATATTGATTCTGATAAGAAGTTCATTGTCAATGGACAGAGAATCAAGCATTATCTTGAGGGCAACATTGAGCAAGAATGCTCAAGGCTGAAGCTAGATTAAAAGCTCAGCAAGGTCCAGCTAAAGACAATAAAGAAGCGCTTGCTGGGAGGCAACCCAGCCATGGGGCAACAATCCTCTAAGCATTTTGCCCTATTTTTATTTTTATTTGTTTATATAAAGTTCACTGACACTAAGGTAAAGAATCATTTGCATAAGTTTACAGGGTTACAGAAGGAATCTACACACAAAACAGAGATAGGGAGCTTACTGGCAAGGCCATTTTGGGCGTTCAGCGCCCAAAATGGGCATCCAGTGGGCGCTGGACACCAGTAAGGATAGCTATCTGGCGTTCAACGCCAGAAAAGGGCAACAACTGGGCGTTGAACGCCCAGGATAGCAGCAATTGGGCATTGAACGCCCAAAACAGGCAGTGTTTGGGCGTTCAAACGCCAGGATGGTGGGGAGGAGCTCTCCTTCTACCCATCTCCTTCTTTTTCTTTTGCTTGAGGACAAGCAAAGCTCTAAGTTTGGTGTGCTTATCCGTGATCACTAAGATCATGGCCCCTAAAGGAAAACAACCCACTCCAAGAGGAGCAAGGGCGTGATTTAAAGGAACTGAAGCGCCAGAAATTCTCTCTTGAAGGACCAAGCACTTCACAGACTAGAGGAACATCCACTTCCCAAACCTCAAGGTTGTTGAGTTCTAATCTTAGCCTTAACTCTGTGATAACTGTTCTTATTTTAATTTTACCTTAGGAGTCATATAGTAGTAATTAGTCTATTTTGATTTTATCTCCAAATAAACTATAGTTTATTTTTCTCATCATCAGCAAACATGAATAAAATAGTAGATCTTTTAAATAAGAAGCAATAAAATTTCGAGTTTTAATAAGAGAAATTCTAATTAGTTAAATGTGGTGGCAATGCTTTCTGTCTTCTGAATGAATGCTTGAACAGTGCATATATCTTTTGAATTTGTTGTTTAAGACTGTTAAATATGTTGGCTCTTGAAAGAATGATGAACATGAGACATGTTATTGAGAATCTGAAAAATCATAAAAATGATTCTTGAAGCAAGAAAAAGCAGCAAAGAACAAAGTTTGCAGAAAAAAAAAAAAGAGAGAGAGAGAGAAAGAAAAAAAGAAAGCAAGCAGAAAAAGCCAAAGCCCTTAAAACCAAAAGGCAAGGGTAATAAAAAGGATCCCAAGGCTTTGAGCATCAGTGGATAGGAGGGCCAAAAAGGAATAAAATCCTGGCCTAAGCGGCTAAATCAAGCTGTCCCTAACCATGTGCTTGTGGCGTGAAGGTGTCAAGTGAAAACTTGAGACTGAGCGGTTAAAGTCAAGGTCCAAAGCAAAAAGAAGAGTGTGATTAAGAACTCTGGACACCTCTAATTGGGGACTTTAGCAAAGCTGAGTCACAATCTGAAAAGGTTCACCCAGTTATGTGTCTGTGGCATTTATGTATCCGGTAGTAATACTGGAAAACAAAGTGCTTAGGGCCACGGCCAAGACTCATAAAGAAGCTGTGTTCAAGAATCATCACACTGAACTAAGAGAATCAATAACACTATCTGAATTCTGAGTTCCTATAGATGCCAATCACTCTGAGGTTCAATGGATAAAGTGAGATGCCAAAACTGTTCAGAAGCAAAAAGCTACTAGTCCCGCTCATCTAATTAGGATCTGAGCTTCAATAAAAAACTCTGAGATATTATTGCTTCTCAACCTATTAGTCTTCTATTTTATTTGTCTAGTTGCTTGAGGACAAGCAACAGTTTAAGTTTGGTGTTGTGATGAGCGGATATTTTATATGCTTTTTGGGGATAATTTCATATAGTTTTGAGTATGTTTTAGTTAGTTTTTAGTTTATTTCCAGTGGTTTTTAGGAAAAAACTCATGTTTCTGGACTTTACTATGCGTTGTGTATTTTTCTGTAATTTCAGGTATTTTTCTGGCTGAAATTGAAGGAGCTGAGCAAAAATCTGATTCAGGCTGAAAAAGGACTGCTGATGCTGTTGGATTCTGACCTCCCTGTACTCAAAGTGGATTTTCTGGAGCTACAGAACTCGAAATGGCGTGCTTCTAATTGCGTTGGAAAGTAGACATCCCGGGCTTTCCAGCAATATATAATAGTCCATACTTTGCACAAGAATTGACGACGTAAACTGGCGTTCAACGCCAGCCTTCTGCCAAAATCTGGCGTCCAGCGCCAGAAAAGGATCAAAAACTGGAGTTGAACGCCCAAACTGGCACAAAAACTAGCGTTCAACTCCACAAATGGCCTCTGCACGTGAATTGCTTAAAGTCTCAGCCCCAGCACACACCAAGTGGGCCCCAGCACATCAAGTGGGCCCCAGAAGTGGATCTCTGCATCATCCATCATAGTCCACTCATATTTTGTAACCCTAGGCTACTGGTTTAGTATTTAAACAAATTTTAGAGACTTATTTTGTATCTCATGACATTTCAGATCTAAACTTTGTATTCTCTGACGGCATGAGTCTCTAAACCCCATTGTTGGGGGTGAGGAGCTCTGCTGTGTCTCAATGAATTAATGCAAGTATTCCTGTTTTCCATTCAAACACGCTTGTTCCTATCTAAGATGTTCATTCGCCCTTAACTGTGATGAAGGTGATGATCTGTGACATTCATCACCTTCCTCAAACCATGAACGTGTGCCTAACAACCACCTCCGTTCTATATCCGATTGAATGAGTATCTCTTAGATTCTTTAATCAGAATCTCCGTGGTATAAGCTAGAACTGATGGCAGCATTCATGAGAATCCGGAAAGTCTAAACCTTGTCTGTGGTATTCCGAGTAGGATTCAAGGATTGAATGACTGTGACGAGCTTCAAACTCCTGAAGGCTGGGCGTTAGTGACAGATGCAAAAGGATAGTAAATCCTATTCCAACCGGATCGAGAACCAACCGGTGATTAGCCGTGCTGTGACAGAGCGCGTGAGCGTAGTTTTCACTGGAAGGATGGAAGGTAGCCATTGACAACGGTGATCCACCAACACACAGCTTGCCATAGGAGGACGTGCGTGCGTGAATCAGAAGACAGAGGAAAGCAGAGATTCAGAAGACAAAGCATCTCCAAAACTCCAACATATTCTCCATTACTACACAACAAGTAACTTTTAATTTATGCTCTACTGGTTATTCATAATTCAACTGATAAACATAATTGATTTCCTGACTAAGATTTACAAGATAACCATAGATTGCTTCAAACCAACAATCTCTGTGGGATTCGACCCTTACTCACGTAAGGTATTACTTGGACGACCCAGTGCACTTGCTGGTTAGTTGTGCGAAGTTGTAAGAGAGTAATGTGAACAGTAACATTACAATTTTGTGCACCAGTGCCCCAATCAGAATTCCAGTCCATTCTAGAGGCCTGCCACTCTTCTGAGAGTGGAGGACATTTTGGCCCTCAAAGAACAGCTAGGAAAATCTTAGACTGTGGATTCTGGTGGCCTACTCTTTTTAAAGATGCTGCTGTTTTTTGTAAATCTTGTTCCCCATGCCAAAGGTTTGGTAATATATCCAAGAGGGATGAGATGCCTCAACAGATTATGCTTTTCTGTGAAATTTTTGATGTTTGGGGCATTAACTTCATGGGTCCATTTCCAAACTCTAGTGGTTACCTTTATATACTGTTAGCTGTGGATTATGTCTCTAAATGGGTGGAAGCAATTCCTACCCGTACTGATGATGTTGACACTATTGTTTCCTTTGTTAGAAACCATATTATCTGTCGCTTTGGATCACCACGAGCAATCGTGAGTGATCAAGGCACTCACTTTTGTAACAGGAGACTAACAGGATTACTGAAGAAGCATGGGATTGTTCAGAAAGTAGCAACAGCTTATCATCCCCAGACCAATGGACAAGCAGAAGTATCTAATAGAGAAATAAAGCGTATTCTGGAGAAGATAGTAAAGCCTCATAGGAAAGACTGGAGTGCCAGGCTACAAGATACACTCTGGGCATATAGAATAGCATACAAGACACCCATTGGGATGAGCCCCTTCCGCTTAGTGTACGGAAAGGCTTGCCACCTTCCGATAGAGGTGGAACACAAGGCTTTCTGGGCTGCGAGAGAGTGCAACATGAATTTTGAGGAAGCTGGTGCTGAAAGGAAGCTGGTGCTGAAAGGAAGCTGCAACTAGCAGAATTAGAGAACCTTCGCCTAGAAGCATACGACAACTCCAGGCGATACAAAGAGAAGATGAAGGCTGTCCATGACAAGCACATAAAAAGGTAAGAATTTAGACCAGGGGAGTTAGTTCTTCTTTATAACTCCAGACTGAGACTCATGCCATGTAAACTGAGATCCAGATGGGAAGGTCTCTACAGAGTAGAAAAGGCAGAGCCATACGGAGTTTTTCACCTGCGTCATCCTTCTAGCTCTAAATTTATTAAGGTCAATGGACATCGCCTAAAGCTTTACCATGGAGAGAAGATGAAGGATCACAAAGAGCTAGAGGTTTTCCTCTTGGAAGACTCACCAACAGAAGCAGAATGAGCCTGAAGATCGTCCAACTTAAGGACGTAAAAGCAAAGTGCTAGGTGGGAGACAACCCACCATAATATGATCGTTCCGTTTCAGTCTTAGTTTTATTTTATTTTATTTTACTTTATTTTTCTTAGTGACTCTTCTCGTAATCCTTGCATATAGTCTGCATTTGCATTTGCATTCTGCATAAAAAAATGCACTCGACGCGCAAGCGTCGCTGACACGTCTGCGTCATATGTGCATTCGAAACAAGGAAGAAAAGAAGCAGAGAGTCACGCGGGAGCGTGGCTGGAGGCGTGCCTTAGGCAAAAACACGCCCACGCGAACGCGTCAGGGACGTGAACGCGTCACTTAAAAAACCAGCCCTCCACGCGTGCGCGTCACCCACGCGCACACGTTACCCTGCAAAATCGACGTAAAAGGGTATATGGCAGAGAGTTATGATGGAGTGGCATGGAATGGTGCTGGAAGCACAAACCCCATCACGCGTACGCGTCACCCACGCGCATGCGTCACCCTAAATTTTGGCAATGTGCGTATGAAACAGAGGGTTGTACATGCGCGAGGCTGCACTCGCGCCAATAGCACAAATCAGGTCACGCGTGCGCGTCACCCACGCGTACGCGTCACCTGAAAATAGCGCCAACCACGCGAACACGTGCACCACGCGTCCGCGTCGCATGCGACGCACAGTTTATCCAGATCAGCGCCAAAATTCCTATCTTTCCTTCCCCAATCCTAAATTTTTCTTCTCCTTTCTTATTTCTTTCTCCCTCCTTCTTTCTTCTTTATTCTTTCTCACTTTTTTCTCCCCCCCTTTTTTTCACATCCATTATCAAGGTTCTTTTCTTTTCTTCTTCCCTTTTTACTTTTCCATTATTATTTTTATTTATGTTTTCTTCTTCTTTTTCTTTTTACTTTCATTATCTATGTTTTCCTTTTTCTTTCTTTTTCTTTTTACATTCTTTTGATTGGTGTTAGAAATTTAATTGGGAGATTATTTCCTTCCATAATTGCTTGTGGATTATTAAGGAATTGTTTGACAATTAATATTACTTCTTAAGGGTTGCTTGCATGTTCAATTCAATACTTTCAATAACATATTTACCATGCATGCTAAGTGTTTGTGAAAAAGCCCATATGGCATTGTGCATTTTTAAATTATTCTATTCTTCTACTCTAATGCCTGTTTTTCACAAAACCCCTTTTTATATATTATTCATTGAATATAATTGTCAATACAAACAGATTGTTAGTTTGAAACACTTGACAATCAAATTGGGCATTTTAATGCTTGATCTATGCTACTCATGCCTTTGCCAGCATGCCAATAAATATCTTGCATCTACTTGCCACAACATGCACTTGCTATATTTCCATTGATGAACTTTTCACATGTAGTCGCGACCATGTGTTAACGACATCCTTCTTTACCATGCATTGATTATCACTTGTACCATCCTCTTCCTTGCTCAAACCCTTAACTTTATAAGTTACTTTCCTTTTTCCTTTTCAAGGATGGCCACCAAGAAAGGTAAAGAGAAAGCTACTCCCAAACCACCGGCAAGGAAAGGAACAAAAAGAGCACTAGCTGCGGAACCTTCTTCAACAGCAGTAAAACCCTCAACAAAGAGAATCAAGAGGATCATCAAGGTCGATGAAAAAGAGAAAGCCTTTCCAGCAAAGGACAATGCGCGGTTCACTAACCGCTACTGTGAGCAGATGTTCCCCATCCTAGCTGAGAGGAACTACAATAATGAGTACCTACTAATCCTTCCGAACCACATTGTTGATTTTGTTGAGCCCCGAATTGAACGAAGACAATGGGGATTTTTACGGAGACAGCCACGGCAGGTTAATTTTTCATGGGTAGTCGAATTCTACTCAAACTTTCACTTGCCAACCTTGCAATCTGTTTATGTTCGTCAGAAGCAAGTCCCCATAACTAAAGAAGCCATTCAGCAAGCTTTAGATATTCCCCCTTCTCCAGAAGGATTGGACGCATTCCAAAAAGCCTCATTCAAATACCAGACATACCAATTTGACTGGGACACCGTTCTCAGAGTTATAGCACAACCTGGCAGCAGATGGATCTATGGATACCATCGATCCTGACCTAAGAGCATATTGGCTTCATTACTCACCTTGGAGGCTCGAGTATGGGCACAGATCATGTCCCATTATATTTTTCTGAGCACTCACGAGTCCTCCTTCACTGTAGACATGGCTGTTATACTCTGGTGTATCCTTACAGACCAGCCTCTCAATTTATCAAGACATATCCGAATGCTATGGGACACGTACAGATTACGGGCAACCTACCTTTTCCCGCCTTGGTTTCAGATCTAGTCTCAGCAGCCGGAGTCTCCTACAGAGCTGGGGACACCAAGACCATGATTCCACGGGATGATCAGATCGTCCCTAACGGGAAGTACATCAGACCTCCTGCAGCCACTACCAACTGGAGCACAGAACTAGCAGAAGATATCCCTTCTCCTTCCATAGCACAAGCACCTTCAACAAACCAACTGCTCCATCAGATACTTGAGAGGTTAGACCGGCTAGACCGGCAAGGAAAGCGAAGAGAGCGCCGTAACAAGCGCCGATTTACATACCTCAAGGAGTTGCTTGTTGGTAACCACCCATCTGAAGAAAACCCAGACACCCCGGACTCCACTTCATTTACCAGCACAGGGAGCCATGACGGTTCCGATTGTGGAGATGCTGCTACCAGCCCCCCTTTGTTCCTGACTGATGGCACCGAGGACGGTGCCAAACTTTAAGTGTGGGGAGGTCGGTCAGTACCTGACTTCCGGAGGTAATTTCTCTTTCTTAGCACCAATAAATTATTTTTTTTTTGTTTAGAATAGGATAGATTGCATAGTAATAGGTATTTACATGCATGTTCTAATTGGTTGAAAAATAATAAGTTTCTTTTCCAAGACTCTATTTTGAAAATTTCACTAATTTAAATCAAAACTTTTGTGTTAAATTTGTTTGAAGACTGTAAATTGGAATATGGTTTAAAGTTAGAACACACAACCTGTGAGAATTGAGCTTAATTACATGGTTACATTATTTAACCATAAAATTTTATTCTTGTGTGTTTGCTTCTCTATGATTGTAATCTATATTTTGTTCCATCCTATATGTCCAATGTTTAATGTGTTATATGCATGCATATGATTGAGGTCATTATTTGATTATTAAATCACTTATCCCAAATAGCCTACCATTCCATTCACCTTTGTTAGCCACTTTGAGCCTTTTAAATCACATTTGTTCTATATTTTACCACATCACTAGCCTTAAGCAGAAAAACAAGTAATATCCCAAATTGAATCTTTGGTTAGCTTAAGATAGAGATTATGTGTCAATCAAGTGTGGGAATACTGTGGGAACATGGGTTAACAAGGAAATGTGTTATGTTTTTACAATTGATAAAATATTGGAAATTTGGGTACCTACTCATGTGAGACCAGAAAAAAAATTTATAAACCCATGTGCATTGATAATGTTATGTTTACTTATATATATATATATTCAATTAAGTGAATAAGTAAATAAATAAGGGGACAAAATTACTCCAATGCTAGTTAAGTTAATGAAAAGATCAATGCATATGTGATAAAATTAAAAGAAGGGTTGATGTATGAGTATGTAATGCAAAAGTGGAAAAATTTTGGGTAGCTAGGCATGAATTTAAAAGTATATAGTGTATGTATAGGTAAGAGCTTAGGTTAATCAAGGATTCAATTTATAGCTCACTTAGCCACATATATATATACCCTCACCTTTACCTTAGCCCCATTACAACCTTGAAAAGACCTCATGATGTTTGCATTGGTACATTAAATATTTGTTGATTGGTTAGGTGAAGAACAAGGTTCAGAAAGCATGACTAGAGAAGAGTAGAGTGATTACCCTATACACTTGAGTAATTAGAGTGCACATATACTATCAGTGAGGGTTCAGCGCTTAATTCTATGTTCCCTGCTTTCATGAGCTGTCTTCTTACAAGTTTACTTATTTTTACTGTATGAATTTTAATTAGTGATATTTGATTTATATTTGTCTTGAAGAACTTATTTGCTTTTAACCAAGTAGGCAAAATCATTTTAGCATCTAGTTGCATTCACATACATAGGTTGTATTACATTGCATGAGTCTTACTTTTCCCTACTCATTTATTTTATCTCCTTGAGCTAAGCATGAGGACATGCTAATGTTTAAGTGTGGGGAGGTTGATAAACTACTATTTTATAGTTTATCTTGTGTTTAATTGAGTGGTTTCATCAAGTCTTTACCTACTTATTCATATGATTTGCATGATTTTACAATCCCTTCCTAGTTTTGTTTTATGGTTGAAAACTTGATTCCTAGTGATCTTTAATTAATATATTTTAATTCTCTTTTATACCATTCGATACCGTGATCCGTGTGTTAAGTGTTTCAGGCTTTATAGGGCAGGAATGGCTTAGAGAATGGAGAGGAAGCTTGCAAAAATGGAAGAAACACAAGAAAATAAGGAGATAACCGGCGAGCATCGACGCACACGCATGGCTTATGCGAGCGCGCGATATGAAGAAATTTGCAGCGACTCGTGCGCGTGCCTGACGCGTACGCGTGGATTGGAGTTTTGCAGGATGACGCGTGCGCATGCTTGACGCGTACGCGTGACAAGGAAATTCGCCAAATGACGTGCACGTGTGACTGATGCGTACGCGTGACCTGCGCGATCTGCAGAAATAACAGAAAATGCTGGGGGTGATTTCGGGCCGAATTTTGACCCAGTTTTCAGCCCAGAAACACAGAATAGAGCCAGGGAATATGCAGAGACTCAACATACACATTCACATTTTTTCATTAGGATAGTTTTAGGTTTTTAGATCTGAATCTAGAGAGAAATTATTCTTCCTCTAGGTTTTCTTTACATTCATAGATTATTAGTTTTATTGCTTTTGCTTTTGGATATTGAAGAGTCATTACCTCCGTTGAAGATACTATTCTAGTTTGTTTTCTTACTCTTTTATTTATTTATTCCATATTTTTAATTCTTGTTTAGAGTGGTAATTGGATTATTTTTATGGATTGTTAATGCAAAGGATTACTTTTACTTTTAATTAATTTTGAATCTCTATTTTATTTAAATTATTATGTCTCTTTTCTATTCCAAACTCCCAATAACGAAGATGGTATCCATGTCAATAGAGTAGATTCCCTACTTGACATGGGGTTGATTAAGAGGAGACACTTGAGTTGGAATGCTCAAGTGGTTAGTTAAATTGGAAGTTGTTGGCTAATTCTGTATTTACTAACGCTAGACCTTCCCAAAGGAGAGGACTAGGATTTGCGAATAAGAGTTAGCTTAATCACTTGACTTTCCTTTATTTAGTAAGGGTTAACTAAGTGAAAATAACAACCTCTTTATACTACACTTGAGAGAATTCCAACAAGGACAGAACTTCCAATTAATTATTCCCCCAGTCAAGGCTTTTTATTTTGAATAATATAAATTCCTTTTAATTTTCATTGCACTTAATTACAATTGTTTATTTTCTGTTATTCAACTCTCAAATTCTCAGAAAACTCCTGATTAATAAATTAGCACCCTTTCTAGCAACTCGTTAGGAGATGACCTGGGACTCATACTCCCAGTATTTTTATTCTAAACTTTTGTGACAATCTTTCTAAATTGATGCGGCGAATTTTTGCTGGTTAAGAGCTATACTCGCAACGCTGTTCTTATATTACAATCTCTTAATTGGTTTAATTTCTGCCACGCACCAGGGGGAGATGTGAACAAGATGGAGACGTATGTGGTAGTGACACAGGACGAAAATGGGGACTACACCATCACAGCAACGATGAAGGCCGTAGAGAAGAAGAACTTGAAGAGGCACGTGATTTACATAAAAGCAGGAATTTACAGAGAAAATATCGATTTAGTAAGTGTATATTGTACTTGTATTATTTCTATTTTTCGTTTATGACCTTTTTCTATATTCAGATAAATGATCGGCATAATAGAAACTTTATATTGGATGAAGAAGGTGATATCATACATATTGATTTTGGCTTTATATTTTTCAACTTCTCACTTGGTGGTGTTAATATTGAAAGTGCACCTTTCAAATTGACCCGAGAGTTTCTTGAGATAAATTTAGATTATATCCCTTTGATTGTGTGAAGATGAAAAATTATTATTAAAAGAAGAAGATATTTTACAACATGTGATAGCAATGCTTTTGGCAGAGGATTTTTTTTAAGTAATGATATACGCTACCAATAAATAAAATAATAATAAGCATGTTAAGCATGCACTAATATAATAATAAACCATGAGATGGATGTTATATATATATATATGTTCCTCGGTGAGTATTTTGTGTGTGACAAGTGAGTGAATAATTAGCTAGTATGTGAGTGCAAGTGAAGGTGCAACAACACAAAAGTGAGCGAGTGATTGTAATGTGAGTGAGAGAGTGCAACAAAAAATATGTAATAAATTTTAAGGAGTGTCTTACTTTTATACATATAAAAGAGTGTTAAAATTTTTTTCTTGTAATTGAGAACTTGTAATTTTTTGAGTTGGTCATAATATTCCTAAAGTTGTCTAAAGATAAAATTATCATGTTTAGTTCCATCCCTTTCTCATCTTGAAGTTTTAGTTGCATTAGTCTGTGCTGTTATGCTGATACCCAACAGTGGTATCAGAACTTTAGGTTCATAATATTTACGCTGTAAATGAGCAAATTGGTGTAAGTATTATAGCAGCAAAATTTAAGATCGAGAGATTCAACGAGAGTAACTTCTCCCTTTGAAAACTAAAGATTAAGCCAATTTTGAAGAAGAAAAATTGCTTAGATGTAATTGAAGGCAGATCTACAAGTATTGCCAATGACGACTGGAAGGAAAAGAACAAAAATGTTGTTGTCAACTTACACTTGGCAATGGATATTTTCGTATTGTCAAGCATCTCAGTGAAAAAAGATAGCAAACAAGATTTAAGATTTGCTCACTAAATTGTACAAGGCCAAGTTACTACACAACAGGATATTCCTCAAGAGGAGGCTCTATACTCTTTGCATGAGTGAATCCACATCAGTAATGGAGCCAGACTGTTAGATTAGAAAAAATGAATGTGCCGCGCTTCTTCTTCAGAGCTTACCAGATTCAAGGAAAGTAGAAGTTTTGTCGATGGTGAGAGGCAGATTAACGGAACATGGATCTAGTGGGAGTTAGCGTTGTGATAGATCAAAATCTCAAAAGAAGAAGAACTCTACTTGATTGAATTGTGGCAAGAAAGGGCACTTGAAAAAAGATTGTTAATTCAATAGGAGTACAGAAAAATTTCCTGATGCAGCAACCTCACAAGGATGTGTTGCAAGCACCTCTGACATATTAGTCGTGAAAGTGGTGGACAACTGGATGATGTTTGGTTGATAGATTGTGTTGCAAAGTATAACATGACTTTCCATCGAGATTGGTTTAACACCTATGAACCGGTCTCATTAAGATCTGTGCTCATGAGATGATCATGCTTTAGGAATTATGGGTATTGGAACTTTCAAAATTAAAATATTTGATGGTTTTGTATGCACAATTCAAGGTATGAAACATGTAAAAGGCCTAATAAAAAATTTATTGTCTATTGGGATGTTGAATGCTCAAGGGTATAAGATCAATATTGAAGGTGGAATCTTGAAGGTGGAATCTTGAAGGTGTCAAGCGATGCTCATGCCATCATAAAAGCCAAAAGGTTAACAACCAATCTCTACTTACTCTTTGGAGACACAATCCAAGACACAAAGACGGTAGTTGCATTTATGAATCATGAAGAGAAATTAATGATAGGCCATCACAGGCTAGGGCTCATGTCAGAACGCGGCTTATAAGTTCTCACAGATAGCAATGTTCTTCTTGGGCTCAAATTGGCAAATCTACCCTTCTGTGAGCACTGAATGAAAGGCAAACAACACAAGATAAAGTTCGAAAGGTCCACTGCCAGAAGTAAGCACACACTAGACGTGATTCATTATGATGTGTGGGAATCACTTGTGATATCACTAGTAGGAGCAAAGTATTTGTCTCCTTCAGAGATGATTACTCTCGAAGGGTGCGGATGTTTCCCATAAAAAAGAAGTCAAATGTGTTTTCCAATTTTCAAGGAAATTAAAGCACAAATAGAGCTTGAAATTGGAAGAAAACTCAAGTGTTTGAGGATAGATAATAGAGGAGAATATATAGATAGTGATTTCATCATATTTTGCAAGAAATTGGATATTTCGAGGTAATTCACAGTGACATATACTCCTCAGCAAAATAATGTAGCCGAGTGGATGAACAGAAAGGGCTCGAGCTATGCTACGAACTACTGGATTAGCTAAATTTTTTGGGCAAAAGCAATGAAAATAGCTTGCTACTTGAAAACACCAATGGAGATGTCGCAAGGCAAGTCACCAGATTATTCTTCTCTCTATATCTTTGGCTGCCCTATATATGAAATGTTTAATCCCCAAGAAAGAATAAAGTTGGATCCTAAATCCAAAAAATGCATCTTCTTGGGATATGCTGACATTGTTAAGGGTATCATTTATGGCATTCCATTGTCCACAAGGTTATTATTAGCAGAGATGTTATATTTGTTGAAAATGAGTTATAGAAGGAGTGAGAAAGCAACGACAACACTGTGGAGAGTACTACAGTATATATAGTTGATAAGCCGAAAGAGGAAAATTCTTTTGAAGTAAAGCCAGAACACGATGAATAAAAATCAAGTGAAATTCTAAGGTCAACACGAGAAACTAAAAGACCAACATGGCATTCTGACTATATAATGGCTTGTCATGAGGCACACTATTTGGTGTTTGAAGAAGGAGAGTTATTCACATTTCAAGAAGCTATGGAAAGTCTAGAAGCTTCTTTCTGGATGACAGCTAAGCAAGAAGAAATACAAGCATTACATAGAAACAAAATGTGGGAGCTTGTTCCGTTCCCGAAAGGACGAAAAACCATTGGTAACAAATGAGTGTTCAAAATCAAGCGCGACAACAATGACCAAATAGAATTTTATCATGCGAGACTGATGGTCAAAGGATTTGCTCAAAAAGAAGGAGTTGACTTCAACGAAATATTTTCTCCAGTGGTTAGAATTACTACAATTAGAGTAGTTTTAGCTATATGTGCTATATTTGATTTTTATTTAGAATAATTAGATGTAAAGACCACTTTTCTTCATGGAGAACTTGAAGAAGAGATTTATATGCTCTAACCAGAAGGCTTTGAGGAACTAAGAAAGAAAAATTAGTTTGTAGGTCTCTGTACAGTTTAAAGCAGGCGCCGATGTGTTGGTAAAAGAGATTTGATTACTTCATTGTTAGCCTTGAGTACAATAGACTACAGTCGGACCATTATATGTATTATAAATGATTTCATTATTCTGTTGTTGTACGTGGATGACATGTTAGTGGTAGGTCCCAACAAAGATCATATCCAAGAATTGAAGGCTCAATTGGTTAGGGAGTTCGATATGAAGGACTTGAAATCTGCAAATAAGATTTTAGGGATATAAATTAACCGAGATAAAAAATATAGGAGTACTTGGATGTCTGAAACGAATAATTTAGGGAAGGACTTGCGATGGTTCAACATGCAAGAGTGTAAGCCAATCTTTACCCTACTTCCTATTATTTTTAAATTATCCTCGGATATGTGCCCTAGCAATGAAGCAGAGAAGATGGAAATATCTCGGGTACAGTATACATCATCAGTGGGAAGTCTTATGTATGCCACGATCTGTACTAGACCAGATTATCGGGTTGGTTAGTAGATTCATGGCTAATCCAGGAAAAGAGCACTCGAGTGCTGTGAAAAGGATCCTAAGATACATCAAAGGAACATGAGATACTGTATCATATTTTGGAGGATCTGAGTTTATATCTGAGTTTACTATCAAAGGTTATGTTGAGTCGAATTTCACAGGAGATATTGACAAAAGAAATTCACTATAGACTATATGTTCTCACTTGTTGGAGGAGCAGTAAGCTGGTTATCCAAGCTAAAATTTGTTGTAGCATTGCCTACTACAGATATATGGCAGCTACGCAATCTTGTAAGAAAGCAATTTGGTTGCAAAATCTATTAGAGGAACTTGGGCACAAACAGTAAATGATTCTGATATTCTGTGATAGTCAGAGTGCCTTGCATAATATAAGGAATCCAACTTTTTATTCAAGGACAAAATACATATATAGGCGTTCACTATCATTTTATTCATACAGTAGTGGAGGATGGAAGAGTGGATATACAAAAAATTCACACCATGATAACTTTGTGGATATTATGACAAAGTCAGTAAATACAGATAAATTTAATTGGTGCAGATCTTCTTGGTCTACTAAAAATTCAAGCATTATGAATATACCAAAATAATTTTGAGTGAGAGATTGTGAAGATGCAAAATTATTATTAAAAGGAGAAAATATTTTACAATATATGATAGAAATGTTTTTGGTGTAAAATTTTTCAAGTACTGACATGCATCACCAATAAATATAATAATATTAAGCATGTTAAGCATGCACTAGTATAATAATAACAAACCATGAAATGGATGTTCTAAATATATGTATGTATATTGGTGAGTGTTGTGTGTGTGAGTGCGAATAAAAGGTGCAACGATACAAAAGTGAGTGAATGTGTAGTGTGAATGAGAGAGTGCAACAAACAATGTGTAATAAATTTTAATGAGTGTGTTATTTTTATATACATATAAAGGAGTGTTATAATGTTTTCCTTATAATTGAGAGCATGTAATTTTTTGAGTTAGTCATAATATTCCTAAAATTCTCTAAAGACAAAATTATTGTGTTCAATTTTATCCCTTTTCTCATTTTCAAGTTTTAATTATGTTAATATGTTCTGTTACTTTGGTACCCAATAGATTGGATATTAGATTTTATAACATTATTAAGATAATAAAATTGTACTAGGTCATGGATTCTAATGTTAAGAGTGTTCCAAGCGAATTCTTTGATTACTTTAAGATGGTAATGAAAACTTTCTGATCTTTTAAAAAATTATAATGTTGACAAACATATTTTTTGACCTTTTGCTTCCTTTTTTCTCTAAGTTGTGGTATGCTTGTTGGACTATCACAATTTTTTTAGGATCAATATTATCTTAAATAAGTTTGCTACATACAAACATACTATAAGTTAATGATATAATATCAATTAGCATATTCATGATTCTTAAAACCAATATTTTTGTGATTATCTTATATATAAAATTATAGCAAAAAATTATTGATTATATTCGGCTATTGTTGGTAATGTGCATGTGAGTGGCGTAGTGGGTAGTTGAACTCGGGTATGGTAACTTATACTTTTTGTAATTTTTGGGTTGCTAACATTGTCTTCATGCCTCTAGTGAGATACCGGAGAAGCGACATGCATATATGGACCAGCTGTAGATATTGTTGATTGCCTTTCCGTGAGCAATGAGAAAGGAAAATGAAGACATGTGTGGCCTATGCATGAAGGGTAATTGTTCCCCTCCTCCTAACCTTCTATAAAATAAATCTCCTTCCTTCTCGTTGTTTCCAAACATTCTGAAAGTGAGCTTTGTAGTAGTAGTGGTGCAACAAGAAGTGAAAATAAGAACAAAAACCATGGCTTTCTTTGTAGTAGTATTCAGATCAACCGAAGATGTCCTACTGTTAATCATTTATTGTTTGCGGATGACTTAATCCTTTTTTGCAAAGCGTCATAAAACAGTTGTGAAAATATTATCAGTCATCTTCAGTCATACGAGGGGTTCAATGGCCAAAAACTTAATTTGCATAAATTAGCTCTATTCTTTAGTAATAATACTCCTCCTGCTACTCGATTACTATTGGCTCAAAAATTGAAAATTGTTCATATTGATGCACAGGATAAATATTTGGGTCTTCTATCTACAGTCCAAAAATAAAATAAGGCCACCTTCAGAGAAATCAAGGACAAGGTGAGGAAGCGAGTTCAAAGGTGGAAAAGAAAATTTCTCTCCTCTTCAGGCAGGCATGTTCTAATCAAAGCTAGTGGGGAGGCTATCCCAATTTATTGGGTTAGTTGGGATACTATGACAAGACCAAATTGGAAGGTGGACTAGGTTTTAAGGACCTAGGGGCTCAGAATTCGGCGCTATTAGGAAAACAATGTTGAAAAGTTGTCTCTCAGCCACAATCACTCCTATCTAAATACCTCAAACATAAATATTTTTGATACAATTCTATAATGAATGCAGAGATTGGAGCAGTACCTTCATGGGGGTGGCGTAGCATATTAGAAAGGTGTAAGGTTGTTGAAAAGGGACTAATTGGCGAGTTGGTGATAGGTCCAGTATCTGAATCATTAGCGATCCTTGGCTTGCTCCTCCACATCCTTGTGTTGTCCCTCCATCTGAAGCTTCCAATCTACAAAATCAACCACTGTTGATGGTCAAGGACTTAATACTTTCTAATGGTCTATGGAATCAAACTCTAATTAGAAGCATTTTTTCTAAGGGCACTAGTCAGCGTGTGCTAGCAACAACAATTGGGGGTGGAAAAGATAAAATTTATTGGGCCTTTAATAAAAGTGGTTGTATGAAGTGAGTACGGGGTACCGTGTGGCTTATGGGTTCTCGCATCCTCACATTGAATTTTGGCCAGAGATTATGAGACAAAGAAACTTGTGGCGAGAACTGTGAAAGCTGAAAATTCTAGCGAAGATTAAGATTTTTCTCTAGAAGGGCTTCCATGAAAAGATTACAGTGTTGCAAAAGCTTCATTATCTGCATCCCATTGATTCAACCTACCTGTCGAAAATGCTTATAATTCCTAGAAACAATCAATCATTGCATCTTCTATTGTGAGAAATCAATGGAGATTTGGTCAAAAATGGACTTACCGGTTGCTAGAAGGGGGCATCAAAGACTCTAATTTCTATGTTAAGTGAAACTTGAGAATGGGAGTCTTGCGTACCCAATCCAATAGCTCCTCAAAGGATGATGATAGTGATTTTGAGCTGGTCCTTATGGAAGGCTAGGAACAAGTTTATCTTTGATAATTAATGTATCAACTAGTGTGGAAGAGATAATGATGTCGACTTTGAAGCTGCAGAAGGAGTTTTAACAAATCCCCAATTCCTAATTGATGAGCATTTTACTTTTTTTTTATTTCTCTTATTATATTATTATATGATGTTACCTCTATAGTAGAATATTGAGAGTCTCCCATTTTTTTTTGCTTGTCCCATATATGAACACCAATATGTTTCTTTCATTTCATGAATGGAATGATTTTAGAAAAAAATTATTTTGTTTTTATCTTTTTTCCCAGCAAACAATCTTGGAAAATAGTAAGACACCAAATTCTTTAGGATTTTATCAACTACCAAATTTTGGGGCTTTTCATTTAAATAAAAAATTCATATTTTTTAATTTAAGTGATAGTAGAAAGAGTTATATTTTTGTGCACTATATCTCAATTTCGACAAATAGTTCAATTTTGCAGGTTGACTTTGTAAAATAAAAGAAAAATACAATTTTGCAGATAATAAGAGTAAAATTAAAATTGTATATCTCTACCTTAATTTTGCCAATGAAATTGAGGAAGAAGAATATAATATGAATAGTTATACTACATAATTTCTATTATTTTTAGCATTAAAACTTAAATGTCAATAAAAATATAGAGTAAATTTTTTTTTCAGTTCTTATCCTTTTATAATTTAGAAAATTCATATTTTAATAATTGAAAAATAACAATATGCTCTTTATCATTTTTTTTCATTAGATGCATGTGCCTTTCTATGAGAATTTTTAGAAAAGGATAACAAAAAATACTTACATATGACATAATTTGTATGACCTAATCTTTATCAGTTCTACGTAAATGATAATCATTTGATTGGAACTGTTTAGCTCCTACATAATTATTAAAATAATGTCCTAATCAAATAGTCATTTTGATGATTATATAGGTAAAAACAGTCTCAATCAAATGGTTATCATCCGTATATAAGACATGTGAAAGTCATATCATACAAGCTAATGTCACATGTAAGCATTTTTGGTTATTTTTTATTGGAGATTCTTATAGAAAGGTTTATGCATCTAATGAAAAAGAAGGATAGAGAGTGAATTATCATTTTTCAATAGTTAAAGTGTGAATTGTCTAAATTGAAAAAGAACAGAAATCGGAAAGAGATTTTACTATCTACACTGAAGTAAAATATATATAAAAAAATAAAACTAATAAGAATATAAATTCAAATTTTATGTTTTAGTTTAAGTTATAAAAAATATGTGTTTTTATAGACTAATCAATTTAAAATGGAATAATAACAATTTTTTAAAATGTATTACAATTTATCCTTATATTCATTAAAATCTAAGAAATAATACGGGAATATATAATATAACCTTCAATTACATATTATAATATATATGTTAAGGTTCTAAACTAAGATTAAAATTAAAAAGTTTTCTCCTAAAGCTAAATTGAACTATGACCCTATCTCTTGAATAACACAATAACAATTATTAGCCATAGCATATACTTGTACAACCTATTATAACTTATCAAGTTAGTTAGGGTCTGAATTAGTTATATTAATTAGTTATACTAGAAATAAAGTTAGTTAGATTATCACCTTATATACATAAATACACGATTGAGTGAGCCAATTTAGTTTTTACCATTTTTACAATCAATGATAATTAAGCTCATTCTCTCACATTTTTTATAGTATTCAAGATGGTATCAGAAGCAATTTTTTCTTGAACTTTCTACTCTTCTTTCCATGACTCACACAACTGATTTTGATGAGAATGCGCGTGTTTCATCTCTGCTCTTGGTAGAAACAGCGATTCCAATCAATGAGACTTAGAAAGAAGCGTCATTTTTCTCTTAATTTCACCATCCTTGGCGTAGCCAACTTCATTTTCATCTGCGATTTCTTTAGCTTCATCAATGGCTGTAGATCCTTATAACCTCTCTTTTGCTAATCAACCAGGTCTGATCTTGGTCACTCAATAACTCGCTGAGGACAACTATCATTTTTAGAGCCGCGTGATGCAGAAATCCCTCAATGCTGAACGTAAGCTTAGCTTCATCACTAGATTGGTAACTAAACCAGATACAACCACCAAACTAGAGAAATTTGAGAACTGGCAATGCGTGAATGATGTAATAAGCACGTGGATTTTAAACTCTGTTACAAAAAAAATTGCTACCTCTCTCGTGTACACAAATTCTGTAGCAGAGTTGTGGAATGATTTGAAGGAGCGTTTTCAACATGGAAATGGCCCTCACGTGTTCGAATTGAAGCGGGACTTGATGAATCTTTGATAAGGTGCCATGTCTGTGTCACAATACTTCATGAGAATCAAGGTTCTTTGGGAATAATTGAACTCATATCTCCCGGTGCAATGCAATTGCGGTGATACACGCACCATGCAAAGGTTTCTTTAAGCTGAGTATGTTCACTATTTTCTCATGGGATTTGATGAATCCTTTTCATAGATTCACGGGCAAATCTTGCTCTTGAAAACTCTTCCCACAATGAACAAAGTACTTTCTCTTGTGACACAAGATGAGAAACATAGGGCAATAGGAGCTTCACTCAATTTTACTTCATAGAACCAAGTAGCCTTTCTGGCGAGAAATCAGCAATCACCACAATCTCAAGGTTGCGACAGAGGCATGGTGAAGAAAGATAGATCCCTCTGCTCGCACTGTGGAATTCTTGGGCACAACATCGATAAATGTTACAAAATTCACGGTTACCCTCCAAATTTTGGCAAAGAAAGGAACATGAAGCCTTCGGTTCATCATGTCTCCACATCTCAGTCCATTTCAGATGCACAAATTAGCCCAAATTTAACTCCAACATAAGTTCAACAGCTCCTAACCTTGCTGAATAATCATAAGATCCAAGCAATTTCATCAAATAAATCAACTGAAGTTTTAACTCCAGCAGGTATTATTCTCAACGCATCCATGTTAAGGTCAAAATTATCTCATAATTCTTGGATCTTTGATTAGTGGTGTCACTATTCACATTGTTTGTGATTTATCTTTATTCACCTCAATACATACTTCAAAAAAATTTTCTATCTCCTTGCCTAATGGTGACATTTTCTCTTTCAATTTCATAGATTTAATTACTCTCAATAAGCATATCTCTCTCTGAAATGTGCTTTATGTCCCTAAGTTTCGTGTCAATTTACTTTGATTTTCAGCCTTTCTTGCTAACTCCACAATCACTGTCACTCTTGGTTTTAATTACTTCACTATTCAGGACAACAAGTGTTTGAAGATGATTGGGAATGGTGATTTGCAACAAGGACTTTACATCTTAAAAGTAGAAATTCCAACCAATTCAGTGCTGCATGGTTCACAAATTTCTCAAATTCCTTTCTTTCTAGTCATATTTCTCATACTGATTCTATCTCAATAAATTTGTACAGTCCAAATTTATGGCACACACGTATTGGTCATGTATCTTCTAACATTCTACAACACTTGGATAGTATTTTGCATTTGTCAAATAAATCAGGTTGTCATACTTGTGAAATTTGCGATCTAGCTATATTCAAGAAGCTTCTCTTTGAGTCACATAATAATATATCTTCTAATGGTTTTGACCTTCTTTATTGTAATGTGTGGGGACCTTATCATACTCCCACTTATAATGGAAAACATTTCTTCCTAACCATTATTGATAATGCAACCAGATTTTGTTGGATTTATATGTTGAATAATAAATCTGACGCCACAGGTTGCTTAAATGATTTCTTTGCACTAATTGACACTCAGTTTGGCATTAAGATCAAATGTCTCAAGTCTGACAATGCTAAGAAACTTGTGCTTAATGAGTTTCTACAGAAGAAAGGAGTCCTACATCAATTCTTATGCCCTTATCAACCTCAACAAAATGCTGTTGTAGAGGGAAAGCACCAGCATCTGTTGAATGTGTCTAGATCCTTATTATTTCAATCAAAAGTCCCTATTTCCTTTTGGGGGGAGTGCATCATTACTGCAGCTTTCCTAATCAATCAAATCCGAAACAAACCATTACAATTTAAGTCTCTCTTTGCACTAATGTTTGGAAAGACTCCCAACTATGATGCCTAATGAAATTTTGGTTGCCTAGCATATGCAGCAAACACCTCTAGTTCTAAAACTAAAATTTGTCCTCGAGCTGATCCCTTAGCTTTTATTGGATATCTAATTGGTTACAAAGGTTACAAACTCTACAACCTTAGAACCAAGTAATTTATTTTTTATCTCAAGAGACATAATTTTTCATGAACATGTTATGCCTTTCAGTACCATACCTCATTTGCAGTCTGATGAGGACTTGTTCAATGACTTTGTACTTCCTAAACCCATTCTTGATCACATCCCATCTCCATTCTCACAGCCGACTCCAATTGTCATAAACCTAGAACCTCAACATCAAGAACCAACACCAAACACCATCACTTTCCAACCTAAACAACTAAGAAAATCAACTAGACAAATTCAACCTCCTCCTTACCTCAATGACTACGACTGTCACACCTCTACTCCTTATCCCTTAGCCAATCACATTAGCAACCATCACCTTAACCTCATATACCTTAACTCCATTGCACAATTAGACACCATACCTAAACCTCAATTTTACCACCAGGTAGTTTAGCTCAAAGAATGGAGACAGGCTATGTACGAGGAACTTGATGTGCTTGAAGCCAACAACACTTGGGTCTTAGTGCCTTTACCACCAGATAAGCAAGTCATTGCTTGTCGTTGGATGTACAAAGAGCTAAAGACAGATGGGTCGTTAGAGAGATACAAGGCACGTTTGGTGGTAAAGGGATATACTCAACAAGTCGGGATTGATTTTAAGGACACATTTAGTCTCGTGGTAAAGATCACCACTGTGAGAACCTTACTTATCATCACTGCAATCAAGAACTGGAGCCTCCTACAACTGGATATAAATAATGCATTCCTCAATGGTGAACTTGATGAGGAATTCTACATGGAATTGCCTTTGGGTCATCCTTAGAGGAAACAAGGGTTAGTTTGTAAACTTACATACTCCTTGTATGGGCTGCGACAAGCGTCAAGACAGTGGTTCACTAAGTTTTTCAACACACTGACCGACCATGGCTTCACATAATGTAGACAGGATTACTCTCTTTTCGCTCTAGGAGAGGGTGAAGCAACTACCTATCTCATTGTGTATGTGAATGATATCATCATCGCTGCTCCCAAACAAGAAACGGTGGACAATGTAAAACACAAGCTTCAATCCATCTTCAAGCTTAAAATCTTGGGTGACCTCAAGTTCTTCCTTGGTCTCGAGCTGGCCAGATCAAAAGATTGGATTATTCTGAGTCATCGAAAATATACACTCCAATTACTAGAGGAGACTAGTTTCTTAGGGTCTAAACCTGCCAATACACCCATGGATGCTAACTTGAAACTTAGAGCTGACGAACGTGATCTTGTTCCTGATGCTTTGAGCTATCGAGATTAGTTTGCCGTCTCATGTACCTCACTATATCTCGGCCAAACATCACTTTTGTTGTGGTAAAACTGGCTCAATACATGGCAAATTCTCGAACCCCTCATCTCGAAGCTGTGCACCATGTCCTCAGGTATTTGAAGGCAGCACGTGGCCAGGGATTACTTTTCTCATCCAAATCCAAATTCAACCTCTCCATGTACACGGACGCTAACTGGGGCAACTGCCTCGACACACGCAGGTCCATGACCGGCTATTGCACGTTCTTTAGGGGATTCATTAGTATCATGGAAGAGTGAAAAGCAAGACGTAGTTTCGAGGAGCTCAACAAAGGCAGAGTACAGAGCTCTAGCCAACGCTTTCTATGAAGTTCTGTCCATCATTGTCCTTCTCAAGTTCATGCATGTCGAAGTGAATTCAGGAATGATTTTTTTCTGACAACGTCTTTGCCATTCAAATGGCCATCAATCTGACTTTGCATGAAAGGTCCAAGCACATTGAAATTGATTGCCACTTCGTTAGAGAAAAAGTGGCAGCGGGAATCATCAAACTTGTCCGTGTCCCAAGCAAGCATCAACTTGCGGATTTACTTGCCAAGGCTCTCCCAGCGAGCCAGTTCAAATTTTTCATGGCCAAGTTAGGAACATACAACATGTATGCTCTAACTTGATGGGAGATCCATAGCATATACTTGTACAGTCTATTATAACTTAACAAGTTAGCTAGGCCTGAATTAGTTATTTTAATTAGTTAGACTAGATACAGAGTTAGTTAGATTATCACCCTGTATACATAAATACACGATTGAGTGAGCTAATTCGGTTTTCACCATTTTTATAATGGGATAAGTACTGTTTTGGTCCCTAAGGTTCAGGGTCAAAATCAAAATCGTCTCTAACCTTATTTTGAATTTAAAATCATCCCCAATGTTTCATTTAGTATTAAAATCTTCTTTTTGAATAAAATAATTATTTAAAAGACAACAATACCCCCAACTGCACTACTATTCATTTTGTATTCCCCACGACCACCGTTCATTCTGCATTCACCACCGCCACTTCCTTATTTTCACTATTAGCCATTTCTTTCTACAACAACAATAACAACAGAACATACATTCAAATTCAAGAATCCATTATCAACAATAACATAACACTCAAATCAACAATAACACAACATTCAATATTCAAAGGACATTCAAATGACATAATGGTGGTGCTGTTGCCACCACCGTCGAAAGAAGAAAGCATGTAGAAGGGGGAGAGAGTGTTCGAAATCGTCAATCAGAGAGAGAGAAAGAGAAGTAGAGACTTAGAGAAAAGGAAGCCTCGCCGCGTCGCCTGGCTGTCGTCGTCGCGACTCACCATCGCCCTTGCAGCGCCGTGATTTACCGTCACCCTCGCAACGCCGCGATTTACTGTCGCCCTCGTAGCGTCGCGCCTGGCCCTTGCCCTTATCGTGTTTCGCGCCGTCGTTGGGGAGGTGATGGTGGTGGTAGTGTCGTGTTCCTCGCATTTTCCAATTTCGGATCTCCCTTTTCTCGGTTTCAGATCTCCCTTTTCTCCCTTTTCCAGTGACCATTTCGAAGACCAATGACAGCGGTTGCGACGTGAGCTCTCTCTCTCTCTCTCTCTTCTTTCAATGGTGGTGGCAGTAGGATCGATTGCCGTTATCGCCGTTGAAGAGTAGCAGTTTAAGAAAAAGAAGATGATACTAATGATGATCTGGGTGTATTTGAGTGAAGGAGATGAAGATAGGTCAGAGAGATGAGAGAATAGGATTAATGGGATGGAATAAGGGTAAAATAGTTAAAAAGATAATTTTAAAAACAATTTTAACTTTAATTTAGAGACGATTTTAAATCCAAAATAAGATTAAAGACGATTTTAATTTTGACCTTAAATCTTAGAGACCAAAACAATACTTATTCATTTTACGATCAATAATAACTAAGCTCATTCTCTCATACTCTTTACAATAATCAACAATAATATAAGAACATCACATAAATAACTCCTTAATTAAATTGCTAAGAAGAAAAACATATAGAAAATGGAGAACGGAAGCCATAGTTGAATTGGAAAATTAAACGCCATTGGAGAAGCCTGGCCTGTGACAGAATATGTAAATGGCTGATCTGGAGTATCAGGAACAACACTATCAGTAGGTACACCAGAAGCATCATCATTGAAATCCTGCAAAATTAAATGATTTTTAATCGTATTATTTTGTAAGTAAAATCTTATTTAAAAATACACAATCATGCATTGGGGTAAAGACTAAAGAAAACAATTTATTCAATTATTTCTCTCACGTTTAGTAAAAATAGACAAATCATCAATCATTATGATCAAAATATACACCTAAATTTATAAAAGTACTTATATATTATTCATTAAAATATTTCTTGTATCAATCGTAAAAATTAAATTCACATTATATTGGAGAGTATGATATTAATTTTTGTCAATTCTATAAATTATTTTTAGATTTTGTCACATGTAATGTATATGTTAGTAATTACAACCATGGTAGTGCTACACTGCCAATAAAGTATCCACAATTAAAAGCCAAACAATTAATAGATTTAACTTATAATTATGGCTTTGAAATATATTAAAATACTTATTCAGTCACATATATAGCGCGTGCAATACATTAATAATCATTAATAAAACAAAAAAATTATATTAAAAAAAGAATATAAAATTTTCCGAAATTATATCCTAAAATTTTTCACCTCTTTTATCAAGAATTAAATTCAAAATCACTCTCAAAATAATACATTTAATTAACCCAACCAAAAATCTTCGCTCCTTATTTAAAGTGTGATTATGCATCCCACAATCCTAAAATCGAATAAAAAACCCCTTATCTTTTTATATTTATTTGACAAATTCACTTAACTCCAATTTTATTATAATTTTAGAAAAAGTAGTATGTCTCATATGTTATAAGTAATTTTCAAATGTTGCCGTAAATGAATATTAAATGTTACGAATAGTGGTAATATATTACGATATAATTCCAGAATTAAAATTTTGGATGTTAGACTTAATACTTTTAGATGTTATATTCGTTGAATTTTAGAAGTTAAATTATATTTTTTTTGTTGACTAGAAGTTAATTTTTATGTGAATAATAATAATAATAATAATAATAATAATAATAATAATAATAATAATAATAATAATAATGTAATGAAAAACACAGTTTTTATTTTTATTATTTATATTTATTATCTTATATATTCAAGTGTTGAGCTTTAAATTAAATACATGTACGGTTATCTGTATGTTAGAGTAAATGAATATTGGATTATTAGATCTACAATTATACAATCTTTTAAAATAAATTTCAAATTCTTATATATATATTATTAACCCTAAAAAATTCTAAAGTTACCATAGCACATTTTGTAAGAAAACATTCAAAAATCTCAAATTTGATTAGTTATTAGTTTTTGATATGATAAAAAATCTGTTTCAATTTGTTGATTATAGATGTTATATATTTAAAATTATGAATATTATTCATTTAAAATTATGGATATTAAATTAAAAGTATTTTAATAATTTCTACTATACAATTCATATTTTTATATACAAATTATTAACAAATAAAAATAGAAAATGAAATATGAAAGAAAATTATAAAATAAATTTTTAAATAAAATTATTAATTGATTATATTAAAATCAATAAATAAGAATACATATAAATATCAAATAAAAGTTTAAATTAATTTAAAACCATGAACTATTAGCGCATATATAAAATAATTTAAAATATACAATAAGATATATATAGTTTAGAATTGGATAATATTAATTGTAAAAATTCTTTTAACTATATATAGATATTAATTAGATGTCTAAAATTTTAGATCTTATGTGTATAAAATTATAGATGTTATGAATGTGAAATTATAGATATTATGTATGTGAGATTATGGATGTTAATTTAAAAATATTTTCACAAATTCTATTATAAAATATACTTTTATATATTGATTGTTATAAAGTAAAAAATAGAAATAAAATATGAAAGAAAATAATAAAATGAGTTATACTTAAAAGAGATTATAGATAAAATAAACAATAAAAACAAAAAATATAAAAATGTGAAACAATAATGGGCACCATTTAACCAAGGCTCTATGTTAACGACAAATTTAAATGTCATAAAATATTACTAATGAAATATAATTCCAAATTAAAAATTTTGGATGTCAGATTAATTATTTTTAGATGTTATGGTGGTTGAATTTCATATACTAATTTACATAACAACAATAATAATAATAAAAAGAAAATTGTTAGATTGATCACCAAAGAAACATAGAAAAAATATAATTTGAGATTTTACAAAATAAATAACTAAGTGCAGGTAAAATTGGATATTTAAAAATAAAAATAATAAAAGAAATTGTGCAATAAATTAAAAGATATTGAATCATTTATAATTAATTACATTTAATGATTTTAATTAACATTGATCGTGTAACAGTAGCACTAATCCTTGGATAGAATTGCATCTTTAGAATGCAAGTGTAAGAATTTATATTCACTGTTATAAATTATACTTGATTGAAGTTGTTCGGCGATCTTAAATATCATTTATTTAAATTAATTAATAATGTAAGAAAAGAAAACTTTTGATTGTTTTAAGTTAAATTCTTTTAGTTACCAAATATTTTGTTTACACCCATAATAATAGAATAGAGAAAGATGTGAACCATTTTTATTTTATTTTTAGATTTGATATATAATTTTAGACAAATTCATTCTACCTAACAAGCTAAGATAAGATTATGTTTAGTATAACAGCACAAATAGTTACAAATCATCTACTCAGTTCTCATAAATTTTTTACACACATTAAATTAGAGAACAATATGACAATATGCAACAGTTAAACTCAATAACATATTTCTCTAAAGAATCAGTTAAGTAACATCGAACATCTTAGAATTATACGTAAAGAATTTAAAATAAAAACTTAAAAAGTGTAAAGGATCAAAACAAATGGTTGATTTTGAATCATATATAAACAATAGATAATGACACCCTTAATTTAACAGACACCTCTAATTTTATCACTACTAGAAAAATTATTTTTAGTGGCTATTTATTTATTTTTAACAACAATAAAAACAACTGTTAGTATATTTATTGGCAATTGGATATCGACCATTTTATATTTTATCGCTAAAAAATTTAACAGAAATTATACCATTGCTGATAAAAACCTTTTTAATAATCACAAAAATCTTATAATTGTCATTGTAACGTGTAGTAATAACAACAAATATACAATTGTCGCAAAAATATAAATTAAATAAGGTATTTTGTGGTGATTATGTTGTTACGGTTAAAAATTACCAACTAATTGACGGTATTGTAAAAATCCCACTATAAAAAAACATCTAAAATTAAGTTTTTTAATAAAAGTATAAGAATAACAAACATCTAAAACGATTAATATTAAAAAGCAGAAAAGTGTGCTTTAATGCAAAGCATGTGTTTCACTACTCACCCGGGGAGGTGCTCTAACCTTGCAGCTTTGGGCCATTGCGGTTACCAATAGTAAAGAGAATACCACTATAACACTAATGCTCTTTGCAAAAGCCATGGATTTGTGTCTATCAAAGAATATAATAAACCTAGCTATCTAGAACAATTGGATGTGGGGTTTTGATTGAAAATAATCGATTAGTTTCTCATGTATATATACTATAATGTAATCCATATATCAATTATAAAACTACGGTGAAATATAACACAATAGTAACCTTTTTTTTAGTTATTAGATTCTGTTAAACTTTAACGTGATTGCCATATTTAATATAAAATCACAGAGCATGATTGAGAATGGTTATTATCGTTATTTTGGTGTAAGATTGATCTAGATTGGCTATTTATTCCTCTTTTAAGTCTTTGCATGCTTATGTCTCAGTTAAAATAATGAGAAAATTAGTGTCAAAGAATTATCAAGAGATTTTAATTAACAAAAAAAACCAACCATATTAAAATTATTAAAAAAGATTAAATAAATATTATATTAAAAATAAAGGATCAATAAATAAGATTTGAAATAACAAAATTATCCTTTTATTTTTTTTCCTCTTCTTGTTCTTTATTCCGTATTTTTTCTTCCTCCATTATCTCTATTACTACCTTTTTTCTTCTTTCTCTTTCTCAGCATATCTTAGTTTCTATTGACTTCATCCTCTTGTGTACAGATATTTTTTCCACGCTTAAGTGGCTATGTTCTCTACCTTTGACACTGCTGAGACTCTTGCGATGTGTTCTTCTCCATCTTTTAGTTCTCCATGATCCACCTTTTCAGAGGCACCATGCAACTTTTACCAAAATTATTAACTTTTTTTGTATGTTTTGGGGTTTGTTAGATTCTGTGCTTTATCATTTGTTTGAATCGGATGGAGTTACCTAGATTTACTTGTTTGTCTATGATAAATAAAGAGAGGTATCACCAAAGACCTATATATGTTCCATTTTAATTTCATTTTGCTATTGTAAAAAATAAGTAATTTGCTTTGTTGAGTATATTATCTGTTTGCCTTTAGTAACAAATTGAAACAGGCACTTGACTCAAGCTAAAATAGAATTTAGCTAGTGTTTTAAAAAGTCCCTTATGTCCTGTATTATGTATTATGTTAGGAGAACTTAAAATTTTCAATATCATGTTCTATATTTTATTTTTCTTTGTATTGATAGTCTCTTACTCCTATTGAAAAATAGTGTCTTACTCATAAAGTTTGCATAATTTTATACTTTGTCTGATATGTATAGTGAATTATAACTTTATAGTTTGGTTTTGAAAATTCAAAAAATAAAAAATCTTTTAACATAAAAAATCCCAAATTGCTTTATGCAGTCTAATGGATATTCCTATGCACTAGATAATTATGGCTGCTTCAACTGTAATTTAAGTTTATTTTATGTTTGAAAGATCATTTTTATTTACATATTGTTAAAGGATCAATTATGGTATATGCTTCTATTGTTAGCCTAATTGTTTTATTTTGAATTTAATAGAATTCTATTATGCTCATTATCAAACGACTTTTCACTCTTATATATTGATTGTTTTATTTTTATCTTATCTTTGTCTATGATACCTAGCTGTTATGCTAATAACTTAGGAAACTCTTGGATATTCTAAACCAAAATTTAAGCTTAGTCATCTGTAAAACATGCTATGAGCAAAATATGCTAACTACACAACTAGCTCAGAAATTTAAAACAATGCTCTCAGTCTTAAATGTGAATGAGTTGGTGGCTAGAATTTGAAGTTAACTGCTTAGTGAAAAATGCTAATAAACTTTAGTAGTAAGTAGTATTTTCTTTAATTTTAGTGAAACTCTAAACTTTAATTGCTACAAATATTTTATTAATAATGTTATATTTAATTTTCTTTCAAATTATGGATCTATATACATTGTCAACATATGCGAATGTCATATCTTCTTTAGTGAACTTCGAAACTTTTCAAGTAGCTGAATTTGAGCAAGGTGATGCCAAGCTAAAAAGGGATGATATTAAACATGAAAAATCTGAACTAATGCTTACTCAACTCAGCATCAACTTCACTCGAATGAACTTAGTGCATTAACATCATCTACTTATATAGAAGCATAAGGAATAAGAGTATAAAAGAATTAGAATTGTCTAACTTTAGTTAATGCACAATTATTCATTGAATCTTTGACTTGTAATGAAATGATATCAATTAAAAATTTTATAGAAGGTATTTCTTTTTCTGAAATTCTTTTGTTTTGTTTTATTAATTTTTAGTTCTGAATTACACAATTTTAGTTCAAAATTAGAAAAATATTAAATAAATATTTATGATAAACCAATAATTAAGAAATTCATTAACAATAAATTATTATGATAAATGAAGATGTATAAATAAAAATTTAAATATAATAGAAAATAAAAAAATATATTTATAAGAAAGAAAGAAATAAAGAAATCACTAAAAATATATTTATCTCTCTAAAACAAATGTGATCCTTTTATTTAAATATTATAAAAGTTTTTTTTTTAATAATTTTTATATTAACATCCTCTTTAATAATTAAATCTGCTAATCGTTCTTTATAATATTTTTTTCTAAAATTATAGTATATTCTTACCAAATCTATATATATGCGACTACGTTTAATTTTATAGTAGATAGCAATATAGTTAAAAAGAAAATTTCTATCTATATTTTTTGGGAACAAAGTCTATATATCTGATCTATATTACAAATAAAATAGATTATTTTATAGGGAAATTTATACTTGATAGAGCCAGATGCATTTTTATTTCTATATATTTAGAGAATCTTTTCATTTATGAAAAATTAAACTTCTGCCAAGAAATTATTTTAAAAATAATTTATTTATTATCAATACTGATAAGTATTTCGGACCTAATTTAAAGATCTTCTATCGGGACAACCACAAACTTGATTATATAGGCTGTGATGATGATGGTGGTGTTGTTGGTGTTGGTAGTGGTTCTGCTTAGCTGATGAAGTACCTGCCCCAGATGTGCCTGCCCTGCTGCGGCTTCGGCATTGGGTGGATGGCAGATCCTTTAACCAGTTGTCATGTGGAATGATCCTTTTGCTACTGGCGATTGTCGATCTCTCATCTGCATCCTCCCGAATTACCTCAGCTCTAAGACCTAGCTAAGTAATCAGACATGGGAATGCTAGGTTGCCGATGTGATGTATCCAGCCCATGTGCTTTCTAATGAGTCTTGGAAGGTAAAACTGCTTATTCTCCAAGACACACCAGATCAGTATTGCCATGTCTGCAGTAAGCTCTGTCTCATGAGTACTTGGCATCACATAATTGGACAGGATTTGATGCCATAACCGGGCTTCAATAGTAAGATACTTGATGGCGATGGCTCTCGGGCCCGATTTCTGTGTACCATATATCCACTGGCTGCCCAGATGTGCAATGACTCTCTGGACGGCATCCCAGTCAAAGTCCATAGTGAGTCGGTCCTCATCTGTCTTCTGAAAGTCATCCTTCTCAGTAGCTCAAGGCAAAAAATGGAGGACCTCTTCAATGACCTCTTCTGTAACCAAGATCTGCTTGCCGCGGAAGAGAACTACGTCAAGGGTTGTTCTGTAATAGTTGCAGTAAAACTCACGGACCCATGACACGTCCACTCCTATCAGTTCCTCATCTAAGAATACCCATCCCCGCTGATTGATCCGATGCTCAGTAAACCTTTGCAGCTCAGCGGAGATCTAGAGCTTTCTCTCAACATGGGTCATCATACAGCAGTCTGTTGAGTTCTCTTCCTCTTACTCGGGCTAGTGGCCTTTGCTTTACCCTTTCCTTTTTTATCTATCATCCTGAAAAAGAGCAGAGGAAATGGGTATATAAAATGTATTCTAAAGGCACACTAAGTAGAATTATATGAGCAAGCAAGCCTAAGACAAAAACTAATGTCAATAATCAAGTAGATGTGAGGTGAAAGGAGAAAACAGAATTGATTGGAAGTGAAAGTGAAATTACAAAGCAAAATCAAGCAGAAATCACTCTTCAATCAATCAAAGTCAATTAAAGTTTGTTAATTTGCCTGTTTAACAAAAAGATAGTAAGAAATGTTGTTGTTATGCACTTAGAGAAAGAAAAGAATCAGTTGAAAAAGAAAAGTTAGCGGTTACGTACATAGCAAACATGGTCCTTAACTCGAAAACGTCTCCAAAAAGTGCAAAACAGGAAAGCTCACATTCAACTTCACAGAATATGCCTTATTCTAAAATGAGCGGTTTAAAGGTATGTGTAGCGTACATATTCAACAAATAAGGTTCACGTGTCATTAGGCATAAGTTTAAGCAGTTGGTGATGAAATAAGCAAAAATAATGTTAAACAAAGCAAGTATAGCAATTCAAACACCAAAATATTTTCCAATACTAAATTCATAAGCTTGGTGTCAAAAAGGTGAATTTCATGCCTAAGACAACTCAAACCAAGTAAATGCATAAATAAAGTAAAGTAGTTGAATTACATAAGACATTGATGTATCAAACTTGCAAAATTTGGTAAGGAAACCTCAACCAATCAAACTTCATAGATTTTGGTCAATTAAAAACTAATTCGGCTCACTTTCAATGCATAGAAGTAAATCAAAATGGAAACAAGCATTGAAGTCAAAATGTGGACCAAAATTGTTCAGTGAAAAGCTCTTTGAGGTAATTTTTTAAAACCACATGGTATGCAAGGTCTTCTTGACACAGAAAACTGTATATAAGAACCTTGTTGCACCACATTTGGCAATTTAACATGTGCAACAACATTCAGGCATCATACAGCAGAATAAGAATCAAATGAGCTTAGTAATTGGTCAATTGAGCTTAGCACATTTTCATCACAATGTTTAACACAATGTCAAACAATTTCAACATAATACCTCAACTCGATTGACATTAATTATCAAGAATGCACCATGAAAGACAATAAGCCATTTTAGCAGCATAAATCAACCAAAATCAGCAAGTAACCCACATGGTTCAATAATTTATCATAGCATTTTACTCAATCAACCATTTTCCAAATGAATTTAGCAATTCTTTACTTAATTCATGGGAATTCAAACAATTATATGCAATTGAGTAAAGCAGCAAAGTTCAACATAATCAACAAAGGAAAAATGAAACCATCAATCATTCAAGCAAATACTAGAAAAAATCCAAACCAAACACAATCATAGCAACAAAATAAATAGACCTAATTCCACTACATACTATAGTTAACCTACCTAACAACCTAGAAATCCACTAAAACATACAATCTAACTAATTTTAATCTAACAAAACTAACTAATTAAACTAACAATTAAACTAACAGAATTTAAAAAGGTAATGGTAAAAACCTGGAAATGCAGAAAACTGAACAAAGGAAAGGGAAAAAAAGAGTAATGTGGGCAGTGCAGCAATAGTGGTGGCCGACCAATGGAGGCGGTGCTGATGGCAGTGAGCTTGCCAGAAGATATGGAAATAGAGGGCTTGCCTTGTTCATAGAGATGAAGAAGAAAGAGAGATGGAAGAAAGGGAGAGAAGGGTGGTGATGGCGGTATGCACTGTTGGTCGCCGGCAATGCTGGTCGAAAATGGAGGTTGGGTGATAGTGGTATGGTGGTTGGGAGAGAACTGGGAAGATGAAGAAGAAGATGAAAGGGGTTTATGTTATGTGTGTGCGAATTGAAAATTCGCACAAAAGGGGTGGCATTTTGAATGCATGCGCACGCATGACTTGATAATGGTGCGTGCGTGAGAAGATACACGCAACGCGGGCCATTGACACTGCCCCCTTATGTCGCGTATGCAAGAAATGGTTGTGCATACGACTTTGTCAAAAACTTGGTGTTTGCGCGTATGCATAAGGCATGTGTATGCACGAGCTTGCACTTTTTTTTTCAAAACTTTTTTCACTTTTTTTACCAAACCAAGCATCTCAAACACCTAACTAAGATGCCAAAGCAATATCAAATCTTATTAAACAAAACAAACTACCAATTAAACTAAACAAACCTAAGTAAAAACTGGAAATTCAACTTATTCTCCAATATATACAAAAGAGAAAATATAAAGAATTTACCATAGTGGGGTGACTCTCACCTAACACTTTTAGTTAAAGTCCTTAAGTTGGACATTTTGGTGAGCTCTTTTCATTGTGGTTTATGCTTAAACTCATCTTGAAACTTCCACTAGTGCTTGGTCTTCAAGTGATTGCCAGAATTTCTAATCAAGTGCACCAAACCTTGATGAAGTTCCACACAAGTCAAGAGCTCCCAAAATTGATGATCACCTTGTATGATGGGACTCCAAATCTTATTATTACACCCGTCTTCTAGTTGATTCTCTTGATTCTAACCGGGTGTCAAGCACTCAAAACTCTCGCTTAAGCACCCAAACATCCCCCGAAATCCACTCAATTGAGCATTACACCAACCATGAAAACTAAGCTTCAAAGATTTAACCTTAATGAACCTAGAATGATGTTTTCAACCACTAACCATCTCTCTTTTGCTCTTGAATTCACAAAGAGCTCTAAGCTGACAATTCGTTTTAAGCAAATCATATTCAAGTGGGAGGATAAAGCTTAAGGATAAGAGTTTTACCCACTTAAATGAAGGAATGGATGATGACCTATGTAATACCCTACCACACAGAGCTTTACACCTAGGATGTAAAACAGAGGTGGTGAGGCGCTACGACCTCTAAAAAATAAAATATAAATATGTATAATAGTCGAAGGAAGGTAGTATACTAGGAGCCTTGAAAAATGGGTAAAGCAAAATCGCAAAATAAAAAGAGCAACGCTCAGAAAACGAGATTACTTGCGTGTGAAGAAATCTAAAACTCATAAGCATAGCTATACAAGAAATAAGTATAGAAAGTCAAGAGTACAAAATAACAAGTGATGGATAATTTGGAAAACGAATTCTAACACCCAAAACTCACCGGCAAGTGTACCGGGTCATACCAAGTAGTAAAACTCACTTAGAGTGAGGTCGATCCCACAGGGATTGATGGATTGAGCAATTTTAGTTTAGTGGTTGATTTAGTCAAGCGAATCAAGTATTGGTTTGAGTGGTTTGTGATTGACAGAAGCTAAATTGCATGAAATTTAAAGGAAGAGGGAAGAATTGCAGTAAATTAAAGAGAATAGAAGATAAAAGTGCTGAATCTTAAAGAACAAGTAATTTAAATTGCAGAAGCTTAGATTGCAAGAAACGTAAATGACTGAATCTTAAAGTGCAAGAAATGTAAATTGCTTGAATTATAAAAGGAATTGGGAGCTGGGATTGCAGAATTTAAACAAGAAGAAGTAAATTGCAATAAACAGAAGAGCAAAAGATGAATTGAATTCAAGTAGATCTCAAACAGAAGGGTAAAATACTTGAAGAATTAAAAACAGAAAGTAAATGGAGTTCAATTTTAGAAATTAAAAGAGAGATTGAAGATCTCAGGAGTGGAAGAGACTAGAAAACAAGTCTAGATCTCAAATCCTTCCTTGATCCAACAAGAACAATTGCAAAAGAAAATGGAAAAGTAGATTGCAGAAAAAGTAGAAGAGAAGAAGCAGTAAACAGAATTTGAAATATAAATCAAAGTTTCTTAGAATTATGCAGAAAGATTAAACAAGAGATCTCAAGGTGAGATTGAAACAAAATTTCTTCAATTCTCCACCCAAGATCCAAGACAAGAAGTAAAGAGTGCTCAAGCAAGAACCAAGAAGAAGAGAGATAAATTCTCCTTCCAAATTCTCAGAAATCCAAATTCAAAGTAAAACTCTCAAAATTACAAAAGATGAAAATTCTCAAAGAAGCCAAAAGGTTCCTTCTAAATCAAACTAACACCTATTTATACACTTCTTAATTTAGATCTAAGATTTTGGGTGGGCTCTAAAATTTGGTGAAGAAATGAATTAATTTGGATTTTTAATGGATTTTTGGCCCAAGTTGCACCTCCCAGGGGATGGCTCAGTTCAAATACCAAACTGAGCGCCCAATGTGCTTTTGTGTTGCCCAATTTGATGCGCCCAGCCTTGTTCAAGTTGATCTTTGAAGAACTGAGGATTGATGGTTTAGAGGTTATAGAAACTCTCGTTGTAAGTATAGTTACTAAACCAAGCAATCAACCTTTCTTACAAACGTTTTGGGTGTCACAAGTAACAAACCCCTTAAAAATTGTTAACCGAGTATTCAAACCTCGGGTCGTCTTCTCAAGGAACTGCAAGAAAGTATGTTCTTATTATTGGTTATAAAGGTTGTAATCGGGGTTTAGAAGGTGAGAAGCAAGTGATTTGAATGACAAGTAAAGTAAATGGTAATTAAAATAAATAAATACTGTAAAGCAAACTTCTGGCAAGGTAAGAGAATTTGGAAGTCCAACTTAGTTATCTCTCTCAACAATAATGAAAGTTGAATCTAAATTCCACTTAGTTAACCTTTGCTAAGGGCAAAGGAAAGTCAAGGGACTAATTAAATTGACCTTTGAATCCTAATTATTTCCTAAGAAAAGGTTGGGATTATTTAAGTTCAGCTCAATTAGAAATATAACGATTATCAATTACGTTGAGTTTAATAGCTGTTGAGTTACTGAATTCTTAACCAGAACCAAAAGGGGAAAAAGTAAAATTGCTGGAATAATAAAAATATCCTTAGATGGGAAGTAATGGTAACTTAAATCAAAGAGAACAATCATAAACTGAAAATACCTCAATTATCATTAATTCAAATAACTATCTGTAACATGGAAGAATTCTTAAATCAAATTATAATAATCAATTCAAATGTTGGAATAAATAAATAGAAGTAAAACTAAAATAAAAGAACATTAAAACCTGGATCCAGAGTTACTCCCAAAACAAGAAGAAGTCCTAAATCCTAAGAGAGAGAGAGAGAGAATCTCTCTCTAAACTAAATCTAAATCATGAAAACTAGAAATTGGCGAGCTCTCTCTGAATGGATGCATTCCCACACTTTATAACCTCTGGTCTATGCTGTCTGTACTTGGATCTGGGCCAAAAAGGGCTTCAAAATTCGCTGGGGGCGTATTTTGTAATTTCTGGTGCGTGGCCTCTGTCACGCGTCCGCGTGGGTCACGCGATCGCGTCATTTGGAGCTTTTCCTTGCCACGCGATCGCGTCAGTCATGCGACCGCGTCATGTGCGTTCTGCTTAAGGCGCGCGGTCGCGTCAGTCATGCAGTCGCGTCGCTGCTGATTTGTGCTTGGCACGCGATCGCGTCATCCATGCGATCGCGTGGATAGCAGTTTCTTTAAAGCTCCGTTTTGCTTGCTCCTTCCATTTTAGTATGTTTCCTTTTTCATCCTTTAAGTCATTCTGCCTTTAGAAAATCTGAAACTACTCAACACACTAATCACGGCATCGAATGGAAATAAAGGTAATTAAAATAATTAATTTTTAAAGCTTAGGAAACATGTTTTTCATTTACATCACATAATAAGGAAGGGAAAGTAAAACCATGCAATTAATGTGAATAAGTAGGTGAAGAGTTGAATAAGTCACTCTAATTAAGCACAAAAGAACTCATGAAATATGGGTTTATCAATCTTCAATAGAGCTCAGTTGGAAAATTGAACTGAGCTCTATGTCTTGCCTTGGTGTGCCCCATGGTGCGTGTCACAGCTCCTTTGTCCGTGTCAAGGTGCGCATGACATCTCCTTGGTGTGCTTCTTGTTGCGCCAAAGTGTGGGGGATGGGGGAAGAGCAGTGCTCAGTTGGAAAAACCTACTGAGCTCCCCATTTATAGCGCCTTGCTTTGGACTTCGAGCTCCCAGGTTCGAATCCTGGTGGAAGCAAATGGATGCAAATTTCCTTGGAAGAGTGGACGCTCCTTCCTTGCCTTTCATGAAGCTCCTTGGTTCGAACCTTGGGAGAGCCATCTTGGCTCATTTTCTTTGCACCAAAAGTAGCGCTCCTCCCTTGTTCTCCATGGAGTTCCCAGGTTCGAATCCCAGCCTACCCACCTTGGCTTATTTTCCTTGCAAGCTTGGTAGTGTGAGATCCCTTGTTCGAACCTTGGAGGAAGCTTTTTGGCCAATTTCTCTTATTTTCCTTGCAAGGAGCGTTCCTTGCTTTCCTTGGGTCACGGGTTCAATAATTTGTAGCTTCACTCCTTGAAATTTTTCTTTGAATTACTTTTGGAGAATCCCCGATAAAGCTCACTTAGTGAACTGAGCTTTATGTCTTTGCATTGCTTTCTTTGGTGCTCAGTTAACTAAGTGAACTGAGCTTTGTGCCTTTCTTTCTCCTTTCTTTCCTTGTGGAGCTCGGTTCACTCTCTCAACTTAGCTCTCCTTCTTCCTCAATGTTGCTACGCTTTTCTTCTCTTGGGCACGCTTCTTGCTTCCTTTGGGCACATTCCTTAGGCCACGCTTTTCTTAATTTCTTTTTTCTTCACCTACAAGTAGTCAAAACAACCAATCAAAGTATCACCAAATTCACAAGGTTTAAAATTCATTCATAATTCAATTAATTTTTGCTTAAACCTCATGATTTTGTATCAATTAAAGGGTGGTTGGTTGATTTAATAAAATATGCAATTCCACTCCAAATTACTTACTTACAATGCAAGAAAGTGCATAAAACCTAATAAAAACAAAGAAAAAGACTAATGAAACTAGGCTTAGATGACTTGTCATCACAACACCAAACTTAAAACTTGCTTGTCCCCAAGCAAACATTAGACATAAGAGAAGATAGAATGAAATAGAGAAGTATACATGTCCTTATTAAGCAGATAGTTGAACTTGGTTCATGGGATTTCATGCAGATCAATAGTAGCTCATTTATTAGTTGCTGTTAAACAAACAATGTTTCTTCAAAGATTCACTAAGGTTGCTGCTACAATGCCTTACTTTTTGCTTACTTCCCTTGTTAGCTTTTTCCTTCTTTCTTTTGCATTAGAGAGCTTATTACTTATTGAAGGCTTGGTGGCAAATGTTGCAGTGGCCTTTGGCTTAATTTCACTCAACATTTCTTCACCACAGACACATGGCTCACCTTTTTCTTCCTAGGATCATTGATGCCCAGCATCTCTTTAGATAACTAAGTGTTTTGTAGCTAGGTTGCTCTTTATTGTGGACTTTCAGTTGGCAATCCCAAATCAGTTGATCTAAGTGGCCAAGTTTTGAAATACTTCTTAGAACTTATCCAAGCATATCCTAGTACAAAAATACCACAGGCATGTGTCCTAAGGTCCAAGCTATTGGTGTCTAGCCTTGTTGTTTATTTCTTTGCCACTTCTTGGCTTTTCTCTTTCTTTTTCTTTCTGTTTTGATTCATTTTCAAGGGATTCTTTATTAATTCAAGGCTTCATAGCAGCAAACTAGTTTAGGCTTCAAGGAACATGTCATTATGCAACAATTATTTTGTGAGCTAACAATTGAATCAAACACATACCACCACTAACTTTCATTCTAACTTTTGCAACATTGAACAATTACTTTTCTAATTCAAGACATCTCTCTTTTATTCAGACAGCAAGGGAACAAAGCAAAGTACTTAAGCTAATGAAGGATGACATTTATTATGCAGATAACTTTTAAACTAAAGAAAAATTGCAGATAGCTTTCTTTAGCATGTACTTTTACTTGCAACTAAATGATTATTCTAGCAAGGCATGAAGGAATCCCTGAATTAAAACATTTCATAACTACAAGGATTAAGTATAAATACAACCTGTTGGGTTGCAGCTTTTCATTCTTCCTTCTGTTATGCTCCTTTTGAATTATAATGCAAGTGTTCTTTAATTTGTTGGCTGTTTTCTTGCATACTCCTCAAACGTTGCTTGCTTTTCAAGCCTTTTAATTATCCAGTTAATCTGCCAAGCTTGTTTATGGGCTCTTGAACTTGCTTTGGTGTGTGAACATCAAACTTAGTTCCTTGTCAATATTTCTCATGCAACAATTTAACTATCTGTGAAATCTTTTTCCTAACTAAAGGTAATAAAACAAAAAACTATGAAACAGCAAATAGTTAACTAGTTTATCTAAATGTTTGAAGCTGGCATTATGCAGGAAGTGAGAATGCCTTTTATGATGAGATTTTGGTGGAACACCAAACTTAGAATCCATCATTCTCCCTTATATTGTTTTGGTGTGCAACACCAAACTTAGCTTCTTGCAATATAGATAAAGTTAATTAACCTTTTTATTGAAATAGTTATGAAAAGAAAACTACCTCAGGTTGGGTTGCCTCCCAACAAGCTCTTCTTTATTGTCATTAGCTTGACATCCTTCATTCTTGCTTAGCTCAGGTTCTGAACCTCTTTTTCCTTGTCCCATTGCCCTCCTAAGTAAGGCTGTGCTCTGTGCCCGTTTGCTGTGAAATGACTCTGTGTAGCTTCATCTAGCAACTCAAGACTTCCATAAGGAAAAACTTTTGTCACTAAATATGGGCCAGTCCATTTGGACTTGAGCTTGCCAAGAAAAATCTTGAGCCGTGAATTGTACAGGAGTACTTGCTGTCCTGGTTTGAACTCTTTCTTTGAGATCTTCCTGTCATGCCACCTTTTGGCTCTTTCCTTGTATGTCTTAGCATTTTTATAGGCTTCTAGCCTAAATTCATCCAACTCATTCAATTGTAGTAACCTTTTCTTCCCTGCTACCTGAGAATCAAGGTTGAGGAGTTTAGTAGCACAGAAAACTCTGTGTTCAAGCTCTACAGGGAGATGGCATGATTTTCCATACAATAGCTGAAAGGGGGACTTTCCAATGGGAGTTTTGAAAGCTGTCCTGTATGCCCAGAGTGCATCTTCTAGATTCCTAGCCCAATCTTTTCTTGTGCTTTCCACTGTTTTTTCTAAGATCTTCTTCAACTCCCTATTTGCCAATTCAGCCTGGCCATTAGTTTGAGGGTGGTATGGTGTGGCCACTTTATGGATTACTCCATATTTGTGGAGGAGTTTTTCCATCTGTTTGTTGTAGAAATGGCCACCACCATCGCTAATAAGACCCTTGGGCACTCCATATCTAGTGAAAATGTACTTTTTAAGGAATTGAAGGACAATCTGTGCATCACAGGTGGTTGTAGCTATGGCTTCCACCCACTTTGAGACATACTCCACTGCCACCAAGATGTATCTGAAAGAGTAGGAAGGAGGAAAGGGTCCCATGAAATCAATGCCCCATAAGTCAAATAGCTCCACTTTCAGGATGAAATTTTGAGGCATCTCATTCCTTTTTGTCAATCCTCCAGCTCTTTGGCATTCATTGCATTAGTGAACAAACTCTCTAGCATCCTTAAAGATAGTTGGCCAATAAAAACCACTCTGCAGTACCTTTACAGCCGTTCTCTCTGGTCCAAAGTGTCCACCGTATGCTGAACCATGACAATGCCACAGTATGTCCTTCATTTCATTTTCACGGACACATCTCCTAATCATTCCATCAGAGCATCTCTTGAATAGAAAAGGTTCGTCCCACAAGAACTTCCTTACTTCATTGAGTGGCTTCTTCACTTATTGCTTGGAAAATTCTTGAGGTATTTTCCTTCTTACTTTGTAATTTGCTATGTCAGCAAACCAAGATGTCTGTTGAACTTGGAAGAGGTGCTCATCAGAGAAATTCTCATTTACTTGCTGTGGTTCATCTTGCTTGGCTTCTTGTGGCACTCTTGATAAGTGATCTGCTACTTGATTTTCACTTCTCTTTCTATCTCTCACTTCAATATCAAACTCTTGTAGCAACAATACCCACCTAATAAGCCTTGGCTTTGAATCCTGTTTAGTCATTAAATACTTGAGAGCAGCATGGTCAGTATACACTATAACCTTTGAGCCAATTAAGTATTGCTTAAACTTATCAAATGCATATACAATTGCTAAAAGTTCTTTCTCAGTGGTGGTATAATTTTTCTGTGTTTTGTTTAACACCTTGCTAGCATAGTATATGACATGGTGCAACTTGTCTTTCTTTTGCCCCGGTACAGCACCAATAGCAAGGTTACTTGCATCACACATGAGTTCAAAAGGTAAGTTCCAATCAGGGGGTGTGATAATTGGTGCTGTAATGAGTTTTCTCTTTAGAGTTTCGAAGGCATGTTTACAGTTATCATCAAAGATAAAGGGAGTATCAATCATCAGTAAATTGCTCAATGGTTTTGCTATTTTTGAAAAATCTTTGATGAACCTCCTGTAAAAACCAGCATGTCCAAGAAAACTCCTCACTGCTTTCACATTAACAGGTATCGGGAGTTTTTCAATAGTTTCTATTTTAGCTTTATCAACTTCTATACCTTTACATGACACTTTATGCCCAATAACTATTCCTTCTGGAACCATGAAATGGCACTTCTCCCAATTCAACACCAAATTAGTTTCTTGGCATCTTTTCAAAACAAGAGTTAAATTGTGCAAGCAAGTGTTAAATGAATTTCCAAAGACAGAAAAATCATCCATGAAGACTTCTAAAAATTTTTCCACCATATCAGAAAAGATGGAAAGCATACACCTTTGAAAAGTGGCTGGGGCATTGCTTAGCCCAAAGGGCATCCTCCTGTAGGCAAAAACTCTAAATGGACATGTGAAGGAAGTATTCTCTTGATCCTTGGGATCCACCACTATTTGATTATACCCAGAGTACCCATCAAGGAAGCAGTAATAAGCATGGCCTGCTAATCTTTTCAACATTTGATCAATGAAGGGCAGAGGAAAGTGATCTTTTCTTGTAGCATCATTTAGTCTCCTGTAATTTATGCATATTCTCCACCCAATCACTGTCCTAGTGGGGATCAACTCATTCTTCTCATTGGTGATGACTGTCATTCCTCCCTTTTTTGGTACAACTTGAACCGGGCTCACCCACGAGCTATCCGAGATTGGGAAGATTATCCCAGCATTCCATAGCTTCATCACTTCTTTTTAAACCACCTCTTTCATGGTTGGGTTGAGTCTTCTCTGAGGTTGAACCACAAGCTTTGACTCTTCCTCCAACAAAATTTTATGCATACAGATGGCAGGGCTGATGCTTTTAATGTCCTCAATTGTCCAACCCAAGGCTGTTTTGTGAGCTTTTAATACTTCAATCAACTTTGTTTCCTCTTCCATGTTCAAGGAAGAGTTTATGATTACTGGTAAGGCTTCTGCTTCCCCAAGAAATACATATTTGAGGTGAGGAGGGAGAGGCTTCAGCTACTATTGTGGCTTATTCTCCTCCTTATCTTCAATGGATATTTCTACCACTTCCTCTCCTTGTTCTTCCTGGTGCTCTTGATAGTTGTCCTCAAAAATTTCTTCTACCAAGCTTTATATCACATCCACCTTCATGTAATTTTCTTGCTCAGAGGGATGTTGCATAGATTTAAAGACATTGATTACCATTTGCTCATTATGCACCCTGAAGGTCATTTCTCCCTTCTCCACATCAATAGTGGTTCTTGCTGTAGCTAGAAATGGTCTTCCCAAGATGATTGAGTTATTTTCTTCTCCTTCTGTGTCCAAAATTACAAAGTCTGCAGGGAAGATAAACTCTCCAACCTTCACTAGTAAATTTTCCACAATTCCATTGGGTGTCTTGATTGATCTATCGGCCATCACTAGTGACATCCTAGTAGGTTTGATTTCTTCTATAGCAAGCTTTCTCATCATTGAAAGGGGCATCAAGTTGATGCTGGCACCTAAATCGCATAGGGCATTTTCCAATGTCATCTTGCCTATGGTGCATGAGACCACAAAACTCCCTGGATCTTTGAGCTTTGGTGGGATACCCCTTTAGATCACAACGCTACATTCTTCCGTGAGCATAATAGTCTCCTTTTCTTGGCATATAGAGGCATTTGCTTAAGTGCCTCAGCCAAGGGTATGTTGATCTCTAATTTCTTAAAGATTTCGAGAAATTTAGGGAAGTGTTGGTCCTTAGTCTCCTTGTTGAATCTTTGGGGATATGGTAATGGAGGTGTGAAATTCACTCCCTGCCTGTGATCCTTAGTTGGCTCTTCAATTGCTTCCTTCCCTTTTCTTGAAATTTTTGGCTGTTTCTCCTTTTCTTGGGCTTGCTTTGAAGTTTGTTTGCTTGCTGTTACATCCTCATCATTGGCTTCCTCTTTTTCACCTTGTTTCTTGTCATCTTCCTTTGGCTTCTTGGTTGCTTCTTCATTTTTCACCAAGATTTTTCTACTCCTTAGTTGTATAGCTTTGCATTCCTCTTTTGGATTAGGAATGGTGTCACTTGAGAGTGAGCTCAAAGGTCTCTCAATAGCAATTTGCTTGGAGAGCTATCCAATCTGTCTCTCCATATTCTTCATGGAAGCCTCCTGGTTCTTTGTTGTCATCTCTTGGTGCTTCATCATTTTCTCCATTAAGATCTCCAAGTTGGTGATCCTCTGAGAATCTTGTGAGATTGGTTGGTTGTGGGGTGTTGAGGGTTGAGGATAAGTGTTTTGATTGGTGGCTTGGTTGGTGGATGGATGATGGTTAGAGTTGGGGTAAGTATTTTGTGGTTTTCTGTATGTGTCCTGATTGTTGTTTTGCTGATTGTTGTGGTTTGTGTTTTTCCAACTGTTTTGGTTTGAGTTCCTTTGCCATGGTTGTTGAGTTTGATTGTGATTGTCTCCCCATATGAGGTTGGGGTGGTTCTTCCATGAGGAGTTGTAAGTGTCACCATAAACCTAATTTTCCCCAGAATTTTGATTGTGCATATACTGGACTTGTTCTTGCTGTTGATCCTCTTGAGTTTCTTCATTTGTCACCCATGTGGATGATGGTTGGCTTGTGTTGACTGCTGCAACTTGGAGGCTATCAATCCTTTTGGCCATTTGCTCAAATTGTTGTTGAATTTGCTGCTGCATCATTTTGTTTTGAGCTAAGATTGAGTCTACTCCTTCCAACTCCATCACTTCTTTCCTTTGTGATGGTTGGCGTTGCCTTTGGTGAGCAAAGAAGTACTGGCTGTTAGCCACCATATCAATGAGATTTTGGGCTTCCTCTGCAGTCTTCATCAATTGTAGAGAGCCTCCTGCTGAGTGATCAAGAGCCTTCTGAGATTTCAATGTCAACCCTTCATAAAAATTCTGCAATCTATCCCAGTCACTGAACATTTCAGGAGGGCACTTCCTAATTAGAGCCTTGTATCTCTCCCATGCCTCATAGATGGGTTCAGTGTCCATTTGTGTGAATGTTTGCACTTCAGTTTTTAACCTGATGACCCTTTGAGGTGGGTAAAATTTGGCAAGGAACTTGCTCACTAGATCATCCCAGTTGTTGATGCTATCTCTTGGAAAAGATTCCAACCATTGAGTAGCTTTATCTCTGAGAGAAAATGGAAATAACAATAGCTTGTAACTGTCAGGATGTACTCCATTGGTTTTGACAGTGTCACAAATCCTCAAGAAAGTAGACAAGTGTTGGTTTGGATCTTCAAGTGGTCCTCCTCCATAAGAATAATTGTTTTGAACCAAGGTGATGAGTTGTGGCTTTAGTTCAAAGTTATTTGCATTAATATTTGGGGTAAGAATGCTACTCCCACAATGTCTAGGATTTGCAAATGTGTAGGAAGCCAAAACTCTTCTCTGTGGTGGATTGTTGTTGTTATTGGCTGCTCCTCCTGGTGGATTTGTTGGATTTGTTGAGTGTTCCTCCATATCTTGGAACTCTTCTTCTGAATCCTCTTCTCCAACAATGTTTTTCCCTCTTTCAGCTCTTCTTAATCTCCTGAGGGTTCTTTCGTCTTGTTCAAAAAAGGTGGGTATAGCTCCTCTTGTCCCTGACATACAAACCAAACATAAAAAAAATCACACAAAACAGAAGGACGGTAAAACTTCAATCCATTGCTAGAATGAGATTTTAGTTAGCTTAAGCAAAAATTCAAACAGTTAGTGTGTTAATTAAAAATTAAAAAAACAGAAAAGAAAAAGTGCTTGATCTAGATCTCCACTTCACTTAATCATTGTCAATCTAATCAATCCCTGGCAACGGCGCCAAAAACTTGATGGATAATTTGGAAAACGAATTCCAACACCCAAAACTCACCGGCAAGTGTACCGGGTCGTATCAAGTAGTAAAACTCACTTAGAGTGAGGTCGATCCCACAGGGATTGATGGATTGAGCAATTTTAGTTTAGTGGTTGATTTAGTCAAGCGAATCAAGTATTGGTTTGAGTGGTTTGTGATTGACAGAAGCTAAATTGCATGAAATTTAAAGGAAGAGGGAAGAATTGCAGTAAATTAAAGAGAACAGAAGATAAAAGTGTTGAATCTTAAAGAACAAGTAATTTAAATTGCAGAAGCTTAGATTGCAAGAAACGTAAATGACTGAATCTTAAAGTGCAAGAAATATAAATTGCTTGAATTATAAAAGGAATTGGGAGTTGGGATTGCAGAATTTAAACAAGAAGAAGTAAATTGCAATAAACAGAAGAGCAAAAGATGAATTGAATTCAAGTAGATCTCAAACAGAAGGGTAAAATACTTGAAGAATTAAAAACAGAAAGTAAATGGAGTTCAATTGCAGAAATTAAAAGAGAGATTGAAGATCTCAGAAGTGGAAGAGACTAGAAAACAAGTCTAGATCTCAAATCCTTCCTCGATCCAACAAGAACAATTGCAAAAGAAAATGGAAAAGTAGATTGCAGAAAAAGTAGAAGAGAAGAAGCAGTAAACAGAATTTGAAATGTAAATCAAAGTTTCTTAGAATTATGCAGAAAGATTAAACAAGAGATCTCAAGGTGAGATTGAAACAGAATTTCTTCAATTCTCCACCCAAGATCCAAGACAAGAAGTAAAGAGTGTGGTGCACAAAATTGTGATGTCCAGGCTCGAACAATCCCTGGCAACGTGAGCAACTTGGTACGCGTAATCATGATTACACTTTAATTATGTAAAATTCATGGCTCTTTCTTTCCCTGGCAATGGCGCCAAAAACATGGTGCCAATACCATGGTTCACAACTTCGATACAACTAACCAGCAAGTGCACTGGGTCGTCCAAGTAATACCTTACGTGAGTAAGGGTCGAATCCCATGGAGATTGTTGGTATGAAGCAAGCTATGGTCACCTTGCAAATCTCAGTCAGGCAGATATAAATTGATAATGATGTTTTCGAATAATAAATAATAGAATAGGGATAGAGGTACTTATGTAAATCATTGGTAGGAATTTCAGATAAGCGAATGGAGATGCTTTTCGTTCCTCTGAACCTCTGCTTTCCTGCTATCTTCATCCAATCAGTCTTACTCCTTTCCATGGCTGGCTTTATGCAAGGGCATCACCATTGTCAGTGGCTACATCCCCTCATCTTAGTGAAAAATATGCTCACATGCTCTGTCACAGCACGGCTAATCATCTGTCGGTTCTCGATCATGCTGGAATAGGATTCACCCTCCTTTTGCGTCTGTCACTAACGCCCAACAATCGCGAGTTTGAAGCTCGTCACAGTCATTCAATCATTGAATCCTACTCGGAATACCACAGACAAGGTTTAGACTTTCCAGATTCTCTTGAATGCCGCCATCATTCTAGCTTACGCCACGAAGATTCCGGTTAAGAGATCTAAGAGATATTCATTCTAGCTTATTTCATGTAGAACGGAAGTGTTTGTCAGGCACGTGTTCATAGGGGAGAATGGTGATGAGCGTCACACATAATCATCACCTTCATCACGTTCTTGGGTGCGAATGGATATCTTAGAAGCAAAATAAGATGAATTGAATAGAAAACAGAAGTACTTTGCATTAATCTTTGAGGAACAGCAGAGCTCCACACCTTAATCTATGGAGTGTAGAAACTCTACCGTTGAAAATACATAAGTGAAGGTCCAGGCATGGCCGAGATGGCCAGCCCCCATGGTCTAAGAACTATGCGTTCCCAGCCTCCAAGATGTTCCTAAGATCCTAAGATGATCAAAAGATGTCTAATACAATAGTAAAAGGTCCTATTTATAATAAACTAGCTACTAGGGTTTTCATGAGTAAGTAATTGATGCATAAATCCACTTCCGGGGCCCACTTGGTGTGTGTTTGGGCTGGGCTTGAGTGTTGCACGTGTAGAGGTCCTCCTTGGAGTTGAACGCCAGCTTTTGTGCCAGTTTGGGCGTTCAACTCTGGTTTTGGCTCCTTTTCTGGCGCTGGACGCCAGATTTGGGCAGAAAGCTGGCGTTGAATGCCTGTTTGCGTCGTCTATTCTTGGCCAAAGTATGGACTATTATGCATTGATGGAAAGCCTGGATGTCTACTTTCCAACGCAATTGGAAGCGCGCCATTTTGAGTTCTGTAGCTCCAGAAAATCCACTTTGAGTGCAGGGAGGTCAGAATCCAACAGCATCAGCAGTCCTTCTTCAACCTCTGAATCTGATTTCTGCTCAAGTCCCTCAATTTCAGCCAGAAAATACCTGAAATCACAGAAAAACACACAAACTCATAGTAAAGTCCAGAAATGTGAATTTAACATAAAAACTAATGAAAACATCCCTAAAAGTAACTAGATCCTACTAAAAACATACTAAAAACAATGTCAAAAAGCGTATAAATTATCCGCTCATCAGAGTGCTCAAGCTTAAATTGTTGCTTGTCCCCAAGCAACTAAAAATCAAATAGGATAAAAAGAAGAAAATATACTACAAATTCCAAACTATCAATGAAACAGAGCTTCAATCATATGAGCGGGACTTATAGCTTTTTGCCTCTTGAATAGTTTTGGCATCTCACTCTATCCATTAAGATTCAGAATGATTGGCATCTATAGGAACTTCAGATTTCGAATAGTGTTATTGACTCTCCTAGTTCAGTATGATGATTCTTGAACACAGCTTCTTTATGAGTCTTGGCCATGGCCCTAAGCACTTTGTTTTCCAGTATTACCACCAGATACATAAATGCCACAGACACATAATTGGGTGAACCTTTTCAGATTGTGACTTAGCTTTGCTAAAGTCCCAAATTAGAGGTGTCCAGGGTTCTTAAGCACACTCTTTTTTTGCTTTGGACCTTGACTTTAACCGCTCAGTCTCAAGTTTTCACTTGACACCTTCACGCCACAAGCACATGGTTAGGGACAGCTTGATTTAGCCGCTTAGACCAGGATTTTATTCCTTTAGGCCCTCCTATCCACTGATGCTCAAAGCCTTGGGATCCTTTTTATTTGCCCTTGACTTTTTATTTAGATCTAAGAATTTGGGTGGGCTCTAAAATTTGGTGAAGAAATGAATTAATTTGGATTTTTAACGGATTTTTGGCCCAAGTTGCACCTCCCAGGGGATGGCTCAGTTCAAATACCAAACTGAGCGCCCAATGTGCTTTTGTGTTGCACAATTTGATGCGCCCAGCCTTGTTCAAGTTGATCTTCAATAGAGCTCAGTTGGAAAATTGAACTAAGCTCTATGTTTTGCCTTGGTGTGCCCCATGGTGTGTGTCACAGCTCCTTTGTCCGTGTCAAGGTGCGCATGACATCTCCTTGGTGTGCTTTTTGTTGCGCCAAAGTGTGGGGGATGGGGGAAGAGTAGTGCTTAGTTGGGAAAACCAACTGAGCTCCCCATTTATAGCGCCTTGCTTTGGACTTCGAGCTCCCAGGTTCGAATCCTGGTGGAAGCAAATGGATGCAAATTTCCTTGGAAGAGTGGACGCTCCTTCCTTGCCTTTCATGAAGCTCCTTGGTTCGAACCTTGGGAGAGCCATCTTGGCTCATTTTCTTTGCACCAAAAGTAGCGCTCCTCCTTTGTTCTCCATGGAGTTCCCAGGTTCGAATCCCAGCCTACCCACCTTGGCTTATTTTCCTTGCAAGCTTGGTAGTGTGAGATCCCTTGTTCGAACCTTGGAGGAAGCTTTTTGGCCAATTTCTCTTATTTTCCTTGCAAGGAGCATTCCTTGCTTTCCTTGGGTCATGGGTTCGATACTTTGTAGCTTCACTCCTTGGAATTTTGCTTTGAATTACTTTTGGAGAACCCCCGATAAAGCTCACTTAGTGAACTGAGCTTTATGTCTTTGAATTGCTTTCTTTGGTGCTCAGTTAACTAAGTGAACTGAGCTTTGTGCCTTGCTTTCTCCTTTCTTTCCTTGTGGAGCTCGGTTCACTCTCTCAACTTAGCTCTCCTTCTTCCTCAATGTTGCTACGCTTTTCTTCTCTTGGGCATGCTTCTTGCTTCCTTTGGGCACATTCCTTAGGCCACGCTTTTCTTAATTTCTTCTTTCTTCACCTACAAGTAGTCAAAACAACCAATCAAAGTATCACCAAATTCACAAGGTTTAAAATTCATTCATAATTCAATTAATTTTTGCTTAAACCTCATGATTTTGTATCAATTAAAGGGTGGTTGGTTGATTTAATAAAATATGCAATTCCACTCCAAATTACTTACTTACAATGCAAGAAAGTGTATAAAACCTAATAAAAACAAAGAAAAAGACTAGTGAAACTAGGCTAAGATGACTTGTCATCAACAAGCTCCTAACTCAGCCTGCAAAGTTAAGGCTGGCCGGAGACTATATATATATATATAATCCATAACCCAGAATACATAAAAGCAACCCTAGTTCTCCATAAACTTCTATGAGGTGCAAAAGTAAAACATATATACACAGGGAGAATCTATACATATATATAACAAAACAGAACAAAAGTATAATCCCAAAAAGCCCACTTCACTGCAGAGGACTCCAGACGCCTAGCAAGGTGTCTCTTGACCTGCATCTAAAAACCACAACATTGTAGGGAATGAGAAGTGGGATTTCTCAGCATGGTAAAGGTGCCACGCACATAAAATATAAGGTCCTGGAAATGCTAGAGGCAATCCTAGAACGCCGAAACTCAAATTATAAGACTTAAAGAACTAAAACAGAAACCATAAAGTAGGGTGGTTTTCTAAGGGTTCTAACTAAACCAAACCTTAAAACTTGACTAAACCCCCTAACTTCCCGCCTTTCCTCCGATCCTCCAATACCAGTGGTACCACACACACACAAGCAAGTAATGGCAAACACAGCTAGTATACAAGTACTACAATTAGCGAATATAACAATTAATATAGTAAGTTCACTTAGGCATTCCCAATTAATGCACAAACAAGCAAGTAAACAATATGCACATGATGCATGCTTGTCCTATGGCTGATGAGTCTCATCTGTCGGTTATCAAGCCAACCCGACAAGTCCGGTTGTTAAACCCTGGACTGTCTCCTGATGCGCATCCCTAAGAGTCTATGCATAGCTTTTTCTCATATATATATATATATTGCTCAATGGGGGTTAACCTTCCCGAGAATTTATACCTGCCCGGTCACCCTTACATCGTAAGGTCAACAGAGTATCGAGTCTCAACCTAGAATACGTGGTGGTAAGCCACTGTACTTTATCTAGAGAAACTCGTATCTCAGATAATCATTTCACATTCATTCATTAACATTTCATAAACATTCATATGGCCATATCATATATATACTAATTTTAATTCTGAATATAGGTTCTATAAGTTTCATTGTGTATTGATTTAATTTTTTATTTTTATATATTCATATTCAGGCAGCGAGAGTTTTAAAATTAAAGATATTAGTTCCACCAAAATAGTACAGTCATTTGGTGACTGATACATTACGAGAAATAGGTTTTTATCACGAATTTCAAATAGAAAAAGTAAAATGTAAATCAGAATTAATGGCAACATTAATAGACATATGGCGGCCGAAGACACATACATTTCTTCTTTCATTCAGTGAATGCACTGTCACACTGAAAAGATTGGCACATATCTATGGTCTCTGATAAACCACTATTTTATGGTTTATCTTGTGTTTAATTGAGTGGTTTCATCAAGTCTTCACCCACTTATTCATATGATTTGCATGATTTTATAATCCCTTCCTAGTTTTGTTCTATGATTGAAAATTTGCTTCCTAGAGATCTTTAATTAGTATATTTTAATTCTCCTTTATACCATTCGATGTCGTGATCTGTGTGTTAAGTGTTTCAGGCTTCACAGGGCAGGAATGGCTTAGAAAATAGAGAGGAAGCTTGCAAAAATGGAAGGAACACAAGAAACTAAGGAGACTATCAGCGAGCACCAACACGCACGCATGGCTCACACGAGCGCGCTGAATGGAGAAATTTGCAGTGACGCGTGCGCGTGCCTGACGCGTACGCGTGACAAGGAAATTCTCCAAATGACGCGCACGCGTGACCTGCGCGATCTGCAGAAATAACAGAAAATGCTGGGGGCGATTTCGGGCCTCGTTTTGACCCAGTTTTCGGCCTAGAAATGCAGAATAAAGCCAGAGAACATGCAGAGACTCAAGAGACACACTCACATATTCTCATTAGGATAGTTTTTAGGTTTTTTAGATCTGAATCTAGAGAGAAACTACTCTTCCTCTAGGTTTTGTTTACATTCATAGTTTCATAGTTTATTGCTTTTGCTTTTGGATATTGAAGAGTCATCACCTCCATTGAAGATACTATTCTAGTTTGTTTTCTTACTTGCTCTTTTAATTATTCCATATTCTTAATTCTTGTTTAGAGTGGTAATTGAATTATTTTCATGGATTGTTAATGCAAAGGATTACTTTTACTTTTAATTAATTTAAATCTCTATTTTATTTAAATTATCATGTCTCTTTTCTATTCCAAACTCCTAATAACGAAGATGGTATCCATGTCAATAGAGTAGATTCCCTACTTGACATGGGGGTTGATTAAGAGGAGACACTTGAGTTGGAATGCTCAAGTGGTTAGTTAAATTGGAAGTTGTTGGCTAATTCTGTATTTACTAACGCTAGACCTTCCCAAGGGAGAGGACTAGGATTTGCGAATAAGAGTTAGCTCAATCACTTGACTTTCCTTTATTTAGTAAGGGTTAACTAAGTGAAAATAACAACCTCTTTACACTACATTTGAGAAAATTCCAACAAGGATAGAACTTCCAATTAATCATTCCCCCAGTCAAGGCTTTTTATTTTGAATAATATAAATTTCTTTTTTAATTTTCGTTGCACTAAATTACAATTATCTATTTTCTTTCATTCAACTCTCAAAATTCTCAGAAAACTCCTGATTAATAAATTAGCACCCTTTCTAGCAACTCGTTGGGAGACGACCTGGGAGTCATACTCCCAGTATTTTTATTCTAAACTTTTTGTGACAACCTTTCTAAATTGATGAGGCATATTTTTGCTGGTTAAGAGCTATACTTGCAACGCTGTTCTATTATATTATAATCAGTTAATTGGTCTAACTTCTGCCACGCATCAGTCTCCCAATTGACGGTCGTACTGTAAGTGGAAGAACGGATAGTAGTTTTGCCTACTTAGTCGATAAATGTGGGACCAACTTTGGGATATCACCAAACGAAAATGATCATGTATCTAGTGGGATCAAGCTGTCATGGATTAGACAAATCTGTTATGTGAAACCGTTGGACACTTAGAGTTTATGCAACGCTATGTCTGATGTCACATATTCTGCTTGATTGGGACCACTTTTTTTTTTTACAAGTCGATGTCCATGAAGAGCTGCAAGTACTTGCTCCTGTTGAAAATTTTTTTGAAAATCAGGTCTTACAAATTTCCTTCAAGAATGGCAAAATCAAGTGGAATAATATTCTGGTTCCCATCTTGAGATATAGCAACCAAAAGAGATCTTTTGTATCGTCTGAAAAAATCGTGGTCTAGATCTAGTTTTTGTGAAGAAAAGAAGATTAGGTTGAAGAAGAAGACTAAGAGAAAATGGATTTCTCATATGAAAGAATACAAATCCTAAAAATTAAACAGAACCTCACCGTACCTATTGTTGCTATCTACTATTTATAACTAACAGAAAATAAACCTTAATAAAACCTAACTCAATATGGTAAATAAATTAACTATGGTTAGGAGGTAATTTGTATTGCTAGCTGTGACCTCAAACCAAAACAAACTTTTCTATCATTCTAACTAAAGTTACAAAAATCAATATTATCCAAAAAATTATTCAACCATAATCAGTTACAACTTTCTTTTGTGAGCCATTGGATGCTAGTTTAATATTATCTCCAACATCCTCCCTCAAATTGAAACTGATTGTATTAACTGCAAGTTCAGCAACATTATTATCATTCTCGAATTAAGGCTTGTTGAGGCCTCTAACCTCTTATCATCCACATAATATCCTCCCTCAAGTGGGGCGTGTATGTCAAGCATGTCCAACTTGAAAAGTAAAGATTCAAAGATGCCTGGTGATAATGCTTTAGTTAGCAAATAAGCCGTTTGTTGAGCCGATTTAATAGGTAGCATATTCAGCACCCCTGTTTGAGACTTTTCTCGAACTATATGACAATTTACTTCAATGTGTTTGGTTCTTTCATGAAAAACCGAATTAGCTGCAATGTTTATCGTAGATTGATTGTCACAATAGAGATTGATCGGCTGAAGATGAGATACATGGCAGTCATTAAGAAGATAAAGAAGCCATTGATTTTCCTGAGTTGCTTGTGCGATGGCATGATATTCAGCTTCTGAGGAAGAACATGCCACACTTGTTTGCTTCTTGCTCTTCCAAGACAATAATGAAGTACCTTAGAAAAAACAGTACCTAGTTATTGATCGACGAGTATCGGAACAAGTTACCCAATCCAAATCAACATAACCAGTCAATTTGAGATCATTATTTGAACAGAAAAAAACCCTTAGAAGGATATTTCTTGATGTATCGAAGAACATGTAGTGCTGCCTTGTAATGATCACCAGTGGCACAATCCAAAAATTGGCTGAGCTTTCCAACTGCAAAAGCAATGTCCGGACGAGTATTGGCGAGATATAGGAGTCGTCCTAGCAGTCATGTATATTGTATTGGATCCGGTAATCTTATTCCACTCTCCTTAGAAATTTTTCCATTATACAACATAGGAAATGAAGCAGGTTTAGCTTCCAACATACTATATTCCTCAAGCAAATTAAGAGTTTAATTACGTTGATACAAAGTAATCCCTTCGAAATTACGAGCAACTTCCATTCCAAGAAAAAATTTCAACCGGCCTAAGTCCTTAATACTAAATTCAGCATCAAGAACCCTTTTAATAGCTTCATTTTCAAATAGATTATCTCCAGACAAAACAAAATCATTAACATAGACAATAATAATAGCCAAGCCAAGGTTAGTATGCTTGGTGAACAAAGAGTGATCATGAGGAGACATAATAAAACCATGTTGTTGAAGAAAACCATTTAATGTTAAATTCCATTAACGGCTTACCTGTTTCAAGCTATATAAAGAATGATTTAACTTAAAAAAGCACCATTTGAAACATCGAGACCTTGGGAGAGTTTAATATAAACCTCTTCTTGCAACTCATCATGCAAGAATGTTATATTAACGTCTGATTGGTGAAGTTTTTAGCCATGGATAGTAGCAAGAGTAAGAATAAGTCGTAAAGTGGTAATTTTCACAACCAGACTGAATTTATGGAAGTAATCATAGTCAGCTCATTGACAAAATCCTTGAGCCACAAGACGTGCTTTACGGCATTCAACATAACCATCGGGATAAAACTTCACCTTAAAAACTCACTTGCATCTAATGAGGTACTTTTCAAGAGGCAAAAAAGTGATAGACCAAGCCTTATTCTTCTCAAGAGCGAGTAATTCCACACTAATTATATTTTTCCAACATTCGTGTCACACAGCTTGTTCATAAGTCTTCGGTTCAACTGTTGTGGTTATTGCCAGGGAAAAAGCTCTATGGACAGGGAACTGCTTCCCATATTCTACCATGTGAGATAGACCCTACCGTTTGGAACATGATTGGTTACTAGAGCTTCCTATTTTAAGTAACATGCAATGATAATCTTGACGATAAGAAGGTAGTTTATGTGTACGAGTTGATATTCTAAGATCCTGATGATGCATGAGTGATCAAAAATATAATGGTATGTTATTATTTGAATAAAAATTAAATGATGCACTATTTTGTGGTCTATTAGAAGCTACATGTAAATTAGTGAGTGAGGTAGTGTCCTTAGGCTCATGAAAAGAGTCAATATTTTCATGAGATGGATGAAATGCATCTAAAGAATCATAAGTAAAAGGATCAAACCTATTAAAATTAGAATCAACAATAGGTAGAGAAAAAATATTTATGAGATTTTTGGTCATGTCAACATAAAAGAATTTATGAAGAAAATAATGTTCATAAAACTCCACATTTTGAGACAAAAATAGTTCTCTAATGTAGAAAATCAAACAGAATATATCCTTTTGTGCCAACTGAGTAGCCATGAAAAATACTCTTTCTTGCTTGTTTATCAAATTTTCTTCTTCCATGGTTAAAGTTGAAGCAAATGCCAAGTATCCAAGCATCTCAAGGTTACTAATGTCCGTATCCTTGCCAAATAAGGTAGCATAAGGGATTTTCTTTTTTAAAATTAGAGTGGGAAGTCAATTTATTGAATGAACCGCTAAATCAATAGCAAAATTCCAAAAGATTTTTGGCAAGGATAATTGAAACATTAATGCCCTTGAAATGTTAAGAATATGTTGGTGTTTCTACTCAACAACAACATTTTGTTGAGGTGTCTTGACACATGATGTTTGATGTACTATATCCTGTGAATTATAAAAATTATCAAGTTTAAACTCAGGACCATTGTCAGTTTGGATAATCTTTACTTGAGAATTAAAATAATTTTTCACATATGGAACAAAGTTCTAAACCAAATTGCTAGCTTTTGACTTTAATTTCATGAAATAAATCCATACAAAACTGCTTTTATCATCTACTATGGTTAAAAAATATATTTATAACCTTGTAGAGAAATAAGTGGCATTGACCCCTCAGATATCGATATGTATTAAATCAAAATTATTTAAACTTGTTGTTTCACTAAGGGTATATGGTAACCATTTTTGCTTGGTATAATGGCAAGAGTCACATGGTTTAGAGCAATTAAATATAAGAAAACTGCACACAAGAATATATTTGTTTGATTATGTCAAATTTGCTTTGTGGTACATGACCCAATCTGAAATGCCATAAATTCTCAATAGAAAATCATGAAGTTTGTGTAACCAAATTTTCTGTCCTAAGATTAGAAGAAAATAAAATCTTGTCACTATAATTTTGCATATTTAGAATCCTATTACTCCAATTGTATGCTATATTCTCTATGTTATCCATGTGTGCCAACTCTAATGTAGGAAAATTCATCATGTATAATCCATGCTTTACTTTAGCTGTGTCAATCATCTTCAAAGAGGTCCGATTCTGTATCTCACAAAGTTTGTCAGTAAAAAAACATTCGCAATGCATGCCTTTTGTAAGTTTGGAAATAGAGAAAAGATTGAAGTTGAAACTTGGTATGTACATCACATTTGTGAGATAGAATATCGAAAATAGCACAATTCCACTTATAGTTGTAGTTGTGTGTGTTCCATCTGGTAATTTCACCAGAATCTGCTTAATATGTCTAAAATTTGTAAAGAAATGCAATGAGTGTAATACATGATCAGTAGCTCCTGTATCAAGCATCCAAGAATTTGAAAAAAAAGTATTCACTGACAATAATCATGAAATATGAGAGCCCATGCAAAGTGTACAAGTCTCTGAAGGTATACCTCCACTTCCTGCATTTGAATGACTGGCATCTGTCACACTTGCTTCTTGATAACACTGTGCACACTCTTGCTAAAGAAAGGTAAGCAGTGCATCTCTCAAACTCTGATTGAATTGGGATTGACCATTGGCTTCTTTGTCCTACTTGATGTTGTTAACACTGCTCTTTTCAACTCAAGCAACAATATTATTAGCCGTAGCTCCATTGCTAGTCTCTCGTGGCCATTTCTGTCTCTGTAGGTGAGGTGAAAATCCATGTTTGTGGTAACAAGTATCCAAAAGATGCCCTGCCTTGTGACAATTAGAATAGGTCTTAGGTGCTGAATTTCTTCCTCTTCTTCCACCTCTACCTCCATGGATTCCTCGTCCTCTTCCTCTAGGAACACTGCTTGAATTGTTGTTGAAATTATGAACTAAATTGGCCAAAATTGTAAAGTTCTGAGTCTCCAAATCTGATCTATTAAGCTGTCTCTCTTGTTGAGTTAGTAGAGAAAAAAATTTATTGATGTCTAGAATTGGCTTCATCGGCATTATTTAGGATCTTACACTTCCATATTGCTCATTCAATCCTCTTAGAAATCTCACTGCATAAGTTTCATCTCGATAATCTCTCATAGTGCCCAAGCTACAATTACATTTTTCATAGCATTCCTTGCATTGGGAAACCAGGTTGAAGCTGTCAATGTCTTCCCAAAGAGCCTTCAACTTGGTGAAATAATTTGTTATGCTTAGATCTCTCTGTTTCATGGCATACATCTCTTCTTCTAATTTAGCAACCTTATACCTGTCTCCATGATAATACATGTGCTTTAAATCAAGCCATAAATCTGCAACAATTTCATTCCAAGCAACACTCTATGCAATCTTATTACTCAATGATAGATTTAACCAAAAAATAACATAAGTATTACATTTATTCCATGCTACATATGCAGGATCATTCTTGTCTGGTTTCACAATGGTTCCATCAACAAAGGCTATCTAATTCTTTGATTTCAGCGCCAATTTCATAGCTGTTGACCAGGAATTATAGTTCTTAGCATTCAACACAATTGAGATAATAGAAACTTCGGAATTCTCACCTGGATAGAGGAAGTAAACACCTGCTGGATCCATAAGCAAATCAGTAAGCGGTTTCGCGCTCTATTACTGCAAACTCGAGAGTTGACTTAGAATTTGAGCTAGATTCTGAAACTCACCATCTGAGAGCTCCTAGTTCTCATTTGACCCGTGATTCCCCTCAGATGTTAGGTCAGATGGAGTGTCTACTATTGATGTTAATTCAATGCTCTGTTTGTATCAAATAACTTCACCTCTTTCATGAGAGCGTATCCTCCATGCTCACCGCACCATGAAAAAATTGTGGTCTAGATCTGATTTTAGTGAAGAAAAGAAGAGTAAGGTTGAAGAAGACTAAGAGAAAAGGGATTTCGCATATGAATGAATACAAATCCTAAAAATTGAAACAGAACCTCACTGTACCTATTGTTGCTATATACTATTTATAACTGATAGAAAATAAATATTACTAAAACCTAACTCAATATGGTAAATAAATTAACTATGGTTAGGAGGTAATTAGTATTACTAGGTGTGACCTCTAACTAAAACAAACGTTTCTACTATTCTAACTAAAGTTACAAAAATCAATACTATCAAAAAATTATTCAACCATAATCAGTTACAACTTGATTTTGTGAGACATTGAATGCTAGTTTAATATCATCCCCAACATCGTCTATACAAATGTGTGCTGTCTACTTGCATGAGTGGTTTATAGTGTTAGAATGCTCTAATACATAGATGGAAGCTCCAAAATATTCAGCGCATTATCTTAACACCTTCATCCACCTCAAATCTATGATAAGCTGGCATAATATCAATCTGAACCATAAAACTTGGGTTCTGAGAAAACAGTGCCATACACCAAGCCAGTAAGCACAGATAGGAGGCTTCCCAACCAACAAAGGTTTTTGCTATTAATTTTTGCTTTGCCAACCACGCTTTATGATAGCTTATCATATAGTTGAATTTTGAATGAACATCTGCAATCACGACTCAAGTCTTGATAGATGAGTCGGCTTCAACTAGAGGCCTTATAGCATCCATAATTGTGTCAGAATCTAGTTTCGAATGGTCTTGAGAAATTGTATCCATAGTACAAGTATGACTTCTATTGTATCGTCTAATTTTTCAACAATATTTTCTCTAAATAAAACTAGACCGAACCAGCCAATCACAACCTCTACCATATTCTAGGCATTTTGCATAAAACATCAAAGGCTCAGACTCAAAGATCCTGTAGTCGACTCCTTAGAAATTGTGTATTCCTAATTGCCATGACTATAGCCTCCTTGGAACAAAACTCCATTCCAAAAGAAAACTCATCATCTTGCACAAAAGGAACACATGTATACAACAAATAACAATTTCTAAGTTCTATAAAGGTATATCTAGTTGTATTTAAAGCAAGGTTCTGAAAAACTTATTCGAACTGATCAGTCGGACTGTGAATCGGTGACATTAACGGCTCGAACAATAATCGCCATGAAATTGTTAAACTGGCAAAAAACTGGTCGGTCCGACTGAACCAAAACTGATCGATTTTCTAAAAACTACTCCAACGATGCCATTTTTATAGCTAAACCCTAAATTTTAATTTTCCATTTTCCCCTCAGCTCTCTCTCTTTCCTCTCCACTGATTGCATAATGCAGAGAAGTACTCATACACGCAACAGCAGAGGAAGCCTGCATTTCATCGCCATTCTTCAATGTCCAGCCATCGCCACTGTTGCGTCTGCGCTAACACCGTGTGCACTGCTCCAGCATCGTTTCAATGCTTCAGCTCGCCATGCCTTCCCATATGTTTTGAGTTTCTGCTGCATTTGTTCTGAGCATCTGTCGTATCTATTTTGAGCTTCCGCCACCTCTGTATTGCCATGCTTCTTCTCTGTTCTCCCTCTCCAGTCGCTTGTTCGAGCTTCAGGCCTCCAAGCTGCTGTTATTGCCACGCTTCTTCCTCTATTTTTGCTGAGATTTCGCCGTGGTGTCACCGTGCTTCTACAGCTGTTCTACCCTTTTATGAGCTCTCTCTCCATTGCATGTTTGAGGCTTCAAGCTCTAGCATTATTTGTGCAAGTTTCAGAACGTGTGAAAGTGATTTATTTTCCTTATTTTTGTTCTTTATTATTGTTTCTTGATTGTAAATTTTAATTTTTTAAAATGTTATGGTGCTTATATGAGTTTATGTTAATGTTATTGTTGTTTTGGTAATTTGTTAAATTATTGTTAAGGTGCTGTTTTTTAACTTTGTGATCTAAATTTGTGTTCTTGATCTTGTTAATTTGATAAATTATTGTTGTTGTAGTGTTATTTTTCATCTTGTGATTTGTAATTTTTTTTAGGTATAGATGATAGTATCAATAAAAGATTATAATTCGGTGGTTGATATAGTATTTTTATTTTTAATGATATTTTAAAGTTTATATTATACAATAATTATAGTTTAATGTGTTTATTTATATTTTATTTTAAAACAGTTATTTCGGTTGAACCACAGTTGAATCGGTTAAATTAATAAATTAGTAAACGAGTAGTTAGAGTAGTTCGATAACCAGTTCGATTTTCAGAAGCTTAATTTAAAGTATCCCTTGTAAATATATTTAAATTTTTAATGATTTGTAAAATATTTGGTCAAAGTAGTAACAATAGCAAGTAAAACAATGTAAGTTAATTTTTTCATTATCTTTAGTCCAAAATAATCTTATTAAAAAATATTCTCAAAATCAATAAATTTTATTATTTTGAAATAATCAACATTTTTTAAAATACACTTGAACTCGTAGCTTAACTAAATCCATAAAAGATGTACTTTTATATATTTTAAATAATTCAATATCTAAAATTAAAATATATAATCAAAAATTGAAAACTGAGAGTAAAATTCTCATAACAAAAAAATTATACAGTGACATACTTGAGTTTGCCAACCGATAAATCTATAATTTATGATTATTTTTGTATTGAAAAGAGTGAAATTATCAACTTAACTTGCACTTATTCTTTAAAAATGTATACTTTTATGATTTTTTTTAATTATGCTTAATTGATTGAAACATATTTTTTGGGCCTTTAAAATTATCAAATTAATTTCATTTTATTCCATTCGATATCTTAATATATTTGTTTTAGTTGTTTAAGGTTTAGGAGGCAAGAATGACTTGAAAAGATGGAAGAAAAGCATGCAAAAGTTGAGATTTCATAAAAAAATGAAGAATTGGCAGTTATAGAGATGCGTACGCATGCACGTGACTCAGTTAAAATAGCATATGACTCGTGATTTGGAAGCCTTTTTGACCCATTTCAGACTACTTTAAAGCCATACTTGAAGCAAGCCAAGAGGGGATTCACACATACATTCGCATACACTCATTTTTTCTATTTTTAGGATTTTAGAACCTTGAATTCTAGAGAGAAGCTCCAACTTCTCTCTAGAATTTAAGGATTTCTTATGAATTTCTCTCTTATTTTTAGGTTTTAGCTTGTTTAATTGTAGTTCTTAGTTTATAATTTCTTGTTTTGCTACTCTAGTTTCTTAGAATTTCTTGTTACTTTCTCTAGTTTGGTATTTTAGTTTATGAACCTAGTTGAATTCTCAATTTTCTTTAATAAATTTGATGTTTTTTGCTTTATTATTACTTATGATTTTATTGTTATTTTTTTTACATTGGGTAGTTATAGTTTTTTTTTTATTATTCTTGTAATTTATGAAGTTTTGTTTATATGCCTTTCAAGTGTTTGATAAAATATCTTACTTAATTATAGAGTAGATTTTGCTTTCTTGGCTTAAGGTTGAGAAATTGGGTGACCTTGAGTCATTGGTATCCAAATTGATCGATAATTCAGAGATATTAATTAATCTTGTTTCTACTAACCCTAATTTTTTACTAATTTAATTAGTGAGTTAGTCATGGCTTATAGATTAGGGTTTATTAAGCTTAATTGACTTTTCTCAGTTTGTAGACGTTGACGAATTGGGTATGCTCTTTGTAATTATCATGTTGTGATTAGTGACAAAGATGGTGATCTTTAACTCTCAATTCTTGGCAAGATCTTTTTAGCATTTGAATTTACTTTCTTTTACTAGTTAATTGCCTCATTTTTTTTAGTTTATTCTCCTTACCATTTAATCTTTAATTGTGCTTTTAATTTCTTACTATTTAAATTGTTGTCAATTACAATCAAAACCCTCGATTTCTCTCATAGCCAATGATTGAGCACTTTGTTGTGATTTCAAGGGAGAATGACCTAGGATTAAACTCCTGGTTATTCTTTTAAACTTTGTAACATTTTATTAAACTTTGAATAGTGTTGAATCTCGGTTTAGAGTTAGAATGAATCTTGAGCTTTAAATTTGTGAATTTTCTAAATCGGTCTTTAGCAACGTCACCAACTTAGGTAATTTTGGCGCATTTATAGCTTCGAGATCTAAAGCATGCATAAAAGATGGCTGATAAACCCATATTTCATGAGTTCTTTTGTGCTTAATTAGAGTGATTTATTCAACTCTTCACCTACTTATTCACATTAATTGCATGGTTTTACTTTCCCTTCCTTATTATGTCATATTGTGAAAAACATGTTTCCTAAGCTTTAAAAAAATTAATTATTTTAATTACCTTTATTTTCATTCAATGCCGTGATTAGTGTGTTGAGTAGCTTCAGGTTTTCTAAGGCTGAATGACTTAAAGGATGAAAAAGGAAACATACAAAAATGGAAGGAGAAGGCAAAACGGAGCTTTAAGGAAACTGGTATCCACGCGATCGCATGGACGACGCGATCGCGTGCCAGAAGCAAAGAAGCAGCGACGCGGCCGCATGACTGACGCGACCGCACGCCTTGAGTAGAACACCCACGACGCGGACGCGTGACTGACGCGACCGCGTGGAAAGGAAAAGTTCCAGATGACGCAACCGCGTGACCCACGCAGACGCGTGACAGAGGCCACGTATCAGAATTTACAGAATACGCCCCCAGCGAATTCTGAAGCCCTTTTTGGCCCAGATCCAAGTACAGACAGCATAGACCAGAGGTTATAAAGTGTGGGAATGCACCCATTCAAAGAGAGCTCGCATAATTTTAGTTTTCAATGATTTAGATTTAGTAGAGAGGGAGATCTTCTCCTCTCTCTCTTTTAGGATTTAGAATTTCTTCTTGTTTTAAGAGTGACTCTCAATCCATGTTTTATATTTCTTTGTTTTAAAATTCCCTTTTACTCTATTTATTTATTTCAGTATCTGAGTTGGCTATTTACCTTTATAATTGGATCTATGAATTCTTTCATGTTACAGACAGTTATTTGAATTAATGATATTTGAGGTATTTTCAGTTTATGATTGTTCTCTTTGATTTAAGTTATCATTGCTTCCCATCTAAGGACGTTTTTATTATTTCAGCAATTTTACTTTTTTTCCCTTTTTGGTCCTGGTTAAGAATTCAGTAACTCAACAGTTATTAAACTCAACGTAATTGATAATCGTTATCTTGCTAATTGAGCTGAACTTAAATAATCCTAACTTTTTCTTAGGAAATAATTAGGATTCAAAAGTCAATTTAATTAGTCCCTTGACTTTCCTTTGCCCTGGTAAAGGTTGACCAAGTGGAGTTTAGATTCAACTTTCATTATAGTTGAGAGAGATAACTAAGTTGGACCTCTAATTTCCCTTATCTTGCCAAAAGTTGTTTTACAGTTATTATTTATTTTTAATTGCCATTTAATTCACTCGTCATTTAAATTACTTGCTTCTCACCTTCTAAACCCCGATTACAATCTTTATAACGAATAATAAGAACATACTTCCTCGCAGTTCCTTGAGAAGACGACCCGAGGTTTGAATACTCGGTTAACAATTTTTAAGGGGTTTGTTACTTGTGACACCCAAAACGTTTGTATGAAAGGACTTTTGAAGGTTTAGAAACTATACTTGCAACGAGGATTTATCCGCAAATTTCTAGACCACGCAAAAGTTCTCTCATCAAAATGGAGCGGTTGTCGGGGAACTGCTAACGTGTGCCTTATTATTGGTTATTGTAAATATTTTTCTTTTGCTTGTTTATTTATTTTTATTTTTCCTTTTTATCTTTATTTGCTACTATGAACTCTCACCCCTCTCGCTTTGAGTTTGGTTCTAATATTGTTAAAGGAAATAGAAGTTACAGCAGGAATGTGCATCAAGGTCAGACCAATCAAGGATGGATGGAACCAAGAGGATCTAATCAACCCTTTTGGCAGCAACACCCTCCGAGATATCCTGGACAAAGACCATTCTACCGTGCATACCCAGCTGAAAGACATGGTGGACAACCTTGTAACTACCAACAAGCCCCACCCCGTGCATATGAACCATCCTTTCAACATAACCTCGAACCACTACACTCACAAGCTTCTCTTCACCATTCGCCGTCATATGATCCTTCCTTACCCCAATACCAATCCAATCGTTCCCAATCATCACCACTTTCCTTTGTATCATGTCCAAGTCCGGCAAACCGCGAAGCAGAGGATCGCCTAAAAGAAATAATAATTAAATTTCAAACAACCATTCAACAACTGGAGCAAGCACTAATTTAATGGGCCACTAGGCGCTCAAATATACAAGGATCAACCACAGCTCCATGTGGACAGCCCGATGAAGAGCGTAGCATGAAAGAAATACTAGAGACTCCAGTGGACAAGACAGAGAATGAATTCGTACTAGAACAAGTGGAAGAAGCTGTCATTGTTCAAGAAGAAGAGTTGGTTGAAGATCTAGGAGATGCTGGACTTCCTTGGGAATCCAGAATTGAGGAAAACTCCGTCCAAGATGCTACAGTTGATGCTAAGGAGGATACCGTACAACCTCTAAGGCAAGTCGTTTACGAAGAATCAGACGGAATAATCCAAGAAGCAAATTTCCTTGATGATGATAGTCACAAGTCTAGTTCTCCTAGTGATGAACATACGTCCGCAAGTGAATTCTCTGAGATCGAAGAATTTCCCCAAGTGAATATGAAGATGATGCGGAGGTAGATTTCTCTCAACCTCCAATCTATGACTCGAGTGATGAGGAAGACATAGAAGACTTTGACCAGGATACAAATACAATTGAAGATCTTTGCAAGGAAGTAGAAGAATTCACAGAAGAGCACAAGGAAACGGAACTTGCAGAACCACCAAAAACACTTATCCCAAGGCTATTACCACCTAATACAAGCTTCAAGTGGGTACAATCCTTAACTTATAATTTTACTTATTCACTTGAATATGGTTTGCTCGAAATAGATGGCCAACTTAGAGCTCTCTACGGCTTTAAGAGTAAGAGGAAATTGGCTCGTACTCAGAGCTGGTGCACCAGGTTCAATAAGGTTCCACGCTTCACCTCGAAGTACACGGATTGGTATCATGCTCAATTGCATGGATCACGGAGAACGTTTGGTCACCACGGTGAGATTCTACTTTTTAACCCGCCCGAATGGAAACTTGCAAATCAAAATGGAGGCAGATCTAAAAACACAGCTTGGGATCATGGATTATATTCTGACATTCGTCATCCCGAGAGGCTGAATATCTGTTTGAAGCTGCTCAGAAGCTTTACATGCCTAGTTTGGGACCCTGGAGGCTATTGGCATTCCAAGCACTAGTGGAAATTTTTGGACAAATTTAAACATAAGCCACCATAACAGGATATTCTTCCAATGTCCAACTTAAGGACTTTAACTAAAAGTGCTAGGTGGGAGACAACCCACCATGGTATGGTCGCTTCTTTCTCAATCTATTTCTTGTTTATTGTTTTCAATTTACCCTTTTTTTTTATTTTAACATTAACCTGGAATCATGCATAGCATTCATGTTAATCACTGCATCCCTCATTTTTCAGTTAAAAAAAAAAAGGTTGCACGACGCGACCGCATGCCCCATGCGATCGCGTCATATCGCGAAAAACACCACCCATGCGACCGCGTGACCCACACGGCCGCGTGATATATATATCGGTGTAAGGATCCAACGAACAGAAAGTTGGGCTGGAATCGTGCGGCTCTTGTGCGTTTCGCACAAATTGGCCCACGCGATCGCATGCCCATGCGATCGCGTCACTTACCCAATACCAATCCCACGCGACCGCGTGAGCGACGCGATCGCGTCGCATGAATTGCATATCACCCCAAAAGGAGACAGAGAGTTGCGCTGAAACGGCGCTGGAGTCGTGCGTTTAGCACGAATTCCAGTGACGCGATCGCGTGACCCACGCGATCGCGTCACCCCTCTTTCCTCCCCTCTCATGCGATCGCGCGACCCACGCGATCGCGTCTCTCCCATTTTCACCCCAACCACGCGACCGCGTGCCCCACGCGGCCGCGTGGATTCGAAAATATAACCCCCAGCCATGCGAACCCTATCAGTCGCGCAGCCCCCCCTTCACCCCCAACCCTCTTCTCCTTCTCTGTTCTTCTTCCCCCAGCCACCGCCGGCCAGCCACCACGCCACCACCCCGACGCCGCCGCCGCCCAAACGCCGCCGCCGTACCACCCCCTCCCCTTCTCTCTTCTTCCTTCTTCCTCTCTCCTCCCCTCTCCACCACAGCCACCTCCGCGAGCACCGCCCAGCCACCGCCGGCCATCCAGCCGCGCCCCCCTCTCCGCCACCCACCCCCTTCAGCCAGCAACAACCACCGCCCTCCCTTCCCATATCCTCTTCCTCTCTCACTAACCCTAATACCTCCCTCCACCACTGCCCCCTCTCCGCCACCGTGACGCCGTGCACCACCACCGCGCCGAACGCCGCCGCAGCCACCTTCTTCTCTGTTCCACCCCTTCCGCTTACCAGGATGTCTGCCTCACAAAGGAAAGGCAAAGGCAAGGCTACTGGCAAGCGCAAGAGAGGAGATTCCTCCCAGTCCATCATTGCTCTAATGCACGATTCCTCATGGCGGGAGAAGAACTTCACACAGCAGGAAAAAGCTTACCAGCTGCTCCCTTCGACTGATTCTATAAAATTTGCAAACCGGTACTGTGAGCTGAAGTACCCGACTTTTGCAAACTCCAGAAATCTATACCTGGAACGTACCTTGAAGATTCCAGAAGCCCTCCAGCAATACACCACTGAGAAAATCAAGCAAAGGGGCTGGTTCTTTCTGGAGAGACCACTGACAGAGGTCAATGCATCTTGGGTCCGGGAATTCTATTGCAACTACTACCTTACTACCCTAGATGCAGTGAACCTGAGGGGAAAGCAAATTCTGGTCACTGAGGATGCCATAGAGACCATTCTCCAGCTCCCAGCCAAGTCCGATAAGCCAGATGGTTATGCACAGACTGAGGAGGACATGGGCCAGATGCGGTTTGATTGGGATGCTGTGCAGGCACGGATAGCTCTCGACCCTGCTGTTCCTTGAGAGATGGGTCAGGACACCACTATGCCTAGAGGGATCAAGAGAGTGTACTTGAATGATGAGGCTCGGCTATGGCATCAGATCTGAGCAACTATGTGATGCCGAGTACTCATGAGACTGAGATCCCGGCTGCCATGATCACCCTCCTTTGGTGTGTGCTGGAGGGTAAGGACCTGTACTTGCCTCGTTTTATCCGGCATTATATGGCCAGGGTCCACGTCCGAGGCACCCTCCCCTTTCCTTATCTGGTTACACGGGTAGGCCGTCAGGCTGATGTGCCTTGGGAGGATGCCGATGAGCGACCACCAGCAGCGGACTGCAGGAAGATCATCCCTCACAGCAGGAACTTCCTTGCTTTGGGCTACAGACCACCACCTGTCACTGCTACTGATGAGACAGCCCCTCCGTCTGTTGGACCCTCTTCATCCACAGCTGCCCCAGCTGCCCCTGCTACCACCACTGCACCTCCACCCACCTCTGAGCCGGTTTATCGCCTCATGCACCGTCTATTCCGCCAGCTTGATCAGATGGAGCGCCGTAACAGGCGCTGGTATGAGAGATTGGAGCGCCGCAGCAGGCGACGCTATTCCCATCTGAAGCTGATGATCAGACAGGGCACCGACATCCCCTCCGAGCCCAACACACCATCAGAGCCATTAGAGGAGGAGGAGGATGAGCACGAGGAGGAGCCTCATTCCCAGGCGGAGACTCATCAGCAGGCAGGCACAGAGCACGCTACACCACAGCAGGAGGCCCCACATTAGCTTGAGGCTACAGATCCGGAGATCCCGATCCAGTCAGTCCCCCCTCTACAGCAGCCAGACTCTCAACCCACCACCGCCACAGAGACCCCAGCTACCATCCCTACCAGTGATAACACTCCTTCACACCCGGCTTGATTGAGCATCGGGGACGATGCTTCATTTTAAGTGTGGGGAGGTCGTCATCTCTGGCGTTTATTTTGGTGAACTACTACATACTTTTTCTTTTATTTTGGATATTTTTCTGTATTTTTCTCTTTTTTTCTTTTATTGTTATTTTCTGAGTACTTATATATTGCTACTTGTGTATTTTACTCTATTTTCTGCATTTTGCATTTTTTGTTCATATTTTAGTTATTTAGTTCATTTTAGTTATTTAGTTTAGTTTGCAATTCTAACTTATTAGTGGATCAATTAGTATAGTTTACCCTTTTTACATAAGATAGCTTAGTTATAGCTTAGTTTAAATTGATAAATATAAAAATGAGTAAGCTAGGAACTTGAACATAATAGATTTAGATCCATAAAATCTTGTATATATAGCATTACATGATGTAGTTAAACTGACAACATTTCATCAAGGAGAAACATTAAAACTTCAAAGGCTACCCTAAATTACTTTTTAAGAGAATAATGAGAATTTTTAACTAAACCTGCATGACATACATAAGTGATAAATGATTTTTCAGCTAGAGAACACATAGCCTGTGAGTTTTGAGCTTAACTGTATGGTTACATTCAAACCATAATTTTTATTTCTGTGTGTTCCAACCTTCTTTCTTATTCTAGTGTTCTTTACTTTGTTTTAGTCTATATGTCCGATTATAGAATATAGGTACATCTCAAAATAATGATTGAGGCCATCATTTGATTTTTAGCTCACTTATCCCAAATTAACCTACCTTTTACATCACCTTTGTTAGCCCCCTTTGAGCTTTAAAAAAAAAAACCCCTTATTCTATTTTAGCCAAATTACTAGCCTTAAGCAGAAAAACAAAAGAAAATCCCAAGTGAATCCTTGGTTAGCTTAAGATAGAAAATTATAAATAGAGTAAAATGTGGGAAACTTATTGGGAACATAGTTGATAAAGACAAAAGGTAGAAAAATTAAAAAGAATAAAGCAACTCAAAATTTTGGGAAGCAGGCTCATGAAAATTCAAATTAATTAAAATTACCATGTGTATTCAAAAAAAAAAGTTAGTTTTCAAGCATGTAAATAAGGGGTACAAAAAAGAACTCCCCAATGCAAAATAAAAAGCAATGCACATGGGATAAAAACAAGAATTGAAACATGAGCATGTGACATCAAAAGCGAGAAAATAGGGAGAATAGGTAAAGAAGCATTGTTTTATTAAGTATGTATGTTAGGTGAGATCTTAGTCTAATTAAGGATTCACTTATTAGCTCACTTAGCCTTATACATATATCCTTACCCTTTGCCTTGACCCCATTACAACCTTAATTAAAGACCTCATGAGTTTTGGTATGACTATGTTCTATAATTGTTGATTGGTTAGACGAAAAACAAGGTTATAAAAAGGAAGAATAAAAAGAAAAATAGAGTGGTTAACCCAATAAACACTGAGTGATTAGAGAGAAAACACAAAATCCAGTGAGGGTTCAAAAGCTCGTTAAACATTTATCTCTGATTGTCTTGCAAGTTTTTTTTCTCTCTCATCTCATTTGCAAAAAAGTGCTTTATTATTTGAGGGTTAGCTATATATGTATATATATCTCCTTGAGAATGTGAAATAATTTGACTACATGTAGGCTTTATATATGAGTGGATGAATTAGAATTGCATGACTCATTAAGTAGATGCATTTAGCATAGGTTGCATTTCATAACATTCCATCACTTTAGCCTTAATTATTTACCTTGAATTTAGCATGAGGACATGCTAGTGTTTAAGTGTGGGGAGGTTGATAAACCCATATTTCATGAGTTCTTTTGTGCTTAGTTAGAGTGATTTATTCAACTCTTCACCTACTTATTCACATTAATTGCATGGTTTTACTTTCCCTTCCTTATTATGTCATATTGTGAAAAACATGTTTCCTAAGCTTTAAAAAAATTAATTATTTTAATTACCTTTATTTCCATTCGATGCCGTGATTAGTGTGTTGAGTAGCTTCAGGTTTCCTAAGGCTGAATGACTTAAAGGATGAAAAAAGAAACATACAAAAATGGAAGGAGAAGGCAAAACGGAGCTTTAAGAAAACTGGTATCCACACGATCGCATGGACGACGCGATCGCGTGCCAGAAGCAAAGAAACAGCGACGCGGCCGCATGACTGACGCGACCGCGCGCCTTGAGTAGAACACCCACGACGCGGACGCGTGACTGACGCGACTGCGTGGAAAGGAAAAGTTCCAGATGACGCGACTGCGTGACCCACGCGGACGCGTGACAGAGGCCACGTATCAGAATTTACAGAATACGCCCCAGCGAATTCTGAAGCCCTTTTTGGCCCAGATCCAAGTACAGACAGCATAGACCAGAGGTTATAAAGTGTGGTAATGCACCCATTCAAAGAGAGCTCGCATAATTTTAGTTTTCAATGATTTAGATTTAGTTGAGAGGGAGATCTTCTCCTCTCTCTCTTTTAGGATTTAGGATTTCTTCTTGTTTTAAGAGTGACTCTCAATCCAGGTTTTATATTTCTTTGTTTTAAACTTCCCTTTTACTCTATTTATTTATTTCAGTATCTGAGTTGGCTATTTACCTTTATAATTGGATCTATGAATTCTTTCATGTTACAGACAGTTATTTGAATTAATGATATTTGAGGTATTTTCAGTTTATGATTGTTCTCTTTGATTTAAGTTATCATTGCTTCCCATCTAAGGACGTTTTTATTATTTCAGCAATTTTACTTTTTTTTCCCTTTTGGTCCTGGTTAAGAATTCAGTAACTCAACAGTTATTAAACTCATCGTAATTGATAATCGTTATCTTGCTAATTGAGCTAAACTTAAATAATCCCAACCTTTTCTTAGGAAATAATTAGGATTCAAAAGTCAATTTAATTAGTCCCTTGACTTTCCTTTGCCCTGGTAAAGGTTGACCAAGTGGAGTTTAGATTCAACTTTCATTATAGTTGAGAGAGATAACTAAGTTGGACCTCTAATTTCCCTTATCTTACCAAAAGTTGTTTTACAGTTATTATTTATTTTTAATTTCCATTTAATTCACTCGTCATTTAAATTACTTGCTTCTCACCTTCTAAACCCTGATTACAACCTTTATAACCAATAATAAGACATACTTCCTCGCATTTTCTTGAGAAGACGACCCGAGGTTTAAATACTCGGTTAACAATTTTTAAGGGGTTTGTTACTTGTGACACCCAAAACGTTTGTATGAAAGGACTTTTGAATGTTTAGAAACTATACATGCAACGAGGATTTATCCGCAAATTTCTAGACCACGCAAAAATTCTCTCATCAAAATGGCACACCAAAGGGATGTGGACTTGCTACCATATTTATTGTTGCCTAAACTTCCGTGTCGGTGGTCTCGTTTTTGTCTTCGTTGTTTCCTCCCAACACGCCAGTGTTAGTTAAGAACTCTTTTTCACTGTCATTGTTATTTTTTTCCCAATCTGTGTTGCCCCCTTCATTTACAAAGGATTCGTCCGCTTCATGACTAATAGCGAACTCCTCTTCAATATACAACTCGATTATCGACACATGAGCTTGATTCTGTTGATAGATCATTAACATCTCTAGCATAGTGGATTTATCGGGCACTTTTCATTACTTGAAACTGTATTACACCACAGAAAACTAACACGAGATGCCTGTATAAAATACTGGTAACTCTCTTTGAAAAACATCATATATGTATTGGCATAGTCTACTTTATAGCTTTATAAATGACATCGTACAAGGAATAATAAAAGATGTTGGACAAATTAATGTGCTTTCCTTGTGCAAGGTTAACTTTATATATGGAGAAAAAATTAAACTTTTTAACTACTCTTCGATACAAAATGGTAAAAATTTTATGTGAAATAATATTAAATTATTGTCATAAAGTAAACTTCTCGCAATGTACGAATATCTGAAAATATCATGTCAATCTTAAAAAATATTTTTTTATTTAAAAAATGAACAAAAACTCTTTTGCGTACTACGAGATAAAATTTTAAAATTTAAAAAAATCTCTTCTCGCTTACGGCAATATACCTTTTTAAATTAAAAAAAAAACCTCTTTTGGCAAATTATAGCAGCTTATTCTTTTTTGGTGCTTAAAATTATAACAGTTTATTGACTTAAGTAAAGATGGCAAAAAAACCAGCAACTGCGAATATCCACGGGGATTACCCACAGCGGAGAGGCTAACAGGAACCTACAAAATCTCCACGGGGACGGAGATCTACCCCTATGAATAAATAGGGATGGGCTGAGGATTCAGGTACTTGTCCCACGAAATCTCCCTAAAAAAAATTACTTAAATGTCCTTATATATAAGTTGTGTAAGTAATCCTAATTCATTTTATTTAATTTATATATTGAAAATTTTATGTGTTTGAATTGTGTTTGATTTGATACATTTAGTTGAATTGTATAGGATTTTATTATGGTTGTATTAATTTTTTAAAGAAAATTTAAAACTTAATAATATTCCTGAATATCCGCAGGTATCCGCCTCTTCTACGGGAGAAAAAATGGGGACCCATGACGGGAATAGAGGGAGAACGGGGGATATTTTACTAAACGGAGACGGGATGTGGGAGAGAGGTCCTTGTCCCCTAAAGAATTTCCATCCCTAGACTTACGTGATTTAGACTTTTTGGATTTTTGATCTTGGGAATCATCTGAAAACCAGACCGGATCGATCGGTTGAACCGGTCTAATTGAAAATCGGCGTTGTAAATGGTTTAGTCTATCACTAAAAATTGCTCATGACAGAATCGGAGGGAAACCACTGAATCGGCCGGTTAGACCAGACCGGTAACCAGCTGGTTTGCCTAATGCGATGTCTTTTCGAGGGGAAAAAAGAAGAAGAAGAAGAACACGTTACTAGTCTCTCTCCTCTCTTTTGCTCCTTTTGTAACTTTCATTAATTCCTTCACTTAAGAAAACAAAAAGAGAAAACCCTTGCTAGCCTCCATTGCCGCCGAATGGAGTGACCCACTATTGCCGTCGTTCGTGGCTGTCCGAAGAGTCTCTCTTTGTACTGTCGGTGTTATCCTGTTGGGAATATTACACCATTCCCCCTTGAGAAAATACCTTTCACAGAGAAATAAAATAGACACAATCACAACACAAGAATTTAACGTGGAAAACCCCAATTACTGGAGAAAAAAATCACGGCCGTTGTCAAATGACAACCAAAGAATATCACTATGTGAAAATTGTTACAACACATAGACTTCTTTCTCTCTAACACCGACACCCCAGTACACCCACACTCTCAAAGCAAATATTTAACTACACCTCACAACACTCTCTAATCAAAGAGTATAGAGGAAAAGAAAAGTCAGATACAAGCTTTAAGTGTTTCCGACTGGTGCAAAAAATATGGAGAACTTAGCCTCATATTTATAGCCTAGGCCACCCACTCCATTTGCTATCCTAAGCAATGTGGGACTAATTCAACCAAATCCTAACAATCTCCACCTTGATTGAAATAGTCACACATCTTCAGCTTCCATAGTCAACACTGACAATTCTTTGCTGCCATTGTCTATACCGACAATCATAGTTCAGAGAACTATCATACTCTACCATGAAAGTATACTTACTTGGAGTTAGACCACTCCAAGTATTTCGCCTAGGTACAAATCAAAACCTTGCTGAAAATTCATGGTGCAACTTCCAAATTGGCTTTTCCTGGAAGTTCTTCAGCCATCGACATAACTCCGCCACACACCTTGCATCTCAACGCCAACCAATGCCCGTGTGCAATTGTGGACCCGATTGCCACAACTTATCCTTATCCACGGCATTGCGGCAATACCATGAGGATACTTCTTATCTTCAACGCCTTGTGCAAACCTGATTGTATCAACACATCCTTGACTTGTATTTGCCACAAGCCAAAATTGATTCTTCCATCAAATTTCTCTATTTCAAGCCTCACAGCACTTGAATATCCTGACATTGTTGCAACCGTATACTGGAATAGTATAACTCAACTGTAGACCGTGCACTAGGAAGGGTCCCCAGGAAAGAGAGGTGGGTCACAATGGACACACTTAAATACCAAGTCTTTCCTTAGCCAAAACATTTCCAAACTGCACTCTCATAGTGTCACACTGCCTTCCAGCAACAACAACAGCAACCAAAGATCAACCTCAAGCCACAGGACAAAATTCTTTTCTGACGTGGAAGGTCAGACTAGGCTGCAACCACAGAGCATACTAAGAATAAATTCCACCGAACCGAAGCTCTGATACCACATGTTGGGAATATTATACCATTTTCCCTTGAGAAAATACCTTTCACAGAGAAATAAAATAGACACAATCACAACACAAGAATTTAACGTGGAAAATCCCAATTACTGGAGAAAAAAACCACGGCCGTTGTCAAATGACAACCAAAGAATATCACTATGTGAAAATTGTTACAACACATAGACTTCTTTCTCTCTAACACCGGCACCCCAGTACACCCACACTCTCAAAGCAAATATTTAACTACACCTCACAACACTCTCTAATCAAAGAGTATAGAGGAAAAGAAAAGTCAGATACAAGCTTTAAGTGTTTCCGACTGGTGCAAAAAATATGGAGAACTTAGCCTCATATTTATAGCCTAGGTCACCCACTCCATTTGCTATCCTAAGCAATGTGGGACTAATCCAAGTCAAACCCCATGTTCGCTGTCTTCTTCCTCGCTCGGTGCCCATCCTCCATCGGATTCGTCCTATTGGCCGTCGTCCTGTCGCTGTCGCCATCGTCTCATTGTCGTCGTCTCGTCGCCCTCTCGATGGTCAATGGCTTTGGTGTGCACTTGTTCTTCGTTTTTCGTTTCTCTGACTCTCTGTTCTGAAATCAACAAATCATTGAACGATTATAGGGTTTTGTGTTTTTGTTGAAATCATTGATTTGCTCTGGCTTGGTATGCTGCTGTGGGTTCTGGGTTCTGGTGTGCTGTTGTGTGTTTTGTGGCTCTGCTATACTGCTGTTGCTTTGTGTTTTTGTTGAAATCATTGAATGATTATTTGATTTATGGATTCTGACTCTACTGCTGTTGCTTTGTGTTTTTGTTAAATTTGTAGATGATTATTTGATTATTCATCTCAGGGTTGTGTGTTTTGTGTTTTAGGCTTTTAGCTGCTGGGAGAGTAATACTAATATGCTGCTGTTGTATTATGCAATTTTATGACTTAATTATGCTCAGATAGATTAGATTGTGATTGTTTTGATGGTTTATTGATTTCAGTTATAGACGATAATATTAATCAAGAAGCAATTTCTGATAATAATACATTTATGGATAACAATTTGCCTGCTAATCCTCCTGGGTCGAATGATGCTGTTAATCCCAATCCTCCTAATTCCAACAATAGTCCGTTACAAGCTTCTTCTATATTCTAGGATATTTATTTATAGTTATTTATTAATTTATTCTAAACATTTGTTGCCAGTGCTGGATAGATCAGTAAATTATTAATTAGAGTAGTTCAATGACTGGCCGGTTCCAGAATCTTAGGAATCGTATGGTTTCTTCTATCCTTCGTTTGTCATTCAGAAGGGGCTAGAGTCCATAAGATTCGTATGGTTGATTTAGATTTTTAATAAAACTATAGGTTCAGGCCAAAAATAAATATGGGTTTTTGTTTGTTTTGGTCCAGGAAAGAAAACATGATTATTATACAATGACCTAGAAGAAAAAAAAACTGCTTTTGAAGGCCTAAAAGGATAAAGATAAAGGAAAAAAATGATACCTGATTAGAACTAGGCGACTAGCAATCACAACAAAGTTATTTTTAGTTTAAGTACCAAAAAATAAGTTATTTTTAGTTTATATTTTATTTTTATGTTTTATGTTTTATTCTTTTTAATTTGGCTTTAGGGTGATTTTGTTGTCAGTAGTATAATATTATTGTGGAACATTTTGATGAATCCCATCATGAGGAAAAATATTATATTCTTACTAGACTTGTTATGTTTTGACCAATGACTAGTTTCTTGACCACCTCAAAAATATACATAACATTAATTTAATTTGATCTTAAAAGTCTTTATTATTGATTTAGTTATGGAAAGATACATATATGCAGGTGTAACATCATTTTTAGTTTTAAGGGGAAAAAATTTACATCAATATAATTCTTCGAATATGTATGATCATTTTGAACTTAATCCTTTCAAAATATACATGATATCAATATAGCTCTTGTTTGGTTGTAACTCGCGGACAAAACTTATTTGAGAATAAAGATAAAAAAAAAATAATTTAGATTAGTCGACTGGTAAGCTCATTCATCATTTTAAGTAAGTGTCGATGGTTCAAATGTTTGTAACAATTCATTGACCAACGACAGACCTTTAAATGGAACTCATATCTGTAATGGATCGGAGTAGTCATTGATCTATCGAATTAAAGAATACCGTAAAAAAATAAAAATAAAAGAAAATGTAATTATAGAAGTATCTTTTATCAATAGTAAAAATAGAAGCAAAAATTATTTTGTATTTGGATATAAAAATACATATATAAAACATTTTTAGTAAAATTACATATCGATCATATTTATATTTGAATAAAAACTTTACATTAAATCATAATTTCTTTAAAAATAATTATATAATATTTTTATTTCAGTATTGATATAAAATAAGTTAATCACCGAATTAATTATTAATAAATAAAATATAATTATTTTATGTTCTTACTATTTTAAGAAAAATAATTAATCATACTAATAGTTAAAAAATATTCAACATTTTAATATATTTTTTATTTATAGTTCTTTTATTTCAAGATAAGATAATTGTTGCAGTATATGTTAAGAAAAAATTGTACGCTATATATGTAAGTATGTATATATACTATAAGCTATTCTATAATTATTTTTAAAAAATAATTACTTTTAATAATGTTTGTGAAATATGGGAGATCACATATGTTCAAGCCATTCTATACGCTAAACCAATATAGTCACAAATTAGTAGTGATAACAAAATTCAAATTCAAATTCATATTCATATTCATATTCATAGGCCCAAATTTTGAATATCAAAGCACAATTGGGAGAAGAGAAAAATAAAAGAGAAGCCAATGGTGTTGTTATTACAGGCTTAGAGGAAGCCCTATAAAATGGAAGAAAGATATTACAAGGATAAATAGCGGGTGTAATGGCTTAAATGAAAATAAGTCAAATTAAATAATAGCGGGTGTAATGGCTTAAATAAGTCAAATTTAAACAATAATACTTCTTTTGATAGACCGGAGAATTCGCAGAGATAGACCGGCAAGTATATTGGGTCGTCCAAGTAATATCTGAGGTGAGTCAAGGTCGATCTCACGAAGATTATTGGTTTGAGCAAGTAGTGGACACCTTGCAGATCTTAGTTAGGCGAATAGAAATTATAGTTTGTCACGAAAAGCATATAAACAGATAAATAGAACGTTACAGGATAGATAAGAATTCAATGGTGATAGAATGGTTGAGGCTTCGGAGATGCTTTGTCTTTCCGGATTAACTTTTCTTATTGTCTTCTTCAATAACCTTCTGATTCCTTCAATAGCAGCCGTAAGTGATTAACTCGTGTCCTCTCATCAAGTTAACCTCCTCTACTGCAGCAATCTACCACGTTGAGATGACTCATTTCCTCACATCAAGCCACCTCTAGGTTTCTCACTGTAGCAGAAGATGAAGCTCTAAGCAGTCCACTCCCCTTCACGATCCTACTCAAGGTGCTACAGACAAGGCAGATCTTCCGGATTAGAAAGTGCTACTTCTCTGACTCTAGCCTTAACGCGACAGAAACTTCACGTACCCATAGTCAACGGGATTATATGTCACATATCTAAAGTTGCTCAAATGCTCTATTAGAATCTGTAATGCAATCTCTAGCTTTAGTTCAACGCTATCCGGGTCAGGAATTGCACGGAACCCATGTAGAACAAGGGTGATTGTCACGGGTCACCCTCAATTCATAAGATGAAGAACGAGGTTGCATAAAAGAATGGAATCAGAAATATTGAATGAAAACAGTAATATTATTGATCCATAAAACTCAGCAGAGCTCCTAACCTTAACCTTAAGAGGTTAGTGACTCATACTGTACATAATAGTGTTCGAAAATAACGGGGGAGAAAGAAGATCCTAAACATGGGTGATCTTCTCCTATATATACTAATCTAATAACTAAGGATTATAGAAATATGATAGAGTAGTCTTAGGGGTGCGAAAATCCACTTCTGGGGCCCACTTGGTGAGTGTTTCGGCGGAGCTTGACTGTCTCCCACGAGCTAGAACCCCTTAGGGGGCATTGAACGCCACCCCTGGGCTCCCTTTTGGGCGTTGGATGCCAGCTGCTCCCTTGTAGGCGCTAGACGCCAGGAATAGGGCTGGTGGCTGGCGTTGAACGCTAGTATTGGGCCTTCATTTCTGAAGTAAAGTATGAACTATTATATATTTCTCGAAAGCTCTGGATGTTAGCTTTCCATAGCCGTTGAGAGCGCACCATTTGAACTTCTGTAACTCCAGAAAAGCTCCTTCGCCTGCATAGAGGTCAGATCCTGACAGCATTTGCAGTCCTTTCTCTGCTTCTGAATTAGACTTCAGCTCAAGCTCCTCAATTCCAGTCAGAAAATACTTGAAATCACCATAAATCACAGAAACTCAAAGTAGAATCCAAAAATGTGAATTTTGCACTAAAACTTATGAAAACTAAATAAAACTTAAACAAAACATAATGAAAACTATATGAAAATGATGCTAAAAAGCGTATAAAATATCCTCTCATCAAACACACAAGCCTAGTGAGATTTTCAGCCTATTTAATTGGTTGCATCTTATCAACCAATATATTTTTGGTGTGTGTGGTTCTCTCTAAGATTGTGATCTTTGTCTTGTTTGATTCTATATTTTCATTGTTTGATGTATGAATGCATTTATGTGATTGAAGCCTTTGTTTCACTAAGCTCAGATACCTAAAAGGCCTTACCCTTTCATCATCCTTTGCAAACCAATGTTGAGACTATTTTACCCAATTTGTTCTTTATTTTAGCACATCACTAACTCTAAGTGGAAAACAATAAATGTCCCTAATTTGAATCCTTGGTTAGCTTAGACTAGTGAGAGTGTGCATGATTTAAGTGTGGAAAAATTGGGTTTGGGAATATTTGGTTTGAGAATTGGGTATGTTATACTTTTTTTATGAAAATAAAAAAAAAAGAAAAATTAGTTGGTCGCATGTTCATGCATTCAATACCTTAATCATATGCATTGATCTCTCGTATGTATATATTATCCACCACGTATATAAAAAGAATAAAAATAAAAAGAAGAAAAACAAAAGAAAAAGAAAAACCAAAAATAGAAGAAAACAAAAGAAAAAGAAAAAAAAAGCAATAAAAAGGGGACAAAAAGGCCCCAAAGTAAGTGGTGATAGCAATGCATATGAATTGTGTTCAAAATGAGGATGCATGAATATGTGGCAAAAGATAGTCAATGGGTAGTTAGGTTTGTATTTTGATTACATGGATTGTCTTAGGTTAGGTGGAAAGTTTAGGTTAATCAAGGATTCAAATTTTAGTCCACTTGATCAAATACAATCCTACCTTGACCCTAAACCCGTTACAACCCTTGAAAAGACCTCTTGATATGTGCATCCATGCATTGAATATATGTTGATTGGTAGAAGAAGAGCAAGCTTTAGAAAGCAAGATTAGTAGAGAATTGAGAGAATCGACCCTTAAACACTTGAGCGATTAGAGCGGATACACTTCTGGTAAGGGTTCGATGCTCAATTCCTTGTTTCCAGCTTTCATGAGCTTTCTTCTTGCAAGTTTATTTGTACTTCATTTTGAGATTTGAATTAGTGGAATTCATGAATCATGATACTATCTTAGCCCTACTTGTTCATATTTGTTCTTGGAAGATTGATTTACTTTTAACCAAGTAGGTAGGACTTTGCATTTAGTTGCATTCATATACATAGGTTGCATTTAATAAATCCTACCATCCCTCTTCACCCCTTTGTAGCTTCTCTTGAGCTTAGCATGAGGACATGCTAATATTTAAGTGTGGGAAGATTGATAAATCATGATTTTATGGTTTATTTTGTAGTGAATTAAGTGGATTTTGTCAATTATTCTCACACTTATTCATGTAAATTGCATGTTTTTGAGATTCCTTCCTAATTTGTGCTTAAGAGTGAAAACATGCTTCCTAGGCCTTAAAATTGCTAATTTTAATCCTCTCTTATTACCATTCGATGCCGTGATATGTTTGTTAAGTGTTTTCAGAGTTTATAGAGCAGGAATGGCTTAAAATATGGAAAGAGAGCATACAAAAGTGGAAGGAGCACAAAGAATTAAAGATTTGAGAACCTGGCTCCGACGCGTACTCGTGGCTGACGCGTGCTCGTGACCAGGAGCGTCGTCCACCGATGCGTACGCATGACTGATGCATACGCGTGACCTTGTGCAAAATTCAACGACGTGTATGCGTGGCTGACGCGTACATGTGACAAGCGGCATATGCCTCACTAAAGTAAAAATGCTGGGGGCGATTTTTGAGCTTGTTTTTGGCCCAGTTTTGAGCCTTGTCTGCAGATAAGAGGCTGGGAGTGAAGGAGGATGAATCATTCATTCATTTATTCACACATTAGCTTAGTTTTAGATAGATGTAGAATTCTAGAGACTCTCTCTAGGTTTTAGGGTTCTTTAGTTTTATTTCTTTTAGATCTAGATCTTAATCTTTTTTCAATTTAGTTTTCCTTTACTTTTATTTATTCTAGCACTTTAGTTTATCTACTTCCCTTGTTAATTTCTTTATTTTTCCAATTTAATTTATGAATTCTCTTGTCAATTTTAATTCTCTTTTAATGCAATTTTATGTTTTTATGTCCTTGATGTTTATCTTAGTTGCTATTGTTAATTTCTTGCTTATGTTAGTTATGGCTTTCATTAATTCTTGTATTTTATGATGTTTTTTTTTTATTGCATTCTATGTGTTTGATGAAATGTTTCTTTTAGTTATGAGTTATATTTTTCTATTCTTGGCTTGGGTTGGTAACTTGGGTGATCTTGAGTTGCTAATGTCCAAGTGATTGATAATTGGTGCCCATTGACACTAGCTTTCACTAATTCAATTAGTGAGTGGTTAGGACTTATGGATTGGGATTAATGAAGCTCATTTGACTTTCCTTCAATTGTTAGAGGATGACTAAATGGGATTGATCCTTGCAATTATCATGTTGTGGTTAGTGACAAGGATAGAGATCCTTAACCATCAACCCTTGCCAAGACCTTTCACCATTTGAATTTCCTTTCCTTTGTTAGTTAATTGCCATTTACTTTCTGGTTATTTATATTTCTTGTCTCTTATTACAAAAACCCCAAAAGAAACCTCATAGCCAATGATAGAGCACCCGTTTGCAATTCCTTGAGAGACGACCTGAGGTTTAAATACTTCAATTTATTTTTATTAGGGTTTGTACTTGTGACAACCTTCTAAACTTTGATTGAGCATAATTTTTTGGTTTGGATTATGCTTGCAACAAAAATCCTATGAGAAATTCTAGACCGACATTTATCCTCCGTCACGTGGCACCGCATACGCATGCATATCTTGCGTACGCATGAGGGCCTGCCAGAGACGCACGCTCGCGTATGGGGGTACCCGCATACGCATGCCCCTCCAGATTTGCAAAATTCTGTAAAGTTGTAGAAATCAGTTTTAAACACCAAACTTTAAACGTTCATAACTTCCTCTATAAAACTCCATTTTTCTCAAACTTTATATCATTTTAAAGTCCTTGAGATAACCTTTAATTTAAAACACCCAATTTCAAAAACACAAGCTTAATTTATGATCCGTCAAAGTCCACAAAAAAATATTTTTACCAAAAGTTCACTAGGTTCTCAAACTTCCAAAATTCAAATTCTACTTACAGTTTCCAATTATCCTACAACCAAAACATTTTCAATGGACCTAAGTGATGTTCATATATGTTTTAATTCATTCCACAACCTATCCATACATATTTTCACCATTTCCACTAAAAAATTTCTACTTACACACCTTCACATTTTCAATAAATCACAACTCAATCTTAATTCACAATCCTCAACATCCATCAACATCAACAAGCATTCAAACTCAATATCACTACTCAATATTATCGTTATTCAACTTCACTCTCAATAATCAACAACAATATCACAATTTATTAAAATCATCACAAGCATCAATAATCATAATCCACAATCAACAATTTAAACCTATCTTATGGTCCACTAACCTAAGTGTCTAGCAATATCACATATTAAATAGAGAAAATCGAAATCATACCTTGGTCGATTCCTAATATGCACTACACACTAAATTTGAGTCCAAATCAAGCCTCCAAGCATCAACCAATCCACCAATCAACTCCAACAAGCATCAAACAATCAAATTTTTCAAGTTATACACATTAATTTACCACAAATCAATACCTAGGGATCCTAAATGCTCAATTTCACAAGGGATAAGATCAAGCTTACCTTACCCACAATTGATTAGGATAAAACCCAATAGAAACCAAGTGCTAGAGTGTACCTAAACACCCAAAATCACAAAAATTCACTCAAACCAAAATCCAAAATTTCGAAATTCATAGAGCTGCAGAATGGGGAGAGAGTTTCAAAATCTTACCAACAAAATTTAGATAGAACTAACGGGCTCGACAAGAGTTTTACGTAGCCGCTGACGGCACGCGAATCGGAGCACCGTAGCTTGAGTTATGATCAAATGAAGTTGGATGTGAATAGTATTTTTGAAACCCTTCCTCTCTTCTCACTTCGGCTGCAACTGTCACTCTCTAAGGTTTATGGTGGCTGAATGGAGTTCATTAATGTGCTTTTATATGTGGGACTTGGGTCCGGTCTAACCCATTAGCATTTTTGGCCTTTGGGCCAAACCTTTAAAAATAGTGTCCGATTTTCATCTTTAATTATTTTCCTAAATTTTTCTACAGTTTTTACTGCTCTCACACAGTAATGGACAGATTTAAGCCGGTACTGCCGGCTAATTTACCGGTACGCGTTTTTACGCAATTTTTCGTAAAAAATTACATTTTCCAACTCAAAAAAGTCTATTGAGTCCAAATATCATATTTAAATTTTCTAATTAGTATTATAAATTTTTTGAACCTATTTTGGGTAATTAATTTAATTAATTAAGCGGTTAATTAATCATAGTTCTTACAAGACACTTTGGTAATTTTAGAAAAATCATGGTGAGAGGGATAAAGAAGATTGAAAAGTCTGAAAGACATGATGGGAGAGATAAGGAAGATTAGGATTGCTGGTGTGTGCTGTCTAGGGTGATGAGGGGTTTTTTAATTTTATTTTTATCAAGGGTAATTTTGTAAACAATAAAATTGAAATAGAAAATGATGATTTTAAAATGACTTCTAACGTTGAGGATAATTTTAATATAAAAAACAAGTCGGGGACGATTTTGATTTTGATCCAAGATGTTAGAGATGAAAAAAGTACTTAACCCTTATATTTACTATGTAATTTCACTACCTATAAATTAGTATTAGGTAGGTTGGTTAGCTTAGTTTGGTATGATGGAAGTTAAAATGTATTGATGTTAGAAAGAAAGTTCTAAGATTTTTCTTTATGTTTTCTGTCTCTACATTTATTTTATGTACCAAATCATCAAGCACTTTTTTAGTTAGAGAAGATTGGTTTTGTATTTTTGGTATTTACTCATCAAAAATGCTATTTGTACAGTGTATACTAAAATCAACTACTAAAATTAGTCACTATACATACACAAATATATGTGTTGTTTAGTTTATTTTCAATGTGTATTTTATATTTCAACATGTATTTTATACTAGTGGCTAATTTTATATGTAGCATAGTTATTTTCTCATTGTATTTGAGTTGAGTATTTATACAATTTAGCTTGGTATTTTGGTATAATTAGGACTTTGTTTTGGATAAAGTATCATATATTATCACTTTGTATCTCCATATCAGGAATTCGGTTTAGACAGAGTGGTTATCCGTTTAGAATTTCTTTAGAAAAGATTTATTTAAGGTGGAGTAGCATCACCAATCACTACTTTGTATCTCGTTAGAAATTTAGTTAGGTTAGAATTGCTATCTAATTTTGTAACTTTGTTATATCATATTTCTAGATAATTTGAAAGTGTTGATCCCATCTATGAGCTTGTTTTTGGGGTTGAACTAAGCACATTCAATCTTAATTCTAATATAATATCAGAATATATCTAATCTACTATTGTTGGGTCACCCACATGCAAATATTTACTGTCCAAACAATCAATTTTGAGTTTGATTGAGGTGTACCTATTATAAATATCATATCGCTCAAGAATAAACTTTTTAAATTGTTTATAAACCTTAAATAGTCTCACTAAATTTTGAGATACCTACTCAATCTCAATTTCAATGACTTCACTAGGTAACCAATAAGGGATATAGCCAACCTCAGCCAACTCCTATTTGGGTTGCCCCAATACTCACGAAGAAAAAATATCTATAATATACTAAAAAAAAATCCTAACTTATATAAAAAAATCTAAATTGCATAAAAAAAATCAAAATTATATCAACAAAACTTAAATCATATTAAATTCATTTTCAAGGAGTTGTGAATGTTTCTTTCTTTGTAATTGGATGTTTCTTTCTCTGTAAAAGAAACATCCGCATCCTAAACCCCAATAAATTTCCTATTAAGGGATGAAAAAATATCCACAAAATACCAAAAAATCTAAATTATATATAAAAAATACACTTTATATAGAAAAAACATCCAAATCATATAGAAAAAAAATCAAAATCACATTAAATTCATTCTCAAGAGGTTGTAGATGCTTCTTTGTTTGTAATTGGATGTTTTTTTGTAATTGGATATTTTTCTTTGTAAAAAAAACATCACATTCTAAATCCCAATACATTTTTTACTAAAGGGCGAAAAAATATTCACAATATACAAAAAAAATCTAAAAAGAAGAAGAAGAATGATGGCAGATGGCGTGACGCCATGGAGGATGGTGACGTGAGGGAGGACGCGTCCACTGTGGCACGATGGAGGAGTGCGACGTGAGAGCAGAGATGCGGCACGATGGGCAACGGCGGCGCGATAAGAAGCGGGAAGCAGATGAAGGAATGCGACGCGACACGATGAACAGCAACGCAGCTCTCTCCAATGGCCTGCAACGGCGATCACAACGCCGTAACACGACGAATAGCAACGCAGCAACAGCAGCTCCACGAAGGGCATGATCGCGTCACTCGCCAAGAACTCCCTGTAGCGGTGGCGTGAAGGACATGAAGGACGTGAAAGAACGCACGCGCAACTTGCGCGAGAACTCCCTCCAGCGGCGATGTGCGCGGCGCACTGCAGAGACGGAGATGCGGCAGCGGCAAAGCTTCTGTGCAATGGAAGGTTGACGCGATGAGAGAGCTCATGTCCTTGCAATGGTTAGTGTGTTTAGAGGAGGTTACGTTGTCTAATCCTAGTTATTCAAAATTTGATTTTTAAAAAATTTTAAAATTAATTTTTAAACAAATTTTTTAAGTTGACTGGTAAATGTGTTATCCCTATACTTTCTCTTTTAATAAACTTGTTAAATAATGGCTTTTATAATAACTCTAATAAAATCTCACCTAGTTTAGATAAGAAGTTAAGAACTATGACATGCTTCTTATTAATAATGTAAAGAGTGTAACTAACTTACTAACAGCTACTTCTCTAACAAACTTTACTGATAAGTTTAGTTACACACTCTTTACAAATAAAACCGCAACCATTTTTTTCAAGTCACCTTCCCATTCTATGCTACCCGTTTTAATGGTCATGCTCCTCCAAAACTAAAATAAATAAAAGATTATTTCTAGCTAATGGATGAAAAAAAATCATCATTTGCCTTGGATCATGATGGTAATGAGAGGTGCGATTCATAATGTGTTGGTACAAAAGCAAAAGAGAGTACCATCCTCATCATACTATTTTAATTTGAACAATATTGTATAATTTGTACCTTACAATAATCATTACAATGTATGGCCATATATCCGTGGATAACAATCTCTTGAAAAGCAAGAAATTTTCGATTGAATTGCATCTCTACTTCACTCTTAATTATCCTCCCGTCTCTTTCCTCCTCTGCCTCTACACTCTCGTATATACCATCTTAATTAAAATAACCAATCGTTTTGAGGGTTTTAACTTTAAGCCATTTTTTCTGGTGTAAAATTGAAATGAAAGAAACATCATTGCAGGAAACAAGGAGGTAATCATGGACGTGCTTTTGAAACCGATAACCGAGGAAATGTTCGTATAATTGGATAGAACTAACCATTACCAAAACGATTAATTAATATTTATATTATTGCTCTACTGTATTGATAATTTGATATTCAGTTCGCTATCAAATAAATCAACATTGAGATGTCTTCCAAAACATAAAATAATAATAATAAATAAATAAATAAATAAGAGATTAAGAGTTAATACCGGGATGAGGGGACTAACTGTTGGATTGGACAAAGCCGCTAACTTGTACAAAAAAAAAAAAAAGGTTTAGACTATAGTGTTTTCGTATCATGTTTCGGTTATGTTTCAATAACTTCCACGTCAATGCTGATTTAATCATTCTATAATATTAAAAATTAAACTAACAATCAACTAAATAAATGGTAGAGTTTAGTGGTGAAGAATTTTAGTAGTACTAGTGGAGTATGTCTAAAACGAGTTCAACAATTATGTGTTTATTAAATGAGTTACATTTATATAAGTTATTAGATTTTATTAGATGAAAATCAAAGACTAATATAAAAGAAGAACATTGATGGACTCTAATAAATATAGAATATCCTAATATATAAATAAATATTTTAAATAGCAATACTTTAAACGGTAACAAAATCTTTTATTTTTAAATAATTAAATATAAAATATATGAGTATTTTTTATTTATTAAAATTAATTATTATGTAAAATTTTTTTATAATATTAAAAAATTATATTAAAATAATATTTTAAATTATAACTAATACAAAAATATAAAATAATTAAAATTTTATTTTATATTACTTGACAAATAACCAGTAAAGTTTGTTAGACTATCAATTTTGTCATTGTATTAGAATCCTGATAAAAGTGATTCTTACTTTTATTAACAATAAAAGTGTCTTTTAAATGTTTAAAAATGATATAAAAATAACCAATAATTAAATTTTTTTTTTCATTAACAAAATAGACGGATGTGAGCCAATGAGTTATAGCTCAAATGACATAGTCTCCTCATACTCAATTAAGAGATTGTGGGTTCGAGTCTCATATCTTTGTTAAAAAAAATTAGACGGATGTGATAAATGAAAATATTAATGTAGCATTCATTACATATTTAATTCCACTAATATCCCCAAATCTAAAATTCTAATTTTTTAAATTTGAATCTCTTTTTTTTTTCTCTCTCTCTATCAGTTTCATTGATGGTTGTGGCGTTGTTCTTATTTACCGTTGCCTTTTTCTCCTTTTTCCACCAAGTCATCTTTTTCTTGCTGTGTTTTGTTTTAATAGATTGATTCGAACAAGGAGAAGAAGTGATGAGAAGTAATTTTGAAAATAATGTCATAAATTTTTGTTTCTTTATTAGAATGTTGACAAAAATTTGGGGATGAAATTGGAGATTTTAAGATTAACGGAGATGAAATTTTGGATTTGTGTGTAGAAGTACTGGTAGAGTAGGAGAAGAGAGGTGGTGTGGAAGGTAGTTACAACCTTACAGGGAGGAGGCTTTAAGAGAAATGGGAAGAAGAGGAAGAGGATGTGGGAGCTGTGGTGTTGATTCATAGAAGGAAGGTTAATATAGTCATTCTATATCAATTAATTAGTGAAGCTAGAGTTTTTAATTTGGGGATTGAATAATAACGGTATATTAGCATCCCTATTTGTAAAAATGGATCCTCTCAATATTTTTAATAATACACCTTTAATTCTATAAGTGAGACTAAAAATAAATAAAAGAGAAAGAACAATAAAAAATGAGATTAAACACTAGATATTATTTAATTTTTTTTTTTTTCACTAGAGAAGATTTACTTCCCCTATTTGCCACTTCAATCGATTCTATTAATGGAAAAAGCTTCTCTTTATGGTTAGATTTTTTTTTGTAGCAGTTCTTAAATATTTCAAGAATATTTTTACCATAATAAAAGTAGAGTGTTATTTTATCAACATTATGATAATTTAGAAGTAGAATTATAGATATATAAAACTCAGTTTGATTCAGTCGGTTGAACTGAAAATGGTTAAGTAATTAATTCGATTAATTTAGTTAAATTTAGTCAAATCCAGTAAAAAAACTGATCAAAATCGAATGAATCAATCTGGTCAAATTTGGTAAGACCCCGTCAAAGTAGACAAAATTATTATTTGCTACATATAATATTTTTCTATTAAATATATAGGATAAAATATATTTTTTATCTCTGAAGTTTGGTAAAAATTTTAAAAATATCCTTAAGTTTTATTTTATTTTAATTTTGTCCCAAAAGTTTTCGATTTGCATCAAATATACTCCGGACGGCTAAATTTTCAAAAAATTTAAGATCAATCTAACAATAATGCATGAAAATGATGCTTGATTTGTTTGTATTGAGGGTTGTTCTTATGAAATTATTGTTGAATTGGTCTTAAATTTTTTGAAAAATTAGCCGCCAAGGATATATTTGATACAAATCGAAAACTTTTAGGACAAAATTGAAACAAAATAAAACTTAGGGGTATTTTTGAAACTTTTGTCAAACTTTAGGAACAAAAAATATATTTTACTCAAATATATATTACATAATTTTATTACAAATTAAAAAAAATTTACTAATTACACTGTTTTTATTTTTATGATTATATTTTTGTTTTCTTTTTTTATAAATATTTAAAGTGTATATAATAAATATGAACTAATTAATGAGTTATTAAAATTTAAAAATAGTTATTAATTTAATACAAAATAAAACTAAAGCAATGCATTTATTATGAAAATAAAAAAAAATTAAATTTTATATAATTATTTAACTATGATTAAATCAATCGATTTAACCTGTGATTTATCAGTTGAATCAATAATTTAATAATTTAATTGTCTGAACAATTTGATTAGCGGTTTAATTCTTATAACTATATTTATGAGTAAGATCTTAAGTTTAAATTAATTATTGTTGGCTCTTTTACTAAAATTTTACTGTTTTAAATCCTATTTATCAAATTATCACTCTTTTGATAATTAGATAATATGTTTTAAAATAATAATAATTTGATAGATAATTTTTACAATAATGGTATTCAGTAAAAATAAAAGCCATTATTGTCAGCGTAACTAACTAAGGAATATCAATAATATTTTTTTGATGAGAAGAATATCAATAATATGGATAGAAGAACTATTAGTATTTACTAAAACATGATGAGAAATTTAAATTATAATAATTATCAATGAGGTATAATTCCTATTTAAACTGAATTTGTACCCTAAGTCCCTATCTGTATAAGTAGTTGAGGTGAGTCGAAATCTCGTTATGCACACAAGCTTAATTAAGATACACATAAAATAATTCATTATTATTGAATGGTTTTGGTAACGAAATAATGAATTGAATAATCAAATGCTATAAAGCTATAATGTAGGCCATTATTGTAGATAACTGGAGATGCAATTATAATAACAGAAATTTATTAACCTTTCCTCTGTATAGATCTGAAGTTTGTGCCTTTTGGTAGACATTAGAAGAGGAAATTAAAGCGTGCTCACATAGCTATCATCATTTCTTGGATGTGTAAAGAGGAACAATTCGGTGTAAAGCAAATTAATTAATTCTGTTTTATATACAGATCAAGGGTAATAAACACAAATCACGATCAGTGGCTTTTCCGTAATAAACGCATTAATTAGAATAATTTTTCCTTTATACTTTTTCTAATCGGATTAATTAAAAGTTTGCCACAAGATAAATTCGATTTAAGACAAAAATTAGCTGTAAATTGAAAAAATTAAAAATTCAATTTAAAATAATAAAATACAAAAAATTAATTGAACCTTATATATAAAAATATTATTTTATTCTAGTTCAATCTCAACTTGAACCTTAATTGTTTTCTTAAACTATTAAATTTTTAGTTTTATCAATTTGATAACCAGTTTAGTTTTTCACTTTTTCAGTACCTTGATCAAATGAGAAACCATGAAAAAAAGTAGTTGAGAAGCAAGGCAAGTATAATAGACATTGAAATGGTATAATAAAACATCAAAATTCTAATTAGAAGCAACAATTATGTTTCTACCACTCATGTGCCTTAATGAATACAATACCCACAGCAGTGGCATAACGCAGAAAACGAGTTGAATTAAACAAAGGGTTATGCTAGGTATTCTTCAACAATATGAATAACTACCAATCAAATAAAAATATACTATATCTCTAAATTATTTATCTAAATCTTAATATTAAAATAACCATCCGCACACTTAGAGAAATAAATATCTAATACATCTATTGTTTATATTGTTTAATATTTTCATTGTCTACCTATATTTTTTCTTAAACAAATAATTGATTTAAATAAAGAGAAAGGTTTAATTTTAACATTTACAAGACAAAATTTTTAAATAATTTTAATTTAAATGTTCTTATTTACATCAATAATTCAATCACAATAAAATTAAGATTTAGATAATATGTACCTTAAGAGCACAAGATTACTAGTAATAGGAAATTTTAAATATTTTATTTTATTAAATATATAATAAATATATTAAATTTTAAATTTTATATCTATTTTCATAAAGACTTTTTTAATTGGTTAATAAAATCTATAAAATTAACTATTTTTATTGACGATGACATGTAATACATATATATTGCTGATATCTAATTAAATTTTTTTTTATCTTAACAATACTAATTTATTTAATTTTTTCTTACAATTGAATCAACACTAAAAATTCTTTATTTTTTATCATTAAAGGTATTATTCTTCTAATATTCTCCTGATACACATCTTACAATACTTAGCTTGGAAAGATGGTGGTCCCTACCTAAATTATAATTTTTTTTTTTCGCACATTTAAATTTGATCTACGGTTGAAATGGACATTTAACCATTAAAAAAAGGTTTTTTTTTTTTTGTGTCTAAAAAAAGGTTATTTAATATTTATACAACCAAATTTGTATATAAATTTTTAGGCACTCATAACTCAACTATGGACTATGGTCATTCATTAATTGTATTTCCCCCACTTTATCAATTTCCTTCACCTTAAAATTCGTATAACTTCTCTCTGGTAATGCTAGGTAGATAAAAAAAAAAAAATCAAAACTTGTCTTATTTAATATTAATTAATTATCACAACAATTAATGAATGCTAAATAGGATAAATTATAACTATTTTTTATTAATTTTCTTTGATTACCAAATATTTCCAAACTCTCAAATGTCTTAATTTAAAGACAAAAATATCACTAGCAAACAAATTAAATGCCGTCAACTTTTCATTTTCTTTTCTTCTTTTGGATCGCAAAATGCCTTCAACTTTATGACCCCTCAGCATAATTCATAGTCCTCCTCATCTTTATTGAATTTAAAACCCACCCATCTCCAAAGCTACCTTTCTCCATGTCAGAAAATTCCTTCTCTCCTTAAGATTACACTCACACTCACAATCACAGTCACACCTAAACAACATCGATCATGTCCTCCAAAAATAGTAGAATCCATCATCACAACAACAATGTTGTAGAAGACCACAACCATGACTCACTAATATACCAAACATACCCTTGCGGATACTATGTCCAGAGTCCCTCCACTCAAAACGATGCCGAATCGACCTTTCACTCTCCAATCCGGTCCGAAACCAACCCAACAAACGAATACGACCCGGCAGGCCGGTTCGCCCTCTGTCGCTACTCCTCCAGAGGATCCAGCCATTCTTTCTTGCACCACAAGAAAGTGTCTTATGATAGTAGCCACGACACGGTCGCCACCGGGGACGTTAACCGGTTGGTTATTATAGATGGCCCCGGCGGCCACGAGGACGAGGAGGAGGAAGAGGAAGAGAGAGGGTTGTTTTACCATGAGTATTATGATGGGGCGATGAAGAAGAAAGGAGGGTGGGAGAGGTACTTTTCTTATAAGAACTCGGATTCATGGGCGTGGATTTCGTTGCAGATGAGTTGGAGGGTTTTGGTGAGTTTGGGAGTTGCATTGCTTGTGTTCTATATTGCTACAAAACCTCCTTCGCCCAACGTCTCCCTTGAGGTATCTTATACAATACTCTCTGCTGTTTTTCATGGTTTTGCCCATTTACTTTATTTTCTTTTATCTTATGTATAATATTATCAGATCATTAGTTATGTTCTTAATTATGAATGTGTTTGAGAATTATTTGCGTACTCTCTCTTTGTATTAATTAAGAGTGATAATTAATCAACAATGTTTGGGAGCTAAAGTTTGAAAAGCAAAAGTATAGCTATAACTTGCTAACTATTTTTGACCTGCTTTGTTTGTATTTATTAATTATTGCAGAGATAAATCTATAATATTAAATCTAAATATATAATTTTAGGTTTATATGCATAAAATTATAAATGTTAAATTAAATAAAATCATTCTAGATTAAGAATATTCTTTTCTTTTGAATAAAAAGAATTTAATATAATAAAGTGGAGTATAAAAAAATAAAAAATAAATTATAACTCTAATTTTTTAGTCATTTTTGATTCTAGAATCAATACAACTCCATTCGTTACAATTTTCATGGATATGGCAACGGTTTCTACAACACTTGATACTTTATTTTAAATTTTTTTTTTGATTTTTTTTCTAACTAAATACTCTAAATTAGGAATCGCAATAGGTCTTCACGAGAGCAGAGACTCCTCTCTCGCCTTCGTTCACATTTAGTAAAATGTCCTCCATTTTCGTTCTATTTCTGTCACGGATTTTTGTTTATTTTTTTCACAGAAGAAACGTATACCTGTAAATATCCATGAATAATTTGATATTATTAAATTTTAATTTTTTTAAAAAAATTAACACAACTATAATAAAATCTTATATAATTCAATCAAATACGTCAAATCAAATATAATTTAAACATAAATTTAACATAATAATATAAAGATAAAATTTTCAATATATAAACTAAAATAAAATAAATTAGAGTTACTTATATAATATAAAGACGACATTTAAATAAATTTTCTTTCGCGGGAATTTCTGTAAATTTTGTGGGGCGAGTACTTCAATTTCCATCCTCGTCCCCATTTATTCGTCCCCGTACAAATTTTGTGGATCCCTGTTAGCTTCTTTATCCTAGGTAATTCCTGCGGGTATCCCTACTTTAGACGAAAAAAAAAAAATCAACCATCTCTTGGGCCAGTCTTCCTTTCTCATTGCTATAGTTATCCAAACTCTCAAATGTTCCTTTATAATATTTGAAAATATCCATGGATGTCTAGCATCACGATCATTACGAGCCCATAAATATCACACCTACCAAAAATACTCATCACAAACAATAAACAAATAATATACAATTTTAACATCTTTATTAATACATAGCATACAATGATTATTATTGGGTACAATAATATTAAGTTTATTCAACTTATCTTAGTATTAACTCCACTAAATAATTAATCTACTTATAATCATTGGTTTTTACTTTTTAAAACTAAATTGCTGGTTGTTAGAGTGACAAGCATAAAGTTTATTGTTCATGAATGCTCGAATTAAAGTTTAAAAAAATTAAAAAAATAGCAAAATTTGCATTACAAAAAAAAAATGTCCTAAATATTAAAGATATAATCATTTATGTATTTCAAACTTATGTGTATTTTTTTAAAAAAATAATATATATCATCACATAATATCAAAATTTTAAGATTAAAAGATCTAATTTAGAACTTAATCTTTGTTGACCCTATCATATCATGAACTTTCGTTCTTTTTTAGTCAATTAGTTCATTTTGCTTATGTTATTAAAAAATTATTCTTGACTAATTTTCAGATAAAAGATGATATTCTTGATTAAATTGAATTCGTAGTAAAATACATTATTGATTTATTTATTTAATTTGCTTGCTTTGATTGACTGTACTTGAAGATCGCAAAGATTCCAGAGTTTAAGCTAACGGAAGGAGTGGATAGGACTGGAGTGACAACAAAGATCCTGAACTGCAATTGTTCCATGAATTTAATCATAGAGAATAAATCCAGGTTCTTTCGTCTCCACATTCTTCCTCCAATCATGGACATGAAGTTTTCTATCTTACCCTTTGCGTCCTCTCGTGTAAGTATAGTTAGGACTCAATGTACACGTATGAGCTTTATAATACTCATGAGCATACATATAATATAAGTCATTTTAATATCATTAGGTTGATGCATGCTTTGTAAATAGTGATTAACTGATTAGAGATTACTCTGCCTTATCCGTCCCCTTTGTACTTAATTATTGGCTACTTAAGACTAAGAGTAGCCTTGGAAATGAATCTCCCATGTGTAGGAAACTAATAAATTAAAGTTTTTTGAAATAAAATCCATGATATAAAGAGTTGAGGAGTGCTAAGGGCCAACAGAATTTGTAATGTGTAGCCGTTAATTACCTATAATCAATATTTTTAATGGTGTGAGATGACATCTAATGGTGTAGGATTATTTATTTTTCTTTTGATGGTTAAGTACTGGCCAAATTTTAATAAAAGTGATTTTTAAATTTTCCTAAAAGGTTTAATTTCTAACAAAATATAGGATGAGATATGATATTAAGATAAAGACACTGGAAAATAAGTCTAATTTGAATAAACAGCTTAATTAAATTACTTTTGAAAAGATAACTTAAACAATAAATAACTATATTAAAAATAGTTTATAAATAAGTTATTTTGTATTTGAATTTTTAGTTCTAAAAGTGTTTATTTTATAGAAATGTGATAAAAAATAGTAGTATTATTGAGAAAAGTAATTTTTTTAACTTCTCTATAAACTCCTAAAATTTTTTTTAAAAAGATACAATTTGGTTTTAAAAATTGCATTAGACATTAATACTACTATTTTTCATACGTCAAAAGTTAAAAAAAATTATTTTTAAAGTTTCCAAATGGATCCATAGAGCCATAAACATTCTTATTTTGAGATTTACACTAAAGAATAGTAAAAAAAATTTAGAAGAACAATAAATTTTTACCAACAGGGCATCTGATCAATATATGAAATTTTCGACATTTTATTAGTTTATGCATTTTTCTTTTTTGATGTTCATTAGTTTATGCATATATACATGCATACAGGAATTAATATATATAATTTATATTAATTATCTAGAATCTATACACACAAATTGACGAACTAAACTTTATCTATGAGAATGAATTTAACTAAACTTTATGCAAAAGTGATTCGAATAACATCTAACAATATAATACATTGCATGCAGGGACCAGAACTCTATGCGGAGAGTGGATTAACAATCTTCGCATTACAATTGGGAACGAAGAACAAGCCCATGTATGGTGCAGGAAGAAGCATGCAGGATATGTTAGATTCTGGAAGAGGATTACCAATAATAATACGTGTCAGCATGACGTCATCTTTCAAAGTGGTTCCCAACCTCATCAATCCCAAGTTCCGTCACCATCTTGACTGTGTGGTTCTTCTCAACAAGGCTTATGATAAGAAACACCGAACCCAAGTGTTTCATAGCACCTGCAAATTAAAGTAACTTAAGTGATTATCAAACCATGGGTCGTTAGTTCAAATCAAAGAATTATTCAATTTTGGAGATGTGAATTGTGTGAAGTACTAGAGTTACGTACGGAAGATTATGTTAGTGACAAAGCTACATAAAAGAATGTTACAAATGTCAAATGTATCTGTAGAAAAGAAAAAAAAAATAAAGAAAAATTATATTTGAAGGACTTGATTTGTTTAGCATATTTTTTGGGTGTCTCATGATTTTTTTTACTCCGTAGATTAAATACTAATTCATAGTAAATTTGAACTCTATTTAAAAATTTATCACTATTGGTTAATAAATTGAAAAAGTATAAGTAACCTTAAATCTTAATGAATTATTGTATGCACAAGACGAATTTTAAATTTTAATACTTATTTAAGTGGATAAGTCAACTGACTCAATCAACTTAAGTTAATTATTTGTTTAGTAGGTCTTTATCCATTAAAATAATTATTTTGGAAATTTATTAATTCTATTTTTAAAAATGATTAGAGATTTATTAATTTTTATTTTAAAAAATTATTTCTATGTGATACTAATCACATTCGATGCATCAGTCTATTACTATTTTTCAACGGTTGAAGGGAGTAATTTGCCTTATTATTTTAATATAATGAATGGAGATAGATCATAAAAATACAATCGTCATTGTATGAAGTGGTACCAGCCTATAGATATAGAATGATGTTGATGTATATATGATGTGACATCCTCGCGGTAACGCAGATTGGAATGCTAAGCTAAAACGGAGACATTATTTGTAACCTTGCAACCTTTGGCTTATGTATATTTCATATCTGATATTAGTTATAAGTTTTGTGTTTGGTTGTGATTCAGAAATAAATGAACTTCAACAAGTAGATAAACAAACACATTTACATTAAAAAGTATAGGAATAAGTCGAGGGAACTTATATTAATTAATATTAGTTAATCTTTTTTATTATTGTTGTAAAATTAAAAATAAAAAATTTTAAATCTTAAATATTTTAAAAATTAAACTATAATTTTAACAAGTAAACACTCCAAAGCTGCTACTTGAAGCAAAAGAAAGAAAGAATGAGCACATCATTGCAAAATATGTGACATGAAGGAAAAGAAACGATTTGAAACAAACCATGGTAAAATAATAAGAAAGGACAATCAAAGAATAAAGACAGTACACATGGCAAATATAGAATGAGCAAGGCTAATTGAATTTTGTGATTCTATAGTTGGCAGTAAAATCAGAAACGATCACATGAGATGCTGCAATAACGGATTCAAAACGAACCACTACAACAAAAATGATTGTTAGTAGCAAATTTTTGGTGATAATATATAATGGTGGCTGTATATCTTATTTAATTTATATTTTTGTGTTAATTATATATTTGTGATTATTATTATATGTTATAATTATAATTATATACTTTTTACAGTTATTAATTTTTTTTTATTAAAAATTATATAATTATTACTAAAATTTTTTAACAATAAAATATAAGATGATTAATGCTTAATTATCAATAAATATTTTAACTGTTATTTTTATTATTTAAAAATAAAATAAATAGCCATTAAAATTTTTTTTTTTAGTAATAAACAGAGAGGGTGCACAATTCCATTTTTGAAAATTAGCCTTCACTATATAGTTGGCATTCTTCCAAAATTTGAGAGCAAAAAAGTGAGAATATTCACTAATCATTCTTCTTCTTGGGATTAGTTTATGCAATTTTTTTTAAGTTGGGTTAGCAGTTAAAAAATAGTTATGCTTAGTTAGAGTTTAGTGGTATTTTAGAGGAATGAATTTAGGTATACAATTTTTATTTTTTAAGTTGGGATGATATTTAGACCTTTGTTAAATTTGGTTTTGACTTAACAGTCTTCACTATAATATTTTTGGTCTAAGGTAACCCTACTTAAAGTAATACTTAACAAAAGTTGTCTTAGATAGATAAAAACAACATTTTTAACTGGTTGCCTTAAAATAGGGTAAAGATAACAGAATCTTTTGCAATCCATAAAAATGATTGTCTTTAATATTTAAAGATACATTTACAAAATGTTGAAATATAACAAATTTAAGACAACTTTTTTAAATAAAAAATATAACATTTTATAAGAGTTGCCAAAAAATTTAACAAATAACACTTATAAAAAATTGTGTAAAATTATTCATAACTAAAAATTTTAAAAGAAAATTTTTTATTGTAAAACCCGAGAAATTGGTGAATGATTAGCCAATAAAATAATTATTAATCTAAAAAATTAGAAAATAAAATTTTAGAGTTTAATGTGGTAGAATTAATTAAAATATGAATTTTGACATCAATTTTAAAGAATTTGGTCTAAGATTGAGCCGAACGGGACAAACTGAGCGAACCGGGCCCGTATTGGGCCCAACGCCCAACCCAAGACTCATTAAATAAAAGGACTCAGCCACCTTTCATCCTCATTACATGAGGAACGCCGAATCAAGAACGGAGGGGTTGAATATGAAGCTCAAACCCTAACACCAATTTCAATCCAAGATATCTTCTTATTCCAAGCTCTGATCGCCGCACCATTTGCGTCCACGCAACCGCAGCGTCGAGCTCTACAAAGCCCAATAAAAAATTTGGTAAGAAAGTGATGAGCGGATAATTTATACGCTTTTTGGCATTATTTTTAGTATGTTTTTAGTATGTTTTAGTTAGTTTTTATTATATTTTTATTAGTTTTTATTTAAAAAATTACATTTCTGGACTTTACTATGAGTTTGTGTATTTTTCTGTAATTTCAGGTATTTTCTGGCTGAAATTGAGGGACCTGAGCAAAAATCTGATTCAGAGGCTGAAAAAGGACTGCAGATGCTGTTGGATTCTGACCTCCCTGCACTCGAAGTGGATTTTCTGGAGCTACAAAAACCCAATTGGCCCGCTCTCAATTGCGTTGGAAAGTAGACATCCTGGGCTTTCCAGCAATATATAATAGTTCATACTTTGCTCAAGATTTGATGGCCCAAACCGGCGTTCTAAGTCAGCTTAAGAATTCTGGCGTCAAAACGCCAGAACTGGCACAAAAGCTAGAGTTAAACGCCCAAACTGGCACAAAAGCTGGCGTTTAACTCCAAGAAAAGTCTCTACATATGAAAGCTTCAATGCTCAGTCCAAGCACACACCAAGTGGGCCCGGAAGAAGATTTCTGCATTAATTACTTATTTCTGTAACCCTAGGCTACTAGTTTTCTATAAATAGGACCTTTTACTATTGTATTTTCATCTTGGTTCTTCGGGTTCCCTCTCTGGGGCCGAAGCCAATGACCACCATTATCACTTTTGTATTTTCAACGGTGGAGTTTCTACACACCATAGATTAAGGTGTGGAGCTCTGCTGTTCTTCATGAATTAATGCAAAGTACTATTGTTTTTCTATTCAACTCAAGTCTATTTCTTCTCCAAGATATTCATTCGCACCCAAGAACATGATGAATGTGATGATTATGTGACACTCATCACCATTCTCACCTATGAACGCGTGCCTGACAACCACTTTCGTTCTACATGCAAACAAGCTTGAATGTGTATCTCTTGGGTTTCTAATCTAAGATTAGAACCTTCGTGGTATAGGCTAGAATTATTGGCGGCCATTCCTGAGATCCGGAACGTCTAAACCTTGTATGTGGTATTCTGAGTAGGATCTGGGAAGGGATGACTGTGACGAGCTTCAAACTCGCGAGTGTTGGGCGTGTGACAGACGCAAAAGGATCAATGGATCCTATTCCAACATGATCGAGAACCGACAGATGATTAGCCGTGCGGTGACAGCGTGCGTAGAAAATTTTCACTGAGAGGACGGGAAGTAGCCATTGACAACGGTGATGCCTAGCATAAAGCTTTCCATGGAAAGGAGTATGAATGATTGGAAGAAGGCAATAGGAAAGCAGAGGTTCAGGAGAAACAAAGCATCTTCATACGCTTATCTGAAATTCCTACCAATGAATTACATAAGTATCTCTATCTTTATTTTATGTTTTATTTATCTTTAATTATCAATCCTCCATAACCATTTGAATCTGTCTGACTGAGATTTACAAGATGACCATAGCTTGCTTCAAGCCGACAGTTTCCGTGGGATCGACCCTTACTCACGTAAGGTATTACTTGGACGACCCAGTGCACTTGCTGGTTAGTTGTGCGGAATTGTGACAAAGTGTGATTCACGTTTGAGAGCTCCAAGTCTTTGGCGCCATTGTTGATGATCACAATTTTGTGCACCAAGTTTTTGGCGCCGTTGCCGGGGATTGTTCGAGTTTGGACAACTGACGGTTCATCTTGTTGCTTAGATTAGGTACTTTTCTTTTTATTTTTCAGAATTTTTAAGAATGAATTCTAGAGTTTCAAGATGATATTCTTATCATCACAAAAGCTGATTGATTCTCATCAATTTAGCTGCTGAATGTAATGTCCTGCTGAAGCTTGGCTAGCCATGTCTAATCTTTTTAGACTGAAGCTTTAGACTAACATTGCATGATTCCTGGAATTCTTATTAAAAGTTTTGAATCTCTTTATTCTCTTTTCCATATGATTTTCAAAAAATCACAAAAAAATTTATAAAATCATAAAAATAAAAAATATTTTATGTATCTTATTGTCAATTTTTAAGTTTGGTGTCAATTGCATGTCTTTCTTCTTCTTGTATTTTTTCGAATATATGTAATATGTTCTTCATTGATCTTCAAGTTGTTCTTGATGATTTCCTAGCTCTGATCTTTAAATTCTCTTATTCTGTGTCTTTTGTTGTTTCTTACATGCATTTTCAAATTGTTATAGTCCTTAGTATACAAACTTCTAAGTTTGGTGTCTTGCATGCATTGTTTATTTGATCTTAGTTGCATTTTTTATTGTTTCTCATCATTAAAAATTCAAAAATATGTTCAAAATTGTGTTTTTTCAAGTCAATAATACAGAGAATTGAAGATTCAGAACATTCAGCAGAGGAATTACACAGAAAAAGCTGGGCGTTCAAAACGCCCAGTGAAGAAGGAAAACTGGCGTTTAAACGCCAGCCAGGGTACCTGGCTGGGCGTTTAACGCCCAAAAAGGTAGCATTTTGGGCGTTAAACGCCAGAATGGATACCATACTGGGCATTTAACGCCAGGATGACATAAGAGGGAAGATTTTGTTTTTAATTCAATTTTTTTTTTCAATTTTTCATAATTCTTCAAAATCAAATCTTTTTCAAATCATATCTTCTTAATCATATCTTTTCAAAATCAATTTCTTTTCAATTTTTTTATTTATTACTATTTTTGAAAACCCTTGCTACAATTAATAATTTAATTCAAAAATTTCAAGTTGTTACTTGCCTATTAAGAAAGGATCAAATTTTAAATTTTAGAATCATATCTTTTAATTTCTTGTTAGTCAAGTAATCAACTTTGATTTTAAAACTTTCTTTTTTTAATTTGATTTTCAATCATATCTTCTCAATCATATCTTTTCAATCATATCTTTTTCAAAATTAATTTTCAATGATATCTTTTTAATTTCTAATTTCAAAATCTTTTTCAAAATCACTTAATTTCTTTCCCAATCTTAATTTTCGAAAATCTCAATCAAATTTTCAAATTTCTTTTAAAAATCGTTTACTTTAATTTCGAAAATTCTTCCCCTCTTCTCACATCCTTCTATTTAAGGGACTAACACTCCTCCTCAAGGTGCAATTCGAACTCTATCCTTCTTGATAAGTTCGAATTCTCTTCTATCTACCTTCTCCTTCTATTATTCTTTTCCTCTGACACTTCAAGAAATCTCTATACTGTAACATAGAGGATTCCATACTTTCTTGTTCTCTTCTCTTTCATATGAGCAGGAGCAAGGACAAAAGCATTCTTGTTGAGGCTGATCCTGAATCTGAAAGGACCTTGAAGCGAAAGCTAAGAGAAGCTAAAGTACAACTCTCTGTAGAGGACCTAACAGAGCTTTTCAAACAAGAAGAAGCCATGGCAGCCGAAAACAACAATAATGCCAACGATGCAAGGAAGGTGCTTGGTGACTTTACTGCACCTACTCCCGACTTCTATGGGAGAAGCATCTCAATCCCTACCATTGGAGCAAACAACTTTGAGCTTAAGCCTCAATTAGTTTCTCTAATGCAACAGAATTGCAAGTTTCATGGACTTCCATTGGAAGATCCTCATCAGTTCTTAGCTGAATTCTTGCAAATCTGTGACACTGTCAAGACCAATGGGGTTGATTCTGAGGTCTACAGACTTATGCTCTTCCCTTTTGCTGTAAGAGACAGAGCTAGGACATGGTTGGATTCACAACCCAAAGAAAGCCTGAACTCTTGGGAAAAGCTAGTCAATGCCTTCTTGGCAAAGTTCTTTCCACCTCAAAAATTGAGTAAGCTTAGAGTGGAAGTCCAAACCTTCAGGCAGAAGGATGGTGAATTCCTCTATGAAGCTTGGGAAAGATATAATCAATTGATCAGAAGGTGTCCTTCTGACATGCTTTCAGAATGGAGCATCATAGGTATCTTCTATGATGGTCTGTCTGAACTGTCCAAGATGTCATTGGATAACTCTGCTGGAGGATCTCTTCATCTGAAGAAGACGCCTGTAGAAGCTCAAGAACTCATTGAAATGGTTGCAAATAACCAATTCATGTACACTTCTGAAAGGAATCCTGTGAATAATGGGACAACTCAGAAGAAGGGAGTTCTTGAGATTGATACTCTGAATGCCATATTGGCTCAGAATAAAATATTGACCCAACAAGTCAATATGATTTCTCAGAGTCTGTCTGAAATGCAAGCAGCAACAGGCAGTACTAAGGAAGCTTCCCTTGAAGAAGAAGCTTATGATCCTGAGAACCCAGCAATGGAAGAGGTGAATTACATGGGAGAATCCTATGGAAACACCTATAATCCTTCATGGAGAAATCATCCAAATCTCTCATGGAAGGATCAACAGAGACCTCAACAAGGTTTCAACAACAACAATGGTGGAAGAAACAGGTTTAGCAATAGCAAGCCTTTTCCATCATCTTCTCAGCAACAGATAGAGAATTCTAAACAAGACCACTTTGACTTAGCAACCATTGTCTCTGATCTAATCAAAACTACTTAAAGTTTCATGACTGAAACAAGGTTCTCCATTAGAAATTTGGAGGCACAATTGGGTCAGTTGAGTAAGAAAATTACTAAACTCCCTCCTAGCACTCTCCCAAGCAATACAGAAGAGAATCCAAAAAGAGAGTGCAAGGCCATAACCACATCTCACATGGCCGAACATGGAGAGGAGGAAGAGGCAGTGATTTCCACTGAGGAAGACCTCAATGGACGCCCACTGACCTCCATGGAGTTCCCTAATGAGGAACCATGGGAATCTGAAGCTCATTCTGAGACCATAGAGATTCCATTGAATTTACTTTTGCCATTCATGAGCTTTGATGAGTATTCTTCCTCTGAAGAGGATGAAGATGTTACTGAAGAGCAAGTTGCTAAGTACCTTGGAGCAATCATAAAGCTAAACGCCAAGTTATTTGTTAATGAGACTTGGGAGAATGAACCTCCATTGCTCACTAAAGAACTGGATGACTTGACTAGAAAAAAATTACCTCTGAAGAGACAAGATCCTGGAAAGTTCTCAATACCTTGTACCATAAGCACCATGACCTTTGAGAAGGCTCTGTGTGACCTAGGGTCAAGCATAAACCTCATGCCTCTCTCTATAATGGAGAAGCTAGGGATCATTGAGGTACAAGCTGCAAGAATCTCACTGGAGATGGCAGACAATTCAAAGAAACAGGCTTATGGACTTGTAGAGGATGTCTTGGTAAAGGTTGAAGGCCACTACATCCCTGCTGATTTCATAATCCTAGAGACTGAGAAGTGTATGGATGAATCCATCATCCTTGGCAGACCTTTCCTAGCCATAGCAAAAGCTATAATTGATGTTGACAGAGGAGAATTGATCATTCAAGTGAATGAAGACTCCCTTGTGTTTAAAGCTCAAGGATATCCCTCTGTAACCATGGAGAGGAAGCATGAACAGCTTCTCTCAATATAGAGACAAACAGAGCCCCCACAGTCAAACTCTAAGTTGGGTGTTGGGAGGCCACAACCAAACTTTAAGTTTGGTGTTGAACCCCCACATTCAAACTCTAAAGTTTGGTGTTGGGAGGTTCCAACATTGCTCTAAACATCTGTGAGGCTCCATGAGAGCCCACTGTCAAGCTATTGACATTAAAGAAGCGCTTGTTGGGAGGCAACCCAATCTTTAATTATCTATGTTAAATTTCTATTTTTTTGTTATTTTATGTTTTTTGTAGGTTGATGATCATGTGAAGTCACAAAAAACAATTGAAAAGGTAAAAACAGAAGAAAAAATAGTATTAAAAATAGAACACCCTGGAGGAGAAACTTACTGGCGTTTAAACGCCAGTAAGGGTAGCAGAATGGGCGTTAAACGCCCAGTCTGGCACCATTCTGGGCGTTTAACGCCAGAAATGGGCACCAGACTGGCGTTTAATGCCAGAAAAGGGCAAGAAGCTGGCGTTAAACGCCAGAAATGGGCAGCAGCCTGGCGTTTAATGCCAGGATTGGCAGCAAGGGGTGTTTTGCACGCCACATGGTGCAGGGATGAGAAATCCTTGACACCTCAGGATCTGTGGACCCCACAGGATCCCCACCTACCTCATCTCTCTCTCTCTCTCTCTTCTTCACCCATTCACCAATCACCTCAATACCTCTTCCCCAAAAAACCCCCCACCTATCAAATCCTACCCTCTTCTCCATAAATCCTTCACCAATCCACATCCCTCCATCATAAATCCCACCTACCTCACCATTCAAATTCAAACCACTTTCCCTCCCAAACCCACCCATACATGACTGAACCCTACCCCTTCTCCACCCCTATATAATTCCATCTTCACCACTTCATTTTCACACGACATAAATACTACTTCTCCCCCTTGGCCGAAATACTAAGCCCCCTCCATCTCCTCTATTTCTTCTTTTTCTACTCTTTTCTTTCTTCTTTTGCTCGAGGACGAGCAAACCTTCTAAGTTTGGTGTGGTAAAAGTGTTGTTTTTTGTTTTTCCATAACTATTTATGGCACCTAAGGCCGGAGAAACCTCTAGAAAGAGGAAAGGGAAGGCAAAAGCTTCCACCTCCGAGTCATGGGAGATGGAGAGATTCATCTCAAGGGTGCACCAAGACCACTCCTATGAAGTTGTGGCCAAGAAGAAGGTGATCCCCGAGGTCCCTTTCAAACTCAAAAAGGGTGAATATCCGGAGATCCGATATGAGATTCGAAGAAGAGGTTGGAAAGTTCTCACCAACCCCATTCAACAAGTCAGAATTTTAATGGTTCAAGAGTTCTATGCCAATGCATGGATCACCAAGAACCATGATCAAAGTGTGAACCTGGACCCAAAGAATTGGCTTACAATGGTTCGGGGGAAATGCTTAGATTTTAGTCCGGAGAATGTAAGGTTGGCATTCAACTTGCCCATGATGCAAGGAGATGCACACCCCTATACTAGAAGGGTCAACTTTGATCAAAGGTTGGACCAAGTCCTCATAGATATCTGTGAAGAGGGCGCTCAATGGAAGAGAGATTCAAGAGGGAAGCCGGTTCAACTAAGAAGGCATGACCTCAAACCCGTGGCTAGGGGATGGTTGGAGTTCATCTAACGTTCAATCATTCCCACTAGCAACCGGTTTGAAGTTACTATAGACTGGGTTATCATGATCCACAGCATCATGATTAGGGAGGAAGTAGAAGTTCATGAAGTTATATCCCAAGAACTCTACAAGGTGGCGGACAAGTCCTCTACTTTGGCAAGGTTAGCCTTCCCTCATCTCATTTGTCACCTCTGCATTTCAGCTGGAATTGACATAGAGGAAGACATCCTCATTGATGAGGATAAGCCCATCACTAAGAAAAGGATGAAGCAAACAAGAGATCCCACTCATGGACATGAGGAAATTCCTCACCATGAAATCCCTGAGATGCCTCAAGGGATGCATTTTTCTCCACAAAACTATTGGGAGCAAATCAACACCTCCCTAGGAGAATTAATTTCCAACATGGGACAACTAAGGGTGGAGCACCAAGAACATTCTCTCCTCCTTCATGAAATTAGAGAAGACCAAAGAGTCATGAGAGAGGAGCAACAAAGGCAAGGAAGAGACATTGAGGAACTCAAGCACTCCATTAGATCTTCAAGAGGAAGAACAAGCCGCCATCACTAAGGTGGACCCGTTCTTTAATCTCCTTGTTCTTTATTTTTTGTTTTTCGAATTTTTATGCTTTATGATTATTTATGTTTGTGTCTTTATTACATGATCACTAGTGTCTAAGTGTCTATGCCTTAAAGCAATGAAAATGAATCCATCACCTTTCTTAAATGAAAAATATTTTTAATTGAAAAAGAAAAAGAAGTGCATGAATTTCGAATTTTATAACAGATTAATTATTTTGATGTGGTGGCAATACTTTTGTCTTTCTGAATGAATGCTTGAACAGTGCATATGTTTTTTAGATTTGTTGTTCATGAATGTTAAAATTGTTGGCTCTTGAAAGAATGATGGAAAAGGAGAAATGTTATTTGATAATCTAAAAAATCATAAAATTGATTCTTGAAGCAAGAAAAAGCAGTGAAAAGCTCGCAGAAAAAAAAAAAGAGAAAAACAAGCAAAAAAAGCCAGTAACCCTTTAAACCAAAAGGCAAGGGTAAAATAAAAAGGATCCAAGGCTTTGAGCATCAGTGGATAGGAGGGCCCACAGGAATAAATTCCTGGCCTAAGCGGCTAAACCAAGCTGTCCCTAACCATGTGCTTGTGGCGTGAAGGTGTCAAGTGAAAACTTGAGACTGAGCGGTTAAAGTCGTGGTCCAAAGCAAAAAGAGTGTGCTTAAGAGCTCTGGACACCTCTAATTGGGGACTCTAGCAAAGCTGAGTCACAATCTGAAAAGGTTCACCCAGTTATGTGTCTGTGGCATTTATGTATCCGGTGGTAATACTGGAAAACAAAATGCTTTGGGTCACGGTCAAGACTCATAAAGTAGCTATGTTCAAGAATCAACATACTTAACTAGGAGAATCAATAACACTATCTGGATTCTGAGTTCCTATTGATGCTAATCATTCTGAACTTCAAGGGATAAAGTGAGATGCCAAAACTGTTCAGAAGCAAAAAGCTAAAAGCCCCGCTCATTTAATTAATATTGATCTTCATAGATGTTTTTGGAATTCATTGTACATTCTATTCTTTTTATCCTATATGATTTTTAGTTGCTTAGGGACAAGCAACAATTTATGTTTGGTGTTGTGATGAGCGGATAATTTATACGCTTTTTGGCATTGTTTTTACTATGTTTTTAGTATGTTTTAGTTAGTTTTTATTACGTTTTTATTAGTTTTTATTTAAAAAAATCACATTTCTGGACTTTACTATGAGTTTGTGTGTTTTTCTGTGATTTCAGGTATTTTCTGGCTGAAATTGAGGGACCTGAGCAAAAATCTAATTCAGAGGCTGAAAAAGGACTGCAGATGCTGTTGGATTCTGGCCTCCCTGCACTCGAACTGAATTTTCTGGAGCTACAGAAGCCCAATTGGCATGCTCTTAATTGTGTTGGAAAGTAGACATCCTGCGCTTTCCAGAAATATATAATAGTCCATACTTTGCCCAAGATTTGATGGTCCAAACTGGCTTTCCAAGTTAGCTTAAGAATTATGACGTCAAAACGCCAGAACTGGCACAAAAGCTGGAGTTAAACGCCCAAACTGGCACAAAAGCTGGCGTTTAACTCCAAGAAAAGTCTCTACATGTGAAAGCTTCAATGCTCAGCCCAAGCACACACCAAGTGGGCCCGGAAGAAGATTTCTGCATTAATTACTTATTTCTGTAACCCTAGGCTACTAGTTCTCTATAAATAGGACCTTTTACTATTGTATTTTCATCTTGGTTCTTCGGGTTCCCTCTCTGGGGCCGAAGCCAATGATCACCATTATCACTTTTGTATTTTCAATAGTGGAGTTTCTACACACCATAGATTAAAGTGTGGAGCTCTGCTGTTCTTCATGAATTAATGCAAAGTACTGTTGTTTTTCTATTCAACTCAAGTCTATTTCTTCTCCAAGATATTCATTCGCACCCAAGAACATGATGAATGTGATGATTATGTGACACTCATCACCATTCTCACCTATGAACGTGTGCCTGACAACCACTTCCGTTCTACATGCAAACAAGCTTGAATGTGTATCTCTTGGGTTTCTAATCTAAGATTAGAACCTTCGTGGTATAGGCTAGAATTATTGGCGGCCATTCCTAAGATCCGGAACGTCTAAACCTTGTATGTGGTATTCTGAGTAGGATCTGGGAAGGGATGACTGTGACGAGCTTCAAACTCACGAGTGTTGGGCGTGTGACAGACGCAAAAGGATCAATGAATCCTATTCCAATATGATCGAGAACCGACAGATGATTAGCCGTGCGGTGACATCGTGCGTAGAACATTTTCACTGAGAGGACGGGAATTAGCCATTGACAACGGTGATGCCTAGCATAAAGCTTTCCATGGAAAGGAGTATGAATGATTGGAAGAAGGCAATAGGAAAGCAGAGGTTCAGGAGAAACAAAGCATCTTCATACGCTTATCTGAAATTCCTACCAATGAATTACATAAGTATCTCTATCTTTATTTTATGTTTTATTTATCTTTAATTATCAATCCTCCATAACCATTTGAATCTGTCTGACTGAGATTTACAAGATGACCATAGCTTGCTTCAAGCCGACAGTCTCCGTGGGATCGACCCTTACTCACGTAAGGTATTACTTGGACGACCCAGTGCACTTGCTGGTTAGTTGTGCGGAATTGTGACAAAGTGTGATTCACGTTTGAGAGCTCCAAGTCTTTGGCGCCATTGTTGATGATCACATTTTCGTGCACCAGGAAGTCACTTTTCAGTTTTGATTTCCTCCTTCTTCAATTTCGAAAATCCTATAGTTTAGGGTGTTGAGATTTTGTTGATTTTGATACTTAGGATCAAGTTAACTTAGTAGATGTGCCGGATTTTGGCTCAATTCTTCCGTTGGTAAGGCGAGGAACATTTAATCCTTGTCAAGTTATCTAATTAGTGAACGCTATGGTAATTTTAGTGTTATCTTGTGAAATTAGTTTGGATTGTATTTTTTGAAAACAAATTGGTCGTGTTGGAGACTTGGTATTGGACTCTGGGGAGTCGGAGACCCGTTTGGTGAGACTTTGGAAACTTGGGTGTCGTGGAACGGTGACAAATTGTGACGTTCCAGTTTTTACGAGAAATTGGCCAAGATGTGGTTTTGATTTCTTGTATTTAATATATAATGTCTCATGGAAACTTAGGCTAGGTGACTACAGGATATGTGTGAATGTATGAGTTTGTTAATTGTTTAGTACCTATGATGATATTTGTTGATATGGGTTGAGCATTTGTTGGTGTTTATCGATTATGATGGAAATAGGATGATAAATAATGGTTTGATGATGATTAATGAGTTGGTAATAATGAATATATATATATATATATATGATGGTATGTTGATGGTTGTTGGTATAATTGTGAAGTTTATGTATGGGAGTTTTGTGAAAGTGAGGTATGGTGGATGATGGAAGGGTGTGGTATTGTGTTAATGTGATATGGTATGTTGTGGTGCCGATTATATATATGGAATGTTGAGGTTTGAGTTTGACTTTTGATGAAAATAGAGGTTGAGGGTTTTTGTGTAAATCTGATTTTTGGCCAAACTTCGGCGAGCAATAACTTTACTTCCAAACCTCTAAATTATTTCAAACTTATTCCATATGAAAATTGAGTCCGTTAAATTTACGCTGTTCAAAGAACAGATGAAAAATATTTTAAAACGAGAACGTTATGTGCATTGAAAGTTTGGAGTACAAAGCTGAAAATTCTGCAACATTTAGCATTTTTGCCAACTCTGCAGATCTTGCATACGCGACCACCTGCACGCAACGCAACCAACCCATTCAGGTTGGGCATCTCGCGTACGCGAGCAGGGTGTTGCGTACGTAAGCAGGGAAAAGTCACCCACGTGTACGTGTGGCCCACACGTACGCGTGACCCTTGGAATCAGCAAAGTTAGTTTTGTATTTTAAAATGTAATTTTGAACTTCAAAACCTCTATTTTTACTTCCCAGTGTCCTAAACTTAAATTTAATTATAGGGAGGGAGTTGAACATTGAGAGGATAATAACTTACGAGTGAAGAAAGATTGTGAAGGAGGTGATGTAAGTTAAAAAGTTTAACGAAAATGCTGATTTGTAAATAAGTGCGATTGTGGCCCCGGGTAGTAGGCAGTGGTGATGTCCACTTGCTCCGATTATGAGATATGGAAGAAGAATTATGAAAAATAAATTTAATTATGGAGTTTTGAATGAATGTATGTTTGTGATACCTATGCAGTAGCAAGGATTGTCGTTCATTCCACTTGCTCCAGGTCAGTGTTTGAGATTTGATAACAATGATGATTGATTTGGACAGAATGAATGTATGTTTGGGATCCTAGGCAATAGCAAGGATTGTGGTTCGTCACTCTTGCTCCAGGTCAGTGATTATGACGCCTGGGTAGTAGCAGTAGTAGTGAATTATTCCACTTGCTCTAGGTTGAGCTTTTAAACACCCGCCTGGGTAGTAGCCGCAGTAGTGGTTATTCCACTGGCTCTGGGTTAAGCGAGTAGTAGCAAGGGGGTTGTAGCTCAAACTCACTTGCTCCGCAATGGATGTTTCTGTCCATGGTTAGCTACCAGGACGTTTCGAGTTGGCTATATAACCGACAGATGATATCATCAACCATAGGATAGGCATGCATCATATGCATATTGTTTGAATTGCTTGTCTGTGCATTAATTGGAAATGCCTAAGTGAATTTACTATACTAATTGTTATACTTGCTACTTGCATTACTTGTACTCTAATTGTGTTTGCCTTTGTTTGTTTGTTTGTGTGTGTAGTCTCACTGGAGATGGAGGATTGGAGGAAAGGCATAGGATTTGAGGACTTTGATTAGGTTTTGACCAAGTTTAGAACCTTAGAGAATTACCCTTATTTATTGTTTCTGTTTTAGTTCCTTAAGTTTTATAATCTGAGTGCCAGCATTCTAGGATTGCCTCTGGCTTTTCTGGGGCCTTATTTATTATATATGTTGGCACCTTAACTATACTAAGAACACCTGGTTCTCATCCCATACAATATTGTCGTTTTTCAGATGCAGGTTGAGAAGCACTACTCTGTATTCGGGAGACTCTGATGAAGCGAAGAACTCTTGGGACTCAAGGGCATATTTTGTTTATATTTATATATGTATATAGATTCTCCACCTTGTATTTTATGTTTGTCCCTCTTAGAGGTTGACTCGGAGAAACAGGTTGTCATTTTTTTGCTTTGAGTCATTTTGGGATTCTCATGTATATATGTATATATGTTTATATGCTCTATCCGGTTTTAACTTCGCGAGCCGGGTTAGGAGCCTTGTTATCTGTATCTTGAAACTTTCTTATCCTACTTCGTTACGTTAACGCTTACGTGAGTGACGTGTTGTTCCGCTTATGCTTTGTTTTAAACCTTCTTTAAAAAGGCTCCTAGATATAAATCTTTTTCAACTATATTATATATATAATTTTATTTTTAGAGGTCATAATACCTCACCACCTCTGTTTTATGACTTGATTAAGAATCTATGTGGTAGGGTGCTACATTATGGTATCAGAGCAGTTCGTTCCTGTAGAGCCTGAGGGACGGACTGACTGTTCTTCTAAGCATACTTTGAGTCGTGTTTATGTGCTATTTAGGATATCTGACTGATATAGATAGCATAAAGTTCGTGAGCATGCTTTTGGGGCTCTAAGGCACAAAACTTGAGATATTGAGACTGATCACCTTAATATCAATTGTTTGGTGTGAACAGGGACCAAATGACATCTCACGGATCCGGGCAAGGTACTCAGAGAGAAAATCCCATGGTTGAACCGGAGCAAGGACGTTGAGATGAGAACTCTGGTGCTGGTACAATTAACGTGGGTTGACACTATAGGTCTACGACCCTTACTGACTTCCTTAGAGTGGTCCACCTCGGTTTAACGAAAACGTCAACGCTTTGGAGGTTGATCAGTGGTTTCGAGACGTGGAGAGGTTTTTGTATGCTCATCATGTTCCTAAAGTTCAGTCGATGGAGTTGGTAACTTATATGTTGGTGGGAGATGCTCAGAATTGGTGCCAGGAGCTATGTCATACCTTGCAGGTGGAGTTAACAGATATCCTTTGGAACAAATTTAAGATAGAATTTTAAGGAAAATATTTCTCGCACGCAATCCGCACTGCAAAGGAATTGGAGCTAATACAGCTGAAGCAAAAAAACTTAAACAAGTGTTGTTTTAGGTATTAAAAAAGACAACACTTCGCACATGTTTTCAGATTAGCTAAAATACAACTCATGAAAAGTGTTGCAATAAAGTACTTTGCCAAGTGTTGCTTTTGAAAACTTTAAGACAACGCTTACTCAAAGTTGTTTCATATCGAAGAGAAGACAACGTTTTTCAAGGATTGCTACGAAACTAGTTCCCTTTGATGCAAAAAAGCGTTGTCTTAGATCAAAGATAATGGCCGTATAGCCAACCCTCTAAAAATGTTACGTTTGATCAACAAGCATTGCCTTTGATCAAAGGCATCACTTTTCATGTGTTTAGGAAACATTTTTGAAGGGTTGTCTCAGCCTAAATTTGTTGTAGTGAGCTTGAACATGGTTTGAGCTTTTGGGTTCTTGATAAATTATTATTTTAATTCATTAGAATGGATAACTATAATTGATATAATTATAGTGAAAATTCTACCATATTTATGGTGGAGATTGAATATAAGTCTCATTGTACTTAGAGGATGAATTAGGATATATAATTGTGTCATTCTTTATTGCTTCACTACTTTGTTTTTTGCAATATGAGATAAAACAAAATAATCTTCTACACAATTTCATTGCACTTTGGTCAAAAAGGGTAAAATTCTTAAGCAACTTTGATTCAAGTCCCTTCTCAAGATCTAGGAAAACCATCAATTGGTTTCAAGAATTTGAAAGTAAGGAAAGGAGAGAATATTCACCAATCATTTATCCTCTTGGAAGCTTTATCTTTTGCTACCATATGCTTACATACACTATAAGAAAGACATTGAGAGCTGTCGAGTTTACTGGTGGATTGATAAAAAAAATTTGCCAGAATCAATCCGATGGTATAACCCTCGCTGATAACTAATTACCATAGAATTTTCAATCAGCCGGTAGGTACCGTTGGATCCTACGATGGATTCTTTATTTAATCCACCGGTAATTACCATCGGAAAAGTTCTGCCAATAATTTTGGCGCTCCGTTATTTTCTTTCCCACCTAATTACCATTAGATTTTACCCCCGGTAAATCCGACGGTAAATCTAATTTTTATTTTTTTATTTTATTTTTTATTTAAATTTATTTTCTTGTACAATTAATAGTCAAATTCTAAATAATTGAAACCAAATATGGTAAATTAAATATCAAGTATACAAAAAAATTAAAACTAAAAAAAATTAGAACATACAATAAAACTCTAATAACAAAAGATTCTGATAGTCGTCATTGTCGTCATCATCCCCCTAGTCCTGCTGAGGCGATGGAATATATGATGATGTCAGTGTCCTTGTAGTAGCACCGCTGCCACCAACCGTGTCACTGCCATTGGCCCACATATGGTCTTGGTACACTACCATCTTTTACTCCAACTATTGAAGCCGTTCCAACTCTTGTCTTCACTCCAGCCTGAAGGAATCAGTATTTGAGACACGTGTTAGGATCTCCTGACACTTCTCCTCAGACTGTTGCAGCTACTAAGCCTATTACTGAAGGCTCTAGGTGAGCTCTAGTACATGCTCCCTTAAATCGACGCCGTCCTCGGGATCGACGGGACGGCTGGTTGCAGAGGCGGATGAATGTCTTAGTGTAGAGGTGCGGAGGTTGTCGACGAAGAATGATCCCAGTCCATAGACGCCATTCTTGTATGGCTCAGATGTGGTCTCGCACCAAATCGTGTCAGGATCGACTTCACCTGTAGCGGAGTTGCTGCCATCGACTCCTATCTGTTGAGTTTGCTAGGTTACAGCCTCCACCAATATCTATATGTAGGACTCCTGTGTAACACATGTTATCATTAGGACTGCAATTAATTGAAACTTTATACCCATGATTTTTACTTACATAATGATCCGCAGCCCGCTGATAAGCAAATCTCTCCTTGTTTTTCTTCAAGGTGTGAGTGTACTTGAAGGCCTCTGCATTGTCGTATCAGAACAAAACGACTTAGACTACGCAAGTTGAAACAACATGTTAAATCAAGTAGGAATGCCATTATATCTCAAAAACAAAATGAACTTAATAAAAATTGAAACAAGTTACATATCAGCCTAGCCTTTGTCTTCACAAAAGTCACTAACTCACTAGTATACATCGATGACCTATCTGATGCCCTGTTAACTCTGCTCATGAGACGACGTTACTTGAACCCTCATCAGTCTCCCAATGGACATACAGTGCCTTCTTAAGGTCCGAGCGGAGCCAAATAGTGAGGTGGTCGCGCTGCTCACGTACATCTCCCATCATCTGCTATAACCGTCTAGCCATCTGATGGTCGAAGATATTCATGATTATGACATCGTGAGTCTTGCCCCATATAAATTGCTCTCTCCTTTAGAAAGAACATTGACCAAATAATTCATCGAAATTAAATACATAATTAAACAACATAGAAGATATAAACTAAGTAAGGTTTGAATATATAGAGTTGTTACCGCCCACTTCTGAAATCATCTCTCTCTAGTCTCAGCAGGGATCTTCTTGTAGCTCACTACGGGTGGTCGTACATCAACTTGATGATATTAGTACACTCCTGTGTACATGCATTGTTATTTGGCACAAACCTATCAATGAAAAACTTAAGATTAGTAGTTTACTAATAAATTATTTGAATTAATCTATAAACTTCAATTATATTTAGACTTTTTTTAGAAATTTCAGCAGAGTTTTATCTATGACTAGAATGCAACACAAACTCTTTGCATAAAAATTCAGAAACAAACCAATATGGAATTATATAACTTAGGCAACAACAATCAAGAATTCTTAAACACTTTCAATAGAGGATTCTGGCAACGCAGTGTCAGTCACTAGAGGCGTCCTCGTTGAAATAATGGGCTGCTGACTGGACAGAGGTGGTGCAGAAGTTCACTCTGGTGAAGCAGTCGGATGGCTTCTTGATTGCGAGGGTGGCATAGCAGAAGGAGTCATGTAGTTGGGGTTAGGGACCATGATGAACGGCTGATCTTAGACACTCATTTCCTGTGACGTCCCAGGGGTAGTCAGAGTAGATGGCAAGGATCGAGAAGACCCAGGGTACCAGTAGACACCCGCTTTCTACCACGACCACGAGGCCGATTTGTGACACCTCTGTCAGTTGTGATGTTTGCAAAAAGCATAACAATTAAATTCAAATTTGCATCCATTAGATTTCACTAAAATTTTTCAAGACATAATTCTTTACTTATAATTAATCAAATTAAAATTTTATAAAATCTTATAAAATTAAAATTTGAAAAAACAAATCCCATCATTCTTATTTTTCAATTTTAATCAAATCTTATAAAAGTTCGACAGAACCTCCCATAAAATTTGCATTTCTCCACCTTTCAAGGGTTCCATCCAAACCAAATATCTCTCAACCCTACTTAACATTTCAAATATCAAACAATTTACTCAACATAAATTTTCTTGGTTTGATATCTTTAATTATCTTTAAGTTATTAATTTTTTCAATCATTAAGGCAACAAACAAGGATTCAAATCCTAATCTACCCACCAAGAGGCTTCAAGTATTATTACTAATAAATTTTATTATTAGAGCTATTAATCTCCTTTTAATCTTTAATCAACTTCGACTCAATCATTTAAACAAACTTTAATATTCAAAATTGGATTAATGAAATCTTTCATGAAGATAATCAACCCAGAAAATGTTAATCAACTCAAAAACCTAAATCAAAATACTAATTAACAACTAAAAGCTAACTTAATCCTAAATTTAACTAAAACAAAAAGAAAAATTAATTAGAAAATGATAATGTTACTAGAGAAGGGAGACATGTGGCTGGAGGTAGTTGCCGGTGGTCGCTAGAATGTCCATAACTGTTGCCGGAGGTAGAGGGAGCAATGACAGCAGCAGCAACAGTGGCGACGGTAGAATGATATTGGTGGCTGGCACTGCGGGAGCGGCTGGCAGAGGTAGTTGGCGGCGGTGAGGAAGAGAGAGACCAGAGAAGTGAATCGACGGACGACGAGAAGGGGCCGTTGGAGGGGCTACTGGAAAGAATGTAGAGGGAGAAATGAGATTAGAGGGTTAGAGAGAGAGAGTGGGAGGCGAGAGGGTGAGTAGAGAGAGAGAGACAGAGATTCAAAATGAGGGAGAAGGTGGTTCACAGTTTGAATTCAGGGCACAATTAACATCGAATTTACTGGCAGATTTATCTACCGGTAAAGCTTCGCGGGTGTTCCAAACCAAAATGTTTCACTAATCAAGGTTACATAGGATTTATCCGCCTGTAAATCCGAAGGTAATGCTCATGCCAATCAATCTTTTTTTCTCTAAATATTACTAGCGAATTTATCGTCAAAAATTAGAATTCGATGGTAATTTTTTTACTCGATGAATTTATTACCAAATTTGCCGGTATATCTGTTAGTACACTCGACGCTAACATCTGATAGTAAATCTGACTGTACTCAGCGTTTTTCTTGTAGTGATAAAAAACATCATTTTATTTCTGGTGTATCTCTTTTTGTAATGCAAAAATCTAAGGTAATGTTTATGTGAAGAATCTTGAAAAAGTCAAGACAAGTTAAGAAAAAAAAATTCTGTTATAGTATATCGTTGAATTTTGAAGGTATAGACAAAGGATTAGTTCATCTAATCGTCCTTTTTTAAGTTGGGCTATCACTTAAAGAGTTGCTAAAATTGGTTTGAGCCTAGTGGTATTCCTGAGATATGAACTTGAGTATAGGTCATAAAGTCTCCTTTTTCTAAATTGGATTAACACTTAAAGAATTTCTAGACTTGATTTGAGTTTAGTGGTCTTTGAGATTGGCTTGAGCTCTTGAATTCCATACGAACTAAGATTTTATTTCATTGGAATTGGTGAAAATAATTGATATAGTTATAGTAGAACTTTGGTGCACAAAATTGTGATCATCAATGGCGCCAACAACTTGGTGTGGCACACTTGTAATCTCAACTCTTTTATCACAACTCCGCACAACTAACCAGCAAGTGCACTGGGTCGTCCAAGTAATAAACCTTACGTGAGTAAGGGTCGATCCCACGGAGATTGTCGGCTTGAAGCAAGCTATGGTCATCTTGTAAATCTTAGTTAGGCAGATTCAAATGGTTATGGAGTTTAAGGTGATGAAAATAAACATAAAATAAAGATAGAGATACTTATGTAATTCATTGGTGGATTTCAGATAAGCGTATGAAGATGCTTTGTTCCCCTTGAACCTCTGCTCTCCTATTGCCTTCTTCCAATCATTCATACTCCTTTCCATGGCAAGCTTTATGTTGGGCATCACCGTTGTCAATGACTACATCCCGTCCTCTCAGTGAAAATGGTTCTGATGCTCTGTCACAACATCGGCTAATCAGCTGTCGGTTCTCGATCATGTCGGAATAGGATCCAGTGATCCTTTTGCGTCTGTCACACGCCCCACAATCGCGAGTTTGAAGCTCGTCACAGTCATCCCTTCCCAGATCCTACTCGGAATACCACAGACAAGGTTTAGACTTTCCGGATCTCAGGAATGGCTGCCAATAATTCTAGCCTATACCACGAAGTTTCCAATCTTAGATTAGAAACCCAAGAGATACGCATTCAAGCCATTGCTAGTAGAACAGAGGTGGTTGTCAGGCACATGTTCATAGGTGAGAATGATGATGAGTGTCACGGATCATCACATTCATCAAGTTGAAGAATGAATGAATATCTTGGAGAAGAAATAGACTTGAGTTGAATAGAAAAACAATAGTACTTTGTATTAATTCATGAAGAACAGCAGAGCTCCACACCTTAATCTATGGTGTGTAGAAACTCCACCGTTGAAAATACATAAGAACAAAGTCTAGGCATGGCCGAATGGCCAGCCTCAAAGGTCTAAGGACTAAACGTCCCAAGATGTGTGTCTAAATACAATAGTAAAAGGTCCTATTTATAGAGAACTAGTAGCCTAGGGTTACAGAAATAAGTAATTAATGAAGAAATCTTCTTCCGGGCCCACTTGGTGTGTGCTTGGGCTGAGCGTTGAAGCTTCTATGTGTAGAGACTTTTCTTGGAGTTAAACGCCAGCTTTTGTGCCAGTTTGGGCGTTTAACTCCAGCTTTTGTGCCAGTTTTGGAGTTAAACGCCAGAATTCTTGAGCTGACTTGGAACGCCAGTTTGGGCCATCAAATCTCAGGCAAAGTATGGACTATTATATATTTATGAAAAGCCCAAGATGTCTACTTTCCAACGCAATTGAGAGCGCGCCAATTGGGCTTCTGTAGCTCCAGAAAATCCACTTTGAGTGCAGGGAGGTCAGAATCCAATAGCATCTGCAGTCTTTTTTCAGCCTCTGAATCAGATTTTTGCTCAGGTCCCTCAATTTTAGCCAGAAAATACCTGAAATCACAGAAAAACACACAAACTCATAGTAAAGTCCAAAAATGTGATTTTTAAATAAAAACTAATAAAAATATAATAAAAACTAATTAAAATATACTAAAATCATACTAAAAACAATGCCAAAAAGCGTATAAATTATCCGCTCATCACAACACCAAACTTAAATTGTTGCTTGTCCACAAGCAACTAAAAATCAAATAGGATAAAAAGAAGAGAATATACAATGAATTTCAAAAACATCTATGAAGATCAGTATTAATTAGATGAGCGGGGCTTTTAGCTTTTTACCTCTGAACAGTTTTGGCATCTCACTTTATTCTTTGAAGTTCAGAATGATTGGCATCTATAGGAACTCAGAATCCAGATAGTGTTATTGATTCTCCTAGTTAAATATGTTGATTCTTGAACACAGCTACTTTATGAGTCTTGGCCGTGGCCCTAAGCACTTTGTTTTCCAGTATTACCACCGGATACATAAATGCCACAGACACATAACTAGGTGAACCTTTTTAGATTGTGACTCAGCTTTGCTAGACTCCCCAATTAGAGGTGTCCAGGGTTCTTAAGCACACTCTTCTTTTTGCTTTGGACCTCGACTTTAACCGCTCAGTCTCAAGTTTTCACTTGACACCTTCACGCCACAAGCACATGGTTAGGGACAGCTTGGTTTAGCCGCTTAGGCCAGGATTTTATTCCTGTGGTCCCTCCTATCCACTGATGCTCAAAGCCTTGGATCCCTTTTTATCACCCTTGCCTTTTGGTTTAAAAGGGTATTGGCTTTTTCTGCTTGCTTTTCTTCTTCTTCTTTTTTTTTCGCAAGCTTTTCACTGCTTTTTCTTGCTTCAAGAATCAATTTTATGATTTTTCAGATCATCAGATAACATTTCTCCTTTTCCTTTCATTCTTTCAAGAGCCAACAACTTTAACATTCATAAACAATCAAATTAAAAAATATGCACTGTTCAAGCATTCATTCAGAAAAACAATGGTATTGCCACCACATCAAGATAATTAAACTATTTTAAAATTTAAAATTCATGCATTTCTTTTTCTTTTTCAATTGAAAACATTTTTCATTTAAGAAAGGTGATGGATTCATTTTCATAGCTTTAAGGCATAGACACTTAGACACTAATGATCATGTAATAAAGACACAAACATAAATAACATAAGCATAAAAATTCGAAAAATAGGAAAATAAAGAACAAGGAAATTAAAGAACGGGTCCACCTTAGTGATGGCGGCTTGTTCTTCCTCTTAAAGATCTTATGGAGTGCTTGAGCTCCTCAATGTCTCTTCCTTGCCTTTGTTGCTCCTCTCTCATGGTTCTTTGATCTTCTCTAATTTCATGGAGGAGGATGAAATGCTCTTGGTGCTCCATCCTTAGTTGTCCCATGTTGGAACTTAATTCTCCTACGGAGGTGTTGATTTGCTCCCAATAGTTTTGTGGAGAAAAATGCATCCCTTGAGGCATCTCAGGGATTTCATGGTGAGGAATTTCCTCATGTCCATGAGTGGGATCTCTTGTTTGCTTCATCCTTTTCTTAGTGATGGGCTTATCCTCATCAATGAGGATGTCTTCCTCTATGTCAATTCCAGCTGAAATGCAGAGGTGACAAATGAGATGAGGGAAGGCTAACCTTGCCAAAGTAGAGGACTTGTCCGCCACCTTGTAGAGTTCTTGGGATATAACTTCATGAACTTCTACTTCCTCCCTAATCATGATGCTGTGGATCATGATAACCCAGTCTATAGTAACTTCAAACCGGTTGCTAGTGGGAATGATTGAGCGTTGGATGAACTCCAACCATCCCCTAGCCACGGGCTTGAGGTCATGCCTTCTTAGTTGAACCGGCTTCCCTCTTGAATCTCTCTTCCATTGAGCGCCCTCTTCACATATGTCCATGAGGACTTGGTCCAACCTTTAGTCAAAGTTGACCCTTCTTGTGTATGGGTGTGCATCTCCTTGCATCATAGGCAAGTTGAATGCCAACCTTACATTTTTCGGACTAAAATCTAAGTAATTCCCCCGAACCATTGTAAGCCAATTCTTAGGGTCCGGGTTCACACTTTGATCATGGTTCTTGGTGATCCATGCATTGGCATAGAACTCTTGAACCATTAAGATTCCGACTTGTTGAATGGGGTTGGTGAGAACTTCCCAACCTCTTCTTCGGGTCTCATGTCGGATCTCCGGATATTAGCCCTTTTTGAGCTTAAAAGGGACCTCGGGGATCACTTTCTTCCTGGCCACAACTTCATAGAAGTGGTCTTGATGCACCCTTGAGAGGAATCTCTCCATCTCCCATGACTCGAAGGTGGAAGCCTTTGCCTTCCCTTTCCTCTTTCTAGAGGTTTCTTCGGCCTTTGGTGCCATAAATGGTTATGGAAAAACAAAAAGCTTTAGCTTTTACCACACCAAACATAGAAGGTTGCTCGTCCTCGAGCAAAAGAAGAAAGAAGAGAGTAGAAGAAGAAGAAATAGAGGAGATGGAGTGGGCTTTGTGATTCGGCCAAGGGGGAGAAGTGGTGTTTAGGTTGTGTGAAAATGAAGGAGTGAAGATGGGTTTATATAGGGGTGAGAGGGGTGTGTATGGTTTGGCTATAGAGGGTGGGTTTGAGAGGGAAAGTGGTTTGAATTTGAATGGTGAGGTAGGTGGGGTTTTATGAAAGATGGATGTGAGTGGTGAAGAGAATTGTGGGATTTGATAGGTGAGGGGTTTTTGGGGAAGAGATATTGAGGTGATTGGTGAATGGGTGAAGAAGAGAGAGAGTGGTGGGGTAGGTGGGGATCCTGTGGGGTCCACAGATCCTGAGGTGTCAAGGATATCTCATCCTTACACCCAGTGGCGTACAAAACGCCCCTTTCTGCCAATCCTGGCGTTAAACGCCAGGCTGCTGCCCATTTCTGGTGTTTAACGCCAGTTTCTTGCCCATACCTGGCGTTAAATGCCAGTCTGGTGCCCATTTCTGGCGTTAAACGCCCAGAATGGTGCCAGACTGGGCGTTTAACGCCCATTCTGCTACTTTTACTGGCGTTTAAACGCCAGTAACTATCTCCTCTAGGGTGTTCTGTTTTTCATTCTGTTTTTCACTTTGATTTTTCTTTTTCAATTGTTTTTGTGACTTCACATGATCATCAACCTACAGAAGACATAAAATAACAAAAGAAAAGAGAAATTTAACATAGATAAGTAAAAATTGGGTTGCCTCCCAACAAGCACTTCTTTAATGTCAATAGCTTGATAGTAGCTCTCATGGAGCCTCACAGATGTTCAGAGCAATGTTAGAACCTCCCAACACCAAACTTAGAGTTTGACTGTGGGGGTTCAACACCAAACTTAGAGTTTGGTTGTGGCCTCCCAACACTAAACTTAGAGTTTGACTGTGGGGGCTCTGTTTGACTCTGTATTGAGAGAAGCTCTTCATGCTTCCTCTCCATGGTGACAGAGGGATATCCTTGAGCTTTAAACACAAGGGAGTCTTCATTCACTTGAATGATCAATTCTCCTCTGTCAACATCAATCACAGCCTTTGCTGTGGCTAGGAAGGGTCTGCCAAGGATGATGGATTCATCCATACACTTCCCAGTTTCTAGGATTATGAAATCAGCAGGGATGTAATGGTCTTCAACCTTTACCAAGACATCCTCTACAAGTCCATAAGCCTGTTTCTTTGAATTATCTGCCATCTCTAGTGAGATTCTTGCAGCTTGTACCTCAATGATCCCTAGCTTCTCCATTACAGAGAGAGGCATAAGGTTTATACTTGATCCTAGGTCACACAGAGCCTTCTCAAAGGTCATGGTGCCTATGGTACAAGGGATTGAGAACTTTCCAGGGTCCTGTCTCTTTTGAGGTAATCTCTGCCTAGTCAAGTCATCCAGTTCTTTGATGAGCAATGGAGGTTCATTCTCCCAAGTCTCATTACCAAATAACTTGGCATTTAGCTTCATGATTGCTCCAAGGTACTTAGAAACTTGCTCTTCAGTGACATATTCATCCTCTTCAGAGGAAGAATACTCATCAGAGCTCATGAATGGCAAAAGTAAATTCAATGGAATCTCTATGGTCTCAGAATGAGCTTCAGATTCCCATGGTTCCTCATTAGGGAACTCCATGGAGGTCAGTGGGCGTCCATTGAGGTCTTCCTTAGTGGGAATCACTGCCTCTTCCTCCTCTCCATGTTCGGCCATGTGAGATGTGGTTATGGCCTTGTACTCTCTTTTTGGATTCTCTTCTGTATTGCTTGGGAGAGTGCTAGGAGGGAGTTCAGTAATTTTCTTACTCAGCTAACCCAATTGTGCCTCCAAATTTCTAATGGAGGACCTTGTTTCAGTCATGAAACTTTGAGTGGTTTTGATTAGATCAGAGACAATGGTTGCTAAGTCAGAGTGGTCTTGCTTAGAATTCTCTGTCTGTTGCTGAGAAGATGATGGAAAAGGCTTGCTATTGCTAAACTTGTTTCTTCCACCATTGTTGTTGTTGAAACCTTGTTGAGGTCTCTGTTGATCCTTCCATGAGATATTTGGATGATTTCTCCATGAAGGATTATAGGGGTTTCCATAGGATTCTCCCATGTAATTCACCTCTTCCATTGCTGGGTTCTCAGGATCATAAGCTTCTTCTTCAAGGGAAGCTTCCTTAGTACTGCCTGTTGCTGCTTGCATTTCAGACAGACTCTGAGAAATTATATTGACTTGTTGGGTCAATATTTTATTCTGAGCCAATATGGCATTCAGAGTATCAATCTCAAGAACTCCTTTCTTCTGAGCTATCCCATTATTCACAGGATTCCTTTCAGAAGTGTACATGAATTGGTTATTTGCAACCATTTCAATGAGTTCTTAAGCTTCTGCAGGCGTATTCTTCAAATGAAGAGATCCTCCAGCAGAGCTATCCAATTACATCTTGGACAGTTCAGACAGACCATCATAGAAGATACCTATGATGCTCCATTCTGAAAGCATGTCAGAAGGACACCTTCTGATCAATTGATTATATCTTTCCCAAGCTTCATAGAGGGATTCACCTTCCTTTTGTCTAAAGGTTTGGACTTCCACTCTAAGCTTGCTCAATTTTTGAGGTGGAAAGAACTTTGCCAAGAAGGCATTGACTAGCTTTTCCCAAGAGTTCAGGCTTTCCTTAGGTTGTGAATCCAACCATGTTCTAGCTCTGTCTCTTACAGCAAAAGGAAAGAGCATAAGTCTGTAGACTTCAGGGTCAACCCCATTGGTCTTGACAGTGTCACATATTTGCAAGAACTTAGCTAAGAACTGATGAGGATCTTGCAATGGAAGTCCATGAAACTTGCAATTCTGTTGCATTAGAGAAACTAATTGAGGCTTAAGCTCAAAGTTGTTTGCTCCAATGGCAGGGATAGAGATACTTCTCCCATAGAAATCAGGAGTAGGTGCAGTAAAGTCACCAAACACCTTCCTTGCATTGTTGGCATTATTGTTATTTTCGGCTGCCATGGTTTCTTCTTCTTTGAAGAGCTCTGTTAGGCCCTCTATAGAGAGTTGTGTTTTGGTTTCTCTTAGATTTCTCTTCAAGGTCCTTTTAGGTTCATGATAAGCTTGAACAAGTATGCCTTTATCTTTGCTCTTGCTCATATGAAAGAGAAGAGAACAAGAAAGTAGGGAATCCTCTATGTCACAGTATAGAGATTCCTTGAGGTGTCAGAGGAAAAGAAGAATAGAAGGAGGAGGTAGAGATGAGAGAATTCAAACTTATTAAAGAAATAGGGTTCGAATTGCACCTTGAGGAGGAGTGTTAGTCCCTTAAATAGAAGGATGTGAGAAGAGGGGAAGAATTTTCGAAAATTAATTAAAAGATTTTAAAAAGAAATTTGAAAATTTGATTGAGATTTTCGAAAACTAAGATTGGGAAAGAAATAAAGTGATTTTTGAAAAAGATTTTGAAATTAGAAAAAGAATTGATTGAAAAAAAATTAATTTTGAAAAAGATGTGATTGAAAAGATATGTTTGAAAAGATATGATTGAAAATCAATTTAGAAAAAGAAATTTTTTTTAAAATTAAAGTTGATTACTTGACTATCAAGAAATTAAAAGATATGATTTTAAAATTTAAAGTTTGGTCCTTTCTTAATAGGCAAGTAACAACTTGAAAATTTTTGAAGTAAATCTTTAATTGAATCAAGGATTTTTGAAAATAGTAAAAATAGATATAAAATGGAAAGAAATTGATTTTGAAAGAGATATGATTGAAAATATATGATTTGAAAAAGATTTGATTTTGAAAACAATATGAAAACTTGAAAAAAATGTGAATTAAAAACAAAATCTTCCCTCTAGTGTCATCCTGGCATTAAACACCCAGAATGGTGCCCATTCTGGCATTTAACGCCCAAAACTCTACCTTTTTGGGTGTTAAATGCCCAACCAGGTACCCTGGCTGGCGTTTAAACGCCAGTTTTCCTTCTTCACTGGGCGTTTTGAACGCCCAGCTTTTTCTGTTTGATTCCTCTGCTGAATGTTCTGAATCTTCAATTCTCTGTATTATTGACTTGAAAAGACATAGTTTTAAAAATATTTTTTGAATTTTTGATGATGAGAAACAATAAAAATGCAACTAAGATCAAATAAACAATGCATGCAAGACACCAAACTTTAAATGTTTGTATACTAAGGACTATAACAATGTAAAAATGCATATGAAAAACAACAAAACACACTAAACAAGAGAATTTAAAGATCAGAGCAAGGAAATCATCAAGAACAACTTGAAGATTAATGAAGACACATGCATGTAATTTTCGAAAAATGCAAGAAAAATAGAAACATGCAATTGACACCAAACTTAAAATTAGACAATAGACTCAGACAAGAAACATAAAATATTTTTGGTTTTATGATTTTAATTTTTTTTTGTATTTTTTTTCAAAAATTATATAGAAAAGAAAATAAAGAGAATCAAAACTTTTAATAAGAATTCCAGGAATCATGCAATGTTAGTCTAAAGCTTCTGTCTAAAAAGATTAGACATGTTTGGCCAAGCTTCAGCAGGATATTACATTCAATAGCTAAATTGATGAGAATCAATCAGCTTTTGTGATGGTGGGAACATCACCTTGAAACTCTAGAATTCATTCTTAAAAATTCTAAAGAAAAAATACCTAATCTAAGCAACAAGATGAACCATCAGTTGTCCAAACTCGAACAATCCCCGGCAACGGCGCCAAAAACTTGGTGCACAAAATTGTGATCATCAATGGCGCCAACAACTTGGTGTGGCACACTTGTAATCTCAACTCTTTTATCACAACTCCGCACAACTAACCAGCAAGTGCACTGGGTCGTCCAAGTAATAAACATTACGTGAGTAAGGGTCGATCCCACAGAGATTGTCGGCTTGAAGCAAGCTATGGTCATCTTGTAAATCTCAGTCAGGCGAATTCAAATGGTTATGGAGTTTAAGGTGATGGAAATAAACATAAAATAAAGATAGAGATACTTATGTAATTCATTGGTGGATTTCAGATAAGCGTATGAAGATGCTTTGTTCCCCTTGAACCTCTGCTTTCCTATTGCCTTCTTCCAATCATTCATACTCCTTTCCATGGAAAGCTTTATGTTGGGCATCACCGTTGTCAATGGCTACATCCCGTTCTCTCAGTGAAAATGGTCCTGATGCTCTGTCACAACATCGGCTAATCAGCTGTCGGTTCTCGATCATGTCGGAATAGGATCCATTGATCCTTTTGCGTCTGTCACACGCCCCACAATCGCGAGTTTGAAGCTCGTCACAGTCATCCCTTCCCAGATCCTACTCGGAATACCACAGACAAGGTTTAGACTTTCCGGATCTCAGGAATGGTTGCCAATAATTCTAGCCTATACCACGAAGGTTCCAATCTTAGATTAGAAACCCAAGAGATACGCATTCAAGCCATTGCTAGTAGAACAGAGGTGGTTGTCAGGCACATGTTCATAGGTGAGAATGATGATGAGTGTCACGGATCATCACATTCATCAAGTTGAAGAATGAATGAATATCTTGGAGAAGAAATAGACTTGAGTTGAATAGAAAAACAATAGTACTTTGTATTAATTCATGAAGAACAGCAGAGCTCCACACCTTAATCTATGGTGTGTAGAAACTCCACTATTGAAAATACATAAGAACAAAGTCTAGGCATGGCCGAATGGCCAGCCTCAAAGGTCTAAGGACTAAACGTCCCAAGATGTGTGTCTAAATACAATAGTAAAATGTCCTATTTATAGAGAACTAGTAGCCTAGGGTTACAGAAATAAGTAATTAATGAAGAAATCTTCTTCCGGGCCTACTTGGTGTGTGCTTGGGCTGAGCATTGAAGCTTTCATGTGTAGAGACTTTTCTTGGAGTTAAACGCCAGCTTTTGTGCCAGTTTGGGCGTTTAACTCCAGCTTTTGTGCCAGTTTTGGAGTTAAACGCCAGAATTCTTGAGCTGACTTGGAACGCCAGTTTGGGCCATCAAATCTCAGGCAAAGTATGGACTATTATATATTTATGGAAAGCCCAAGATGTCTACTTTCCAACGCAATTGAGAGCGCGCCAATTGGGCTTCTGTAGCTCCAGAAAATCCACTTTGAGTGCAGGGAGGTCAGAATCCAATAGCATCTGCAGTCTTTTTTCAGCCTCTGAATCAGATTTTTGCTCAGGTCCCTCAATTTTAGCCAGAAAATACCTGAAATCACAGAAAAATACACAAACTCATAGTAAAGTCCAGAAATGTGATTTTTAAATAAAAACTAATAAAAAGATAATAAAAACTAATTAAAATATACTAAAAACATACTAAACACAATGCTAAAAAGCGTATAAATTATCCGCTCATCAAACTTGCACCATGTTTATTGTAGAAATTAGATATGTAAGTCTCATTGTACTTAGAGGATGAATTAAGATATATGACTGTGTTATTCTTCCTTCCTTTCACTGCTCTGTTCAACGCAAAATGTGATACAGAATTTTACAAAATCACGACTCAGCAAGTGCACTGAATCATAGCAAGTAATACCATAGTGAGTGGGTTATCGTTCCCACAAAGATTAAAGGACTAAGAAACAATGATTAATTGATTATTCTAATTAGACAAATCAAAAACAGAGGAATGAGAAATTCAAACGTGTAAATAGAGGCAAAGAAATAGCGAACAGTGAGTGAAAACAATAATGGTGAGAATGTTAAAGTTTTAGAGATGATGACTCTCTAGGAAAACAATCTTTATGTTCATTTATTTGAGGCATGCAGTGATCAATCACGACAAAATCATATATAATTGAATTTCAATTCCGTGACAACCCAATTTCTCCTTAATTAACTAATCGCCAATTTCTTGGTCAACCAATTAAGAAAAGAGGTTAAGCACAAATCTGATTTAGTTTCAAATAAGAATCAAGAATAGTCCTTAGTTTGAATTATATGTCACTTATCCAAGTTAGTCTTAAACAATTGGGACTTACAAGAAAGAATGATTTCCAAAAGTTTTCTAACCCAAATTTTATGTCACTTATTCAAACTAGAGCAATTGAAAATCATAAAGTGTCCCACACTTTTTGAAACACTATTGCTAGTTAAATAAAAAAGTCATGAGAAAGAGTTTTCAAGCTAATTCCAATATTAAGTTTTCCAAAACAATATTAGAATCCAAAATGGAGTTAGAATAGTTTCCAAAAATTCTAAATCTTTAGAGATGAAGACCGAAACTCAATCATGAAATAGATCAAAGCATAAACCTCAAATAAAGTAAAACACTTAGTTTAATAATCCATAAAAAGATGAACAGAGCTCTTAACCTTAACAGAGAAAATTGGTTGCTCATGGTGGAATGAAAACAAAATTGTAAAGTGTGGTGTGTTGTGTAAAGTCTCAGATGAGATGTCCGTTGAACGCATGGAAATGGAGTAGTCCCTGGAGGTATCCTTGGATGGCACGTTGAACGTGGAAGGTAGCACGTTGAATGTGAGCGAAGGAATGGTAGAAGGCTGGGCTACTGGAGGTGGCACGTTGAACATGGCTACATGCATGTTCAATGTGAGGTGGCTTGGGTGAGGGCTGAGATTCTCTTGTTGAGGCAGCATTAAATGTGTGTTTAGGGTGCATTTGATGCAGGTCCATTATATATATATATATATATATATATATATATATATATATATATATAAAAGATTATATGGCCCCCAATTTTTATGAAATACAAGATGCTTACTAAATGATAAAAATACAAAAACAAATCTGGCATTTCGACAACCAAAAAGAAAAATATTCAAGGAATATCCATTCATTCTCTTAGAGACCAAAAAAGTAATTGAAGTTCAAATGGAATGGTATCTTAAGTTTTTTTATGGGAGAGGCTATAAAATATATTGGGGGTGGACGAATTTCTTCATATATATATATATATATATATATATATATATATATATATATTATCTTTTTTATTCATTCTTTTAGTAATTTGCTCTCTTTTTTTATTTGTTTACTAATCTGACTAATATGGAACTTGGTAAGACAAGGGGGTTAAATAACTGAAAAATGAGATCGCTAAATGTTCGGGGGTTCCTTTATTCAATCCTTTTCCTTCTTCTTGTTGCTGGATATCTTGTTCGTACACATCTTCTCTTTGTTTCTCGAGCCTACAGAGAGTTACAGACAGAGTTCGAAAAGGTCAAATCTTTGATGATTCCATCATACATGATTGAGTTGCAATATATATATATATATATGTATATCATATTGAACCTCTAGATGTTAGCTTTCTAACGCAACTAGAACCACTTCATTTGGACCTATATAGCTCAAGTTACGCCTGATGGAGGTTGAAGAGATCAGTGTTGGCACGTTGAACGCAGGAATTCCTCACATTGAACATAGCAATTCCTCACGTTGAACATGAGCTGTTTTCACACGCTGAAAAAGTGAGGGTCATTCGTGGCCCAAACTGAATGCCCACTATCTACTATTATATATCGTTGGAAAGCTCTAGCTGTTAGCTTTCTATAGACATATATATATATATATATACATCACTGAAACTTCTTCATTTGGACCTATATAGCTCAAGTTATGCTCGCTGGAGTATGAAGAGGTCCGGGTTGACAGCATCTACAAATTTTCTTTGAAGTTGTTTCCTTTCTTGGTTCCCTGGGAGGTTGCTTCTTTTTGGATGGTACCTTTCTTAGTTCTCCCAGGGGCTACTTTGGTTGTCCTTCTCCTCCTTTGTTCTTGCCTAAAATCTTTCAAAAATTTCTAAACATATCAAAGCACAAAGCAGCTTTCAAGAAACATTGATTAAAGTATAAAAATCTCAATTAAAATAAGAAAATCACTAACTTCCTTCAAAGAAATAATAAAGAAAACAACTAAAAATGCTCATGCATCAATATGGTATAAAACAAAATATTCTCCTGCATAATTTTTTATATTGTATTTTGGCAAAGAGATTAAATTTTTAAGCAATCTTGATTTAACTTACCTTCTCAAGGTCCAAGAAATAAAAACTATCATCAAGCATGATGTGGCAACACCAAACGAGAAGGACGTAGCCAAACAAAGCAGGTGGCTGATTTTGCAAAATTAGTCGCATCATATTTGTCAACATACTTTAGTTTTATATCTAGCTTTTGCTTTATATCTTAATATTCAAGTTCTCTAAAGTTCAAATTATTATATATCAGAGACATTAACGCAACAGGCCAGGCGTCATACGCTGACGCCAAATGCATCAATTATCCATTTACACACACCATTATATCAATAATATTAGGGTTAAGTACTTTTTTCGTCCCTAAAGTCTTAGGTCAAAATCAAAATCGTCTCCGACCTTTTTTTATTTTTAAAATATCATCCTCAATGTTCTAAAATGCTTTAAAATCATCCTTCAGTCCATCAACAAATTTTTCAGACAATTTTACCCCTTAGTTTATTACTGGTAGTTAATGGTTTTAATGATTTAAATGAATAAGTTAAATTTGATTGTATAAATGATTAGAAACAAAGGGCTTAAATCAAAATCTCACCACAAACCAAAGGATTAGAACATTAGCTAGGGTTCCAGAGCTTGTTGTGCTGCCATGACTTCCCAGAGCTCATGGTCGTCTTGGAGTCGCTCGTCTGCTCAGAAGAGAGAGCTTCTTTGTCGGTATGCTGAGAGACCTGCGCTGTAGATTTCAGGCATGAAAGAGAACCCTGGTTGACGGTTTTGGGGCTGTATCTACTATGAGGCATATTTTTGGATTTATGTTCTTGATTAATGATTTTGTTTTGTCATTGGGTGTTAGCCTGACTATAGTGGGATCCTGTAGATTCAGCAAGAGTGTCAGTTTTTTCATGGGATAGACCCAGAACCTTGAATTGAAGATCCGCAGACTGCAAGGTTGAAGAGGAAAGTTGTAGGCCTAAAATCAAAAGTGAAAGAGTTTGAGTGGAAGTTGAAGGCTGCTGCAGTGTTGGGCATGGTTAGTTGGGTTGGTTTTCTTTTGTTGTAGTTCCAGATTTCATTGAATCAGACGCAGGGGCTACCATGTGTAATGGCAATATAAATGGCTTGATGAAATTAGTTGAAAAAATAGGATTCTTTGAGTTAGTATGTATTTAGGTTGTTAATGAAATTCTGTTGCTGTAGATTGACAAGAATTGTGTTAATAAAATTGTGTTTTGTAGCTTGACTTACTTTAGTAATATATAATTTTTAGCCATTTTGCACTTACATAGTGAGTCTGGTTTATTCATAACTCACACAAATACAATATCAATTAATATAAATGAGCACCACAGACAAATACCTTAAAAAATAACATAATCAATCAATAAACATATGCAATAGTTGTCTTAGTTGACACTTATGGCCAATACAAAATATGCTACCTAAAGGGCAACAACAACAACAACAAACATTATAACCAAGTCACCATTATAAGCATAAAGTTAAACCTAATGCAACTCTGTTGCTGTCTAAACAACAAAAAACATCAAGAGTACCTAATCAACTAATCCAAAATAAAGTCTCAACATACTTAGAGTATAAAGTTTTCACATAACAACAAATCCAGAATCTCAACATTTAGAGTTTTTCCCATGCTCTTAGAGGCAATTTTTCCATCAACCTTAACTTCTTTGGCAAAACATGAGGTGCAATGTTATGGCTGAGGGAGAAATTCTTCAGAATTGGTTGGCTTGATGTTGATGTATCCTTTTCCTTGGGCATTGGTGGTGGTTGAATTGAACTTCTAATGGGCTTCAACGTAGGCCTTCGGTTGAGAGGAGTTGTTGATGATATGTTGGGCTGAGATGATGGTGGTGTGGGTTTGGAGTTGGATTGGGATGACTTGGACCCTGTTGTTGGTGTTGTAGATGTGGTGGGTTGGGGCTGCAATGATGATTTTGGTGAAATAGCTAATCTCTTCCTCCCTCTAGTTACATATTGGACAGTAGGTTGTGAATATGATCTCTTCCTTCCTGTCCCTAATGCTTGGCCAATCCTTTTTACAACTAATTTCTTCCTTCCTCTATTTAATTTTTTGATAGCAGATTATTTAGATGGTTGGGCCTGAATATCCAGAAAAATAACTCAAGTTAGATATAACTAACCATAAAAACAAAACCCAAAATTACATATAGTAAATGCACTTACACGGAGGGGGGGGGGCTTAGTGCATCCTCCACTCTTGTGACCTGGTTCACCATAATTTGAACACCTTTAAATCTGTCCCTTCTTAGATAAGTAACTTTGGCTCCTATCTTTAGCTTCCTTAGGACCTTTTTTTCTCTTCTTCATTGGTCTGTGGCTAGGCTTCTGATAAGGTGGTGGCATGACATCATTAAAATCGGTCTTCTCCCATAGATCTTGGCCATTTACAGGGTATATAATCGAATCATAGCACCTGACATAAGCATCCTTCTTATAGTAGTTGTTCATACCTTGGCCCAACAAATAAAGTCAGGCCCAATAAGGAGAAATGGTCTAACCCACAGCGGGGGCCTCCGACCCATACCCGACCTTTTTAAAGAGGTCGGACACCATGAAAGGAGCAAAGCTCTGCTTGTCCAAGCAAGTAACTGTCTCTGCAAATCTCTCCACTATCTCTATCTTCCCTAAAAGATAGGTCTCAACAACTCCCAAGATAAAAGGAACGATCATTCACCTACAAAGGTGGTTAATATTCTACTATAAATGCACTGTCACCGCTCAGGTATAATTTACGTTCTAATCTACTAAAAAACCTGCTTAAAGCCCTTGCTAACTTAAGCATCGAAATCTCTTGCACGTACCAACCCCTACCTCCTCATGAGGAACTTGGACGGTAGCACCAAGAACAAGTCGGTCGTTGCCACTAAAGAAGTCTGGACCTCACATTCAGGCCTAAATCACCGTTTCAGGTAATCCTCAGAACATTGGCACCGTTGCCGGGGACCTGGAATTCAACCACTGATAATGGTGGGCCACCAGTACAAAGACGGGCATACAACATCCGAATCTGAACCTGAGCCCCAACAGGAGGACCATGCCCTCATCGTACTTCCACCACAACAAACAAATGTCCCCCATGGAGAGGGAACATCAAGAAACCCGCTAGAGATGGATTCAATCAGAGATCTACCACCCTGAAAATAAGGAACCCCCGCAAATAACAGAGATATTGGGTATTGTCCACGGTCAACGAGAGTGACTAGAGCAACTCAAATAAGATGCTGAGCGACAGTAGGAAGTAGAACGTGAACTGCAGATAGTGGTAAGGTGATGAAGGAAGAAGGAAGATGGAAGAAAAGCTCTTAAAATTTGAAGCCGACCTTCGAAGCTGGAATAACTGAGCTGATCGGGAGGAAAGCGCCGTAGGTGGAGAAGATCCATTTGTGGAAGAGATCATGCGGTCAAAATTTCCTAGGAATTTCAAAACTTCCGACATGGATCTTTACGATAGAACGACCGACCCGAAGCCAGATGTACCTGGCTGATGCCTCTGACACTCGCTAGAAAGCCTTCCCAACAACCTTAACCAAAGTACTAATGAAGTGGTTCGACAACTTACCCCCGAGGTCGGTCACAGGCTTTGATGACCTAGCAAGGAAGTTCTTTACCAGATTTTCTATCCAGAAGGATAAGGTAAAACATTTCCCGAGTTTGTTAGGAGTCAAACAAGAAACGGGAGAAATGCTTCAAGACTATGTGGAGCAATTTAATAAAGCATGCTTAGAGATACAGAATCTACCTACTAAAGCTGTGATTTTGGGGTTAGTTAATGGACTCAAAGAAAGACCATTCTCTCAGTCCATATCCACGTGACACCGAAGTACAAGAGCGTGCAGAGAAATACATCAACATATAGAAAAACTCCCGACTAAGAGAACCACTCTTAAGGACCAATCTGCTCTATCCACCTCGGAAAAAAGAGAAAGAGCCCAAGAAGAAGGAAGAGTACGACCCGGAGAAGCCTCGAAGATACCATAACTATATTCCCTTCTGGGTCTCTCTAGTAGATGTTTACAGAGAAAATGCCATACTGAAAAGCTTCCACCCCCTCGTCCAATTAAGCACAAGAAGGTAGGAAGTTGAAAAAAATATTGCGAGTATCACAAATTGTATGGGCACTCTACCAATAACTGTTATGATTTAAAAAATGTCATAGAAAAGTTGGCCAAAGAAAGCCGACTAGACAGATACCTGGCGGACAGGTCAGGTGATCCAAGGAAGAGAAAGAGGGATGAGGAAAGAGGACGAGAAGAAATGTGGGATTAATGAAGGTCAACCTCCTGAGCAACACATACATATGATTAATGAAGGATTTGTGGGAGATGAAATGTCAAAATCATCACGAAAAAGGCATCTAAAAGAGGTGTACCAAGTTGGAAAAGACCGCAGACTCTCCGACTTGCCCACCATCTCGTTCATTGAAGAGGATGCTCAAGGGATAACACTTAGACACGATGATCCCATGGTGATAACAATGATCTTAGCCAATGCAAACCTTCATAGAACCTTAATAGACCAAGGTAGCTCGACAGATATTCTGTTTAAACACGCTTTCGACAAACTCGGGTTGGAAGAAAATGATCTAAAGGCATACCCAGATAACCTTTTCAGACTGGGGGATATGCCGATCCGACCTCTGGGGTACATTTATTTATATACCACTTTCAGAAATGGTGCAAAATCAAAGAGACTGAGCATTGATCACATTATGGTCGATGTCACCTCAGCATAAAATGCCTTGATAGGTCGTACAATCTTGAACCGACTTGCAGCTGTTGTGTCTGGTACGTATTTTCAAAACCACAAACTAACCGGCAAGTGCACTGAGTCGTACCAAGAAATATCTCAGGTGAGTGAGGGTCGATCCCACGAGGATTGATGGACCAAGAAACAACAATTGAATTATTCACTTAGTCAAACAAGCAGAAAATGGTGTTGTGAGGTTCAAAAGTAGTAAACAGTAATTTGGTGATTAAGAAAGCAAACAGTAGATTTGGTGTGAAAAGTATGTAGGAGAACAGTTAAGGTTTCAGAGATGTTTATTTTCTGGATTAAGATTTCTTACCAACTATTTTAATCATGTAAGATTTTATTCATGGCAAACTGTAATTGACTAAACCCTAATTTCTTAGTGATTTAGTCTCCTCTAACCTAATCAACTGCCAATTCCTTGGTCACTTAATATAGATTAGAGGGTTAGGTTCAATTCTAGTTTATTAGCCAAAAAAACCCTAATTACCCAAATATAAGAGGATTATATATCACGTATCCCATTAAGTCCAGAAAATCAGTGATTTAGGAGGAATTTACTTTCAAACTAGTATTTAGGTGAGATAACTTTTCCAAGAATCAACAAGAATTCATGTAGAACAAGAGTTATTTTCCAGTACACTCAAATTCGTAAGATGAAGAACAAAAGTAATCCTTGAATTTAAATCAATACATAAATCAAAATAGAGTGGCAATAGTTTTAATCCATAGAATAAACAGAGCTCCTAACCTTAACCAAGGAGGTTTAGTGCCCCACGAGGAAGAAGCTTTGTACGCATCACGAAGCACCTGGCACTAAACGCCCAGGTCCGCGTTTAACGCCGATTGATCAAAATCAAACGGTGAAGTTTTGGGTGTCCTGGCGCTAAACACCAAGTTCAGCGTTTATCGCCGTCTTCACAGAATGGTTGCACACGTTGCGAGATGCTTGGGCACTAAACGCCAGATGCGGTGTTTAGCGCCAGCTCAGCAGATTCAAAATTCTTATCTTTTTTGCACATAAACTCTGCCAAACTGATCTAAACTTCACCTGAGATAATTAAACAATAGAGGAACTCAAAGTAACATCCAAATAGGCTTCAAACACTAAATTTTTCAATAAAAAACAATAAATTCATATCTAAAATAATAAGAAAATAAAGAAAAAATGCTCATTCATCACAACACCAAACTCAAATTGTTGCTTGTCCTCAAGCAACTAAAAACAATATAGATCTGAGAAGGGAAATTGCCCAAAAATTGAGTCTTCATTTAAGCTCCTGTCCATTCACTGAGTGGGGTTGATGACACTGTGGTTCTGAATAGGTTCGGCATTTCACTATCCTTTGAAGCTCAGAAAATGTTATTGTCCTTCAAAACTAGAACTCGGATAATATTATGAATTTCACTATACTTTTTCTTCTGTTTTCTTTGGTGCTTTACACCTTGAGCCTAGCAATGACTTCTAAATGTTTTGTCTTAAGCTTGACTTGACACAAAACGACCACAAGCACTTAACTGAAAAACTCTTTGAGTTTGGATTTTTCTTTTCATTTTTCCAGTCAGTGGTTCTCAGAGCCTTTGGCATAATCTTTAATTGCACTTGGTCTCGACTCTTAGTGTTCTGTCTCAAGAATTCCTTGACATATTCACACCACAAGCATATGGCTAGGAAAATAACTCTTTGAGATTTTAATCATATTTGACCTTCTTAGCCATTGATGCTTAGAGCCTTGGACCTTGCTCTTTAGTTTCTTTTTCTTTTTGCTATTTGTTTTGCTTCAAGGATTAATTTCTTATTTAATTTAGAGAATCCATAATATTTCTCTAAATTCCTGTACCTCAAGAACCAACACTCTTAACTTCAACATCAATCATGCACTATTCTGTGCATACATTCAGAGCCACAGATAATACCACCACATCAAAGTAAATAAAATAACTCAGAATATATAACTCAAGTTGTCATGCAATTACACCACTTTTCTTTTCTTTCTCTCTCTCTTTCTCTCTCTCTCTCTCTCTCTCTCTCTCTCTCTCTCTTTCAAGCACAGTGAGCAACACATGAGACCACTTTTTTTTTTAAAATAAGCATAAAATATCAAATTAATTAACTAAACTAAAAAAACTAAAAATACTACTACTCATGCGAAGGCTTTAAATAGAAAACAGAGAACAAGATATATTAACTGAAAAACAGAAAATAAGGAAAATAGCATATAAGAAACTCAACCACCTCAGTCATGGTGACTGCTCCCTCCCGAAAATCTTCTCCAAGCTCCAAAATCACGCCTCAGCTTATCCATATTTCGCCTCTGGCTCTGCTGCTCCTCCACTAGCTGCTAGAGAAAGGGCATAGTGGCCCTCATGGTCTTTCCTCAACTGATCAACTGAAGATGTCAGTTGTCCAATGGATGCTGTCAATTGATCCCATTAATTCTGTGGAGGAAAGTAGAGTCCCGGAGGTATCTTCGACTGCTCCTACTGAGGAGAAGGAACTAGCTCCTGAGGCGGTGCTCAGGCATACTCCTTAGCATACTCCATACCCCTCCTAGTGATCAGCCTCTCGATGTCAATGGGTGATAAACCGCTATTTTATGGTTTACCTTGTGCTAATATGAGTGGTTTTTATCAATTCTTTGCTCACTTATTCATATAATTTTAATGATTTTACAATTCCTTCCTAATTCTGTGATATAGTTGAAAACACATTTCGTGGGCCTTTAAACTATCAATTTTAATTATCCTTTATTACCATTCGATGCCATAATCTGTGTGTTAAGTATTTTCAGGCTTTATAGGTCAAGGATGGCTTCGAGGATGGAAAGGAAACGTGCAAAAGTGGAAGGAATGCGAGAAAATGAAGTTTTGAGAAGCTGGATGCGACGCGCACGCATGGGCGACGTGCACGCGTGCCTAGCGCAGAAGACGAGCGACGCGTACGCATGACCGACGCGTACGCGTGACCTATGCGTACGCGTGACATGCGCCACGTGCAAAAATTGTAGAAAGCACTGGGGGCAATTTCTGGGCTCCTTTTGGCCCAGTTCCAAGCCCAAAAAACACAGCATAGAAGCTGCAGAATGGGAAAAACACAAGAGGAGATTCATTCATTCATTCACTTTAGTTAGGTTTTAGATGTAGTTTCTAGAGAGAGAGGCCCTCTCCTCTCTCTAGGTTTTAGGATTTCTCTTAGTTTTAGGTTTATTTCTTCTCAATTCCAAGTTTAATGTTTCTTTAATTTAGTTTCTCTTCTACTTTTAATTGTCTTAGCATTCTAGTTTATTTATCTTTCCAATTGAATTTATGAACTTTTCATGTTAGATTTGATTTTCCCATTTAATGCAATTTGAGGTATTTCATATTTATGATTGCTTTCTTTATTTGTTATCATTGATGCTTGCAATTGATTGTTTAGATTTTTACATTCCCTATTATTTTTCTATGTTCTTATGTTATGCCATCCAAGTGTTTGATAAAATGCTTGGGAGAGTTTTAAGTTAGATTTTTATGTTCTTGGCTTTAGTTGAGTAATTAGAAACTCTTGAGTTATCAAACTCCTTTGTTGATTGATAATTGAAGGTTGCTAATTGACTTGAATTTCACTAACTCTAGTCTTTCCTTGGGAATTGACTAGGACTTGAGGATTCATATTGATTTATCTATTTGACTTACCTTCATACTTAGAGGTTAACCAAGTGAGAGCAATGGGCAATTGATATCACAATTGATAAGGATATCTAGGATAGGACTTTTAATTCTCATACCTTGCCAAGAGTTTTCTTAATTATTAATTTACTTTCTTGCTATTTTATTTTCTTGTTCCTTATTCAAAAACCCCAAAAAGATACTCTTCCATAACCAATAATAAATCATACCTCCCTGCAATTCCTTGAGAGACAACCCGAGGTTTAAATACTTCGGTTATTATTTTTATAGAGGTTTGTTACTTGTGACAACCAAATTTTTGTATGAAAGGATTCTTTGTTGGTTTAGAAACTATACTAGCAATGAGAATTTATTTGTGAATTCTTTACTAGCAAGAATCCGTTAATCAAAATGCCGCCGTTGCCGGGGAATTGCAAATGTGTGACTTATTATTTGTTATTGTAAATATTTGCTTTTTGCTTGTTTTTTAAGTTTTTGTTAGTTTTTAGGACTTAGTTGCTTATTTTTATTAGTTTTTGTTTTTATTAGCTACTATGAATTCTCACCCCTTTGGCTATGAGCTTGGGTCTAATTATGTTGTAGGAAATGGCGATTACAATGGGAATATGCATCAAGGATGGGACAATCAAAGGTGGGAGGAGCCACAAGGATTCGATCAACCCTCTTGGCAACAACCTCCACCAACATACTATGACCAAGAGCCATTCCAAGAAGCATACCAAGATAACGGCTATGGTGAGCACTCTTTTGATTATCTACAACCACCACCATACGCCTATGAATCCCCTCCTCAATATAATTTTGAACCATCATACTCACAAGCACCTTACCACCAAACACCCCATATGACCCTAATCCTTACCCACCATACCAAGAGCCTTATGAGCCATACTTAGAACCACCACCTCAATATACACTATCTCCATATCCTTATCAAGAAAAACCACCTCCGTATTATGAGCCCTTTCTCCCAACAAATGAACCCTCCTATCCACCCCAACCTCCGTTGGATAACAACACTCTTCGTGTTATTCACTAAGGGAAAATAGAGCTTCAAACCACACTTAACTCTACCTTAAACGGTCTCACCTAAACTCTCCAAGCTCTTATATCCCGTGTGGATCCATCTTTTACCCCCAATACTCAACCCTCAAGCTCTGGTGCACTTACTTTTCACTCATATCCATCAATCCAAGAGCAACATAATCCCAATTGCGCTATTGACATGGAATAAGAGAGAATGAATCGTCTTAGGGACGTAATAGATCAGGTTCACGCATTCATACTTCAAGAGAAGCAAGAGGAGGCCCAAAAAGTGGAGGTAGGAGAGACCCTTGAAGATGAAGGAGTAGTTGAAGAGTTAGGGGGAATTGAAGAAAGTTATCAAGAGGTGGAAGTCATCAAGGAGGAGCTGGATTTTGTATTAGAGCAAGCGGAGAAAGCCGAAATTACTGAAGAAAAGGAAGTGGTTGAAGACTTAAGAGATGCGGAACCTCCATGGGAACCTCCAGTCATAGAACCTCCCTCCAAGAAGCTTGAAATTGATGTTGAGGAGGGTGTACAACCTCCAAAGCATATTATAGTTGGAGAACTTGAAGAGGCTAATCAAGAGATGGACTCAATAATTAATGAAGACGAGGTTAATGTTGAAGAAGCTTGTCAAGAGGTGGAGATCATCAAGAAGAGCATAAGGGAGTGGAGCTTGCAAGACCACTGAAAATACCTCTCCCCAAGCCATTGCCATCCAACACAACATTCAAGTGGGTCAACTCCTTATCCTTGAACTTTACCTTCCCACTTGAATATGGTCTGCTTGAGACGGATGGACAACTCAGAGCTCTTTGTGGTTTTAAGAGCAAAAAGGGGATGGTTAATGGTTGGCAATACAATCCTAGGTTCATTATAGTTGGATGTTCAAGGTCTAAGTGCAATGGTTGGTATAAGTCTCAATTGAATGGGTATAGGAAGTTGTTTGGATGTTTCAGTGAGAATTCCGATTACTCACAACCCAAGTGGAAAAATGATGATCAACAAGAAGACGGTACAAAAGCAAGGTTTGGGACCCCGGAATTCATTCTAGCAATCAATACTCTTGGGGCCTTGTCACTTGCTTTAACTTGCTTGAAGGCTTTATGCAACTAGTGTGGGATCCTGGAGGCTATTGGAATTACAAAAACTGGTGGAGATTCCTGGATGAGTTCAAGCACAAGCCACCATGACAAGGAGCTCACCGAATGTCCAACTTAAGGACTTTAACTAAAAGTTATAGGTGGGAGACAACCCAACATGGTATGATCTTTCATTTTTATTCTTAGTTTTATTCTATTTTATTTTTATTAGTGTTCATTCATAATTTCTGCATATTCATCTGCATGCTACATTTCGCATTCAGCATAACAAAAAAAGGGGCAACCCACGCGTGCGCGTAGGCCACGCGTGGGAGTCGATTCCAAGTTTTGCTATCCCATCCAACGAACAGAAAGTTGTGATGGAATCGTGTGGCTGGTGTGCTCTGCACACAATTCGACCCACGCGTACGCGTGCATCACGCGCATCACATGCAACTTGGGAAATCCACGCGTACGCGTCAAGCACGCGCACGCGTGGATATGGCAATCGGCGTAAATGGGTGATTGACCCGAGAGTTGTGCTGCCCTTGCGCTGGAACTGTGCTAGAGGCACAAATTCAACCACGCGTACGCATCCCTGACGCGTGCACGTCATTTCGCTTTCAAACCAGCCACGTGTACGCGTGGGCGACGCTTACGTGTCAAATGGCCAACTCAGATGTCACGCGTACGCGTGATGCACGCATGCGTGTGGCGCCCCGTTTTTGAATTCTTGGTTCTTCCTTCTCTCCTTTCTCCTTCTTTCCTCCTCCTTTCTTACTTTCTTCTTCTTCATCTCTTTAACTTCTCATCCTTATTCACTTTCATTCTATTTTACTTAATTCATTTGCATACTTTCATTCATTGCATTTTAATTTTGTGCATATTTTTATTTTCTTCTCTAAGTTATTATTTTACCATTGGTGTTAAACGGTTCTTATTCAACTGATTGCATCTCTTTTACATCCTGATTGCTTCGTGCCTTGTTTTACACTGTTGGGTGATATTATTTATCTGTCAATGCCAATCTTTTATGATACCTGTGTCCTTTTTTGCATTGACATAAATTTAATTGATATACCATTTTCTTCTACTGTTTTCTCACTTGCATGTTGTAGCTACTATGTAATTGAGACCCTCATTATTTGGCATTAACCCACTCATACTTTATTCGTTTTCTTATCTTTGTTTTTGGGTTACTTTTCTCCCTTTTTCTCTTCTTTCAGGATGGCCACCGAGAAGGGAAAGGAGAAGCTTCTCAATGGGGCAACAAACAAGTCACTCTGCACAATTTTTAGAGAAAAGCATCAGTTGTAGCAACCCTTCCACTTGCACATCTTAGCATGCACCGAGGACGGTGCAATCTTTAAGTGTGGGGAGGTCGATATCGATTTCCGTGGGTTAGTTATTTCCTTCTCAACACCAATGTTTAATTTTCTTTGTTAAATTAGTTGTTGCATTTGCATGTTTAATCGCATGTTTGTTTGATTTTGTGCATTTAGCTACTACTTGGTTGAAGTAATATTTTCTTTTTCAAGACCCTTTTTTATAGCATTCCACTAATTTAAATTAAAACTTTTTTGTTACACTTGTTTGAAGATTGTAAATTGGAACATGGTTTATAGCTAAGAACACACAACCTGTGAGATTTTGAGCTTAATTATATGGTTACATTATTTAACCATGATTTTTATTCTTGTGTGTTTTCTTCTCTATGATTGCAATCTTTATTTTATTCCATTCTCTATGTCCATTATTTAGTATATTCATGCTTATATGTGATTGAGGCCATCATTTGTTATTAGCTCACTTATCCCAAACAACCTACCCTTTCAATCACCTTTGTTAGCCACATTGAGCCTTTTAATCCCCTCTTGTTCTATATTTTACCACATCACTAGCCTTAAGCGAAAAAATAATTAATTACCCCAATTGAATCTTTAGTTAGCTTAAGATAGAGATTGTGTATTAATTAAGTGTGGGGAACTGTGAGAACTTGGGTTGATGAAAGTGTACAGTATTTTATTGACAAAATATTAAGAATTTGGGTATCTACTCATGTGAGACCAGAAAAATTAATAATCCATGTGCATTGATATGTTATGCTTACTTTTATAATTTTAATAAAAAAAGAAAAAACAAATAAAAAATATTCAAATAAATAAATAAATAAGTGGACAAAATTACTCCAATGTTAAGTTTAATGAAAGATCAATGCATATGTGATAAAATTAAAGAAAAGTTGATGCATGAGTATGTGAAGCAAAAGTGGGACTTCTGGGTAGCTAGGCATGATTTTGAAATTACATAGAGTGTGTGTATGTTAGGTGAAAGCTTAGGTTAGTCAACGATTCATATTTTAGCTCACTTGGCCATACATATATCCTCACCCTTACCTTAGCCCCATTACAACCTTGAAAAGACCTCATGATGTTTGCATTGGTACATTAAATATTTGTTGATTAGTTAGATAAAGAACAAGATTTTAGAAAGCATGACTAGAGAAGAGTAGAGTGATCAACCCTAGACACTTGAGAGATTGGAGTGCATATACACTACCAGTGAGGGTTCAATGCTTGATTCTATGTTCCCTGCTTTCATGAGCTATTTTCTTCTACAAGTTTACTTGTCTTTTATTGTGTGATTTAAATTAGTGGAATCTGATTTATGTTTGTCTTGGAGAATTTGTTTATTTTTAACCAAGTAGGTAGAAGTATTTTTGCATTTAGCTGCATTCATATATATATGTTGCATTTTATAAGTTCCACCATTCTACCTTCACTATTTTATAGTTTCTCTTGAGCTTAGCATGAGGACACGTTAATGTTTAAGTGTGGGGAGATTGATAAACCACTATTTTATGGTTTATCTTGTGCTAATTTGAGTGGTTTTTATCAATTCTTTGCTCACTTATTCATATAATTTGCATGATTTTACAATTCCTTCCTAATTCTGCGATATAGTTGAAAACACGTTTCCTGGGCCTTTAAACTATCAATTTTAATTATCCTTTATTACCATTTGATGCCGTGATTTGTGTGTTAAGTGTTTTCAGGCTTTATAGGGCAGGGATGGCTTAGAGGATAGAAAGGAAACGTACAAAAGTGGAAGGAACGCGAGAAAATAAAGTTTTGAGAAGCTGGAAGCGACGCGCACGCATGGGCGACGTGCACGCGTGCCTAGCGCAGAAGACGAGTGATACATACGCGTGATCGACATGTACGCGTGACAAGGAATTTTTTCAAACGACGCGCACGCGTGACCTACGCGTACGCGTGACATGCGCCACGTGCAGAAATTGCAGAAAGCGTTGGGGGCGATTTCTGGGCTCCTTTTGGCCTAGTTCTAAGCCCGAAAAACACAGAATAGAAGCTGTAGAATGGGGGAAACACAAGAGGAGATTCAATCATTCATTCACATTAGTTAGGTTTTAGATGCTCTCTAGGTTTTAGGATTTCTCTTAGTTTTAGGTTTATTTCTTCTCAATTCCAGGTTCAATGTTCCTTTAATTTAGTTTCTCTTCTACTTTTAATTGTCTTAGCATTCTAGTTTATTTATCTTTCCAATTGAATTTATGAAATTTTCATGTTAGATTTGATTTTCCCATTTAATGCAATTTGAGGTATTTCATATTTATGATTGCTTTCTTTATTTTTTATCATTGATGCTTGCAATTGATTGTTTAGATTTTACATTCCCTATTACTTTTCTATGTTCTTATGTTATGCCATCCAAGTGTTTGATAAAATGCTTGGGAGAGTTTTAAGTTAGATTTTTATGTTCTTGGCTTTGGTTGAGTAATTAGAAACTCTTGAGTTATCAAACTCCTTTGTTGATTGATAATTGAAGGTTGCTAATTGACTTAAATTTCACTAACTCTAGTCTTTCCTTGGGAATTGACTAGGACTTGAGGATTCATATTGATTTATCTATTTGACTTACCTTCATAGTTAGAGGTTAACCAAGTGGGAGCAATGGGTAATTGATATCACAATGATAAGGATAGCTAGGATAGGACTTTTAATTCTCATACCTTGCCAAGAGTTTTCTTAATTATTAATTTACTTTCTTGCCATTTTATTTTCTTGTTCCTTATTCAAAAACCCCAAAAAGATACTCTTCCATAACTAATAATAAATCATACCTCCCTGCAATTCCTTGAGAGATGACCCGAGGTTTAAATACTTTGGTTATTATTTTTATAGGGGTTTGTTACTTGTGACAACCAAATTTTTGTATGAAAGGATTCTTTGTTGGTTTAGAAACTATACTAGGAACGAGAATTTCTTTGTGAATTCTTTTCTAGCAAGAATCCGTTCATCAATGGGGGTGTCTCGATTAATGCGAACTCGAGCGGCATCACATAAGCGAAAGATGAGGTGGGGAAAGGCCAGCCTGACAGAAGTGGACGCCTTCGTGACTATGCTGTATAACTCTTGAGGAATCACACGATGCACCTCCACCTCATTGCCGAGCATAATGCAGTGAATCATCACCGCTCGATCAATGGTAACGTCAAACCAGTTACTAGTAGGGATGATGGAGTGCTGAATGAACTCCAGCCATCCCCTAGCAACTGGCCTCAAATTGTGCCTCCCCAACTGGTATGGTTGCCCCTTGGCGTCATGCCTCTACTGTGCTTCGGGGAGACATATGTCAGTGAGGATCTGGACCTCTAGTCACTGTTGACCCTGTGAGTATAGGAGTGAGGTTCCTCTCTAGTCGGTGGTAACTAAAACATCTCCCTCACTCTCTCTGGACCGAACTCTAAGATCCTCCCTCGGACCATAGTGTGCTAGTTCTTCGGGTCGGGGTTCACGCCCTTGACATGCTTGTAAGTAGCCCAAGCATTGGCATAAACCTCCCGAACCATCAGAAAGCCTACGACAGTCACGGGGTTCCACAGAACTTTCCAACCCCTCTTTTGAATCTGCTCCTGTATCTCTGGATATTCATCTAGCTACAAGTCAAATCCCACCTCTGGGATCACTTTCTTCTTGCTTACTATCTTGTGAAAGTGATCCTCATGGGTCTTGGAGCTAAACCGATTGTTGTAAAAAAGGCCGGTTGCGTGAGCGTTCTCCTTTCTCTTCATTGAAGAGGATTATCAGGTCTTGGGTTCCATATAGATTAATCACAAAAGAGAAAAGCGAAGCGCTCCCAACACCAAACTTAGAACATTTGCTCGTCCCCAAGCAAAGAAAAGCAAAATAGAAGATAAGGGAGAGATAAATAGAATGGTGGTAAAAAGAAAGAAGATGAAGCAATTAGGGTAGGAAGGAGAGGACAAATGTGGGGAAGGAAAGGAGTAAAAGAAGGAAATAAAGGAGATGAAAGTGTAAGTGTGGTGAAAAGGATGAAAAAGCAGTGTATATATAGAGGGGGTAAAATTTCGGTTAGGGGGAGGGAAAAAAGAAAAAGAAGAAGTTAAGGGATTTATGGGGAAAGAATGGGGGGTTGGAAGGTAGGGTTGATGGAATGGGGAAGTGGGGAAAATAAATGGGGAAGGAGAGGGTGTGTTGAACGGTCAAATGGAGAGAGGGTGGGGTCTATGGTTTTTACCGTTTTCAAAATTTAAACCCCTTCTTCAATAACTGTTTTCGCGCTGCTGGCGCTAAACTCTAGCTCCGGCGTTTAACACTACATCGCTTTGAATCATGTGCCATTTTGGGCTCTAAACACCCACCCTGGCGTTTAGCACCACTGGGTTATCCCCATTTTTTTTAAAGGCTCGGCGCTAAATGCCCAGGTCTGTGTTTAGCGCCGAGCAAACAATAAGCTCCTTGAATCTTGTGCCATTTTGGGTGCTAAACGCCCAGCCTGGCGTTTAGCGCCACCGAGACAGTAGCTTCCCCTTGAGATTCGTTCATGTTGGCGCTAAATGCCAAGTCCGTGTTTAGCGCCAGTGTTGACGTAAATGCTCTTCGGAATTTGTGCTCCTTAGCACTAAATGCCTAGCCTGGCATTGGGTGCCACCCACAGAGAGTTGTCTTGAAGTTTGTGCCATTTCTGGTGGTGAACGCCCAGCCTGGCGTTTAGCGTTAGAGCACCCGAATGAATTCCTCTCAGGGTACTCTATTCTTTCTTCAGATTTCTCCTGCTCCTATTCTAAACACTTTGCATGACCACAAACATAAATAAACCAACAACAACTATGAATAAAAATCATAAATAAATGAAAATCAAACTGAACACAAAATCAAAGGATACTAAGGGATAGATTACCTCCCAACAAGCGCTTCTTTAACGTCAATAGCTTGACGTTCATCTCTGCTAAGTCAGCATATAAGCGGACCTCTGGCGATCAATCTCGCCTCCAAGATAATCCTTCAATCTCTGGCCATTGACAGTGAATCTTCTATCTGAGTTCTCTTACTGAAGTTCCAAATGATCATACGGCAATACTCTGGTTACCACAAAAGGTCTTGACCACCGGGACTTGAGCTTCTCGGGAAAGAGCTTGAGCCTTGAGTTGAACAGTAGAACTGTTTGGCCTGGCTCAAATGCTCTTGTGGCTATTTTTTTGTCATGCCACAACTTAGTCTTTTCTTTGTAGAGCTTGGCCTTCTCATAAGCAGAATTTCTAAATGCATTAAGCTCATTTAGTTGAAGCAACCTCTTCTCTCCTGCAGCCTTGGCAACAAAGTTTAGAAACTTTGTTGCCCAATATGCCCTGTGCTCCAACTTCACTAGCAAGTGACAGGCCTTACCATAGACCAACTAATATGGGGACATACCAATAGGAGTCTTGAATGCCATCTGGTATGCCCAGAGAGCATCATCAAGCTTCCTAGCCCAGTCCTCTCTTGAAGTACTGATAGTCTTCTCTAGAATTGCCTTGAGTTCTCTGTTTGAGACCTCAACCTGTCCACTTGTCTGGGGGTGATAAGGGGTTGCCAACTTATGATGAACTTCATATCTCTATGAAACTGAGTCCAACTGTCTGTTACAAAAATGGCTCCCTCCATCACTAATTAGTGTCATTGGGACACCAAACTGGCTGAAGATATATCTTTGAAGAAAACTCAGCACCACTTTGGCATCATTAGTGGGTAAAGCCATTGCTTCTACCCACGCATGGACACATAATCCACTGCAACCAAGATGTAAGTGTTTGAGTATGATGGTGGGAAAGGACCTATGAAATCAATACCCCACACATCAAACAACTCAATCTCTAGAATTCCTTACTGTGGCATCTTATGATTGTGGGAAAGATTCCTTGCCCTTTGACACTTGTCACAGTTCCTCACAAATTTCCGAGAGTCTCTAAAGAGAGTCGGCCAATAAAAACCGCTCTGAAGGACTTTAGTAGCCATCCTTTCGCCACCAAAGTGTCCTCCGTACTCGGAACCATGACAATGCCAGAGAATCTGCTGTGATTCCTCATATGAGACATAACACCAGATTATACTGTCTGAGCACTGATGCGACAAAGATTGATACTGGTCTAGAATTTCTCAAATTGGTTTCGTAATAGTATAGTCCAAACCGATAATCGACCCTCGGATCAAATTTTAAGGAATTGTTTGTCACAAGTTCAACCCCAATAAAAGTAACCGAAGTATTCAAACCTCGGGTCGTCTCACAAGGAATGGGCAAACATGTGCTTCAACATTGGTTAGAATTCCGGGGTTGCAAGTCATGAGCAAGAAATTAAACTAAGAGACTTAACAAGCAAGAAATCTTAAAGTGCAAGAAACTAATTCAAGTAACTAAAGCAAGGTATGAGCAATTCTAAACTAATAAGAGAATATCCAATATAATTCTACTCTAAACTAAACAAGTAACTATAACTAAGACAAAGCAATTGGAATATTTTTGGGTTTCAAATATGATTAATAAAAGCAACTCTTGGCTAGGCATAGGAATTGAGATCACTATCCTTGTCTAATAACCAAATCTTGACAATTATGAGGAACCAAGCTCATTAAGTTTACTTCTATACTTGAAGTATATTAAATGGCTTGGTCAACATCAATCCGTAAGGTCCAACCTAGCTATCAATTAACTTAGTAGTGGGCTAGTGTCAATGGTTATCAAATTGACCACTAAGGGTTCTCAAATCATCAAATCCATTAGACCCAGTGACTCCACTTTACCCAATTCCCTTAGCCTAGGCCAAGAGTAAGGAAAACTACTCCATAATCAAATGAAACATTTCATCAAACACATGGTGAGCATTACTAAAAGACATATTCAAAATACAATTAAATTGAAATTAAAAGGTACCCACTAACAATTATCAATAGAAAATCTCTCAAACAACATAATTAATCATGGAAATCATCAATGTAACATTAACAATTCAAGATCCATAAGATTCACTAAATGGATAGAAAATGACAATTGACAAGAAAACATAAATCTAACACAAGATCTAACAAAATTATACTGAGAAATTCAAATTAAGTAATCAAAACTAGAAATCAATAAGATCCAATTCAGAATTCAACAATGGAAGATCAAATCAAACTAGATCTAGAGAGGGACAATGGTTTCTCTCTCTAGAAGAACAAAAACCAAAAACTAGCTAAAATTGTGTCTAAGTGTGTAATGGATGATCCCCCCCTTTCCCCATAGAGTTCCTGGTCTTTTCCATGAAAATTTAGCTTCAATTTGGGCCTGTCCAGCCTCAGAAATCGCCAGGCACGATTTCCTTTAATGAGGTCACGTGCAGCTCGTCACGCGTACGCATCATGTACGCGTGCGCGTCGATGGGGATTTTTCCAACCCTCGCGGATGTGCCATTCTTCGCGCACCATGTCCAGCTTCTTGCACCCACGCATGCGCGTGGAGTGCGCGTGCGCGTGCGCGTCGAAGCTGCTTTCCCAAAATCCAATTCTTCATGTTCCTTCCACTTGTACATGCTTTCTTTCTCTCTCCAATACCATTCTTGCCTTATAAAACTATGAAATCACTCAACAAACATATTACGGCATCGAATGGTAATAAAAGAGGATCAAAATATGGCAATTTTAAGGCAAAAGGAGGCATGTTTTCCATCATGAGTCAATATTAGGAAGAGAACACAAAAGCATGCTATTTCATTGAATAAATGTGGGAAAAGATGATAAAATCTCTCAAAATAAGCACAAGATAAACCACAAAATTGGGATTTATCAAGAACCTCTTAAAAAGATAAGGTTTTTCCCACAAGTAGTACTTTGCATCATTTAAAAGCTTTTTAACTTGTTGTTTAGTGTACTCCTTGGGGATGAACTTCATGGATTTGTAGTTTGTAATATCCACAAACCACGGAGCCCTCTGAATAGTGAAGAGTTTCTCATCCGGGAATTTGTCAGTCACAGGTGCAGGTTGTTGATTTCCTTTCTTAGGCTCAATTTTTGAAAGATGGTCAGCTACTTGTGTCTCTGAGCCCTTCTTGTCTCTAATCTCAATGTCAAACTTCTGAAGGAGAAACACCCACCTGATCAATCTTGGTTTAGAGTCCTGCTTGGTTAGAAGGTACTTAAGAGCAAGATGGTCAGTTAAAACAATAACCTTAGCACCAATTAAATAGGACCTAAACTAATCAAAAGCATAAACTGTAGCCAGTAATTCTTTTTCTGTAGTTCTATAATTCTTTTGTGCGTCATTTAGCACACGGCTAGCATAGTAAATGACGTGCATAAGCTTATCTTGTCTCTGTCCCAAGACGGCTCCAATAGCATAATCACTGGCATCACACATCAATTGAAATGGTAAATCCCAGTTGGGAGGAGCTATGATGGGAGCAGAGATAACCCTTACTTTCAGAGTTTCAAAGGCATGCAAACAATCATTATCAAAGTTAAAAAGAATGTCCGCAACCAAGAGGTTGCTCAAAGGCTTAGCAAACTTAGTAAAATCTGTTATAAACCTCCTATAAAATCCTGCATGTCCCAAGAAACTCCGGATTGCCTTAACATTAGTGGGTGGTGGTAATTTTTCAATTACCTCCACCTTAACATTATCAACCTCAATCCTCTTACTTAAAATCCGGTGCTCAAGAACAATACCTCCAGTAACCATAAAATGATATTTTTTCCAATTTAAAATAAGGTTTGTTTCTTGGAACCATTTCAAGACCAAGGAAATATGCATAAGGAATGAATCAAAAGAATTACAAAAAATAGAAAAGTCATCCATAAATATAGAATTAAACTTCGCATAACTGAACCAGCAAGTGCAATGGGTCGTCCAAGTAATACCTGAGTGACTCAGGGTCGATCCCACGATGATTGTGATTTGAAGCAAGCTATGATTATCTTGTAGATTTTAGTCAGGCGGATAGAAGAGTTGTTTGTTTGTTTAATACACATAAAAGGAAAATAAAGAAAGCATTACTAGGTTGATGTGTTTGCAATGATAAGAAGATGGTTAAGGCTTGGAGATGCTTTGTTCTTCTGGATTAATTCCGGTCTTGCTGTCTGCTCCAACTATGAATAATTTCTTCTATGGCAAGCTGTATGTGATCAATGCCAGTTTAGAGGTCGCTAATGCTCCTCTAGATCTGAACCCCAGGGTTAGTGCGGATCCAGTCTGATTGATGGTGAAGCTCCTACAGTTCATTCTCTTTGGTGATCCTACTCAAAACGCCACAGACAAGGTCGAATCTTCTGGATCAGGGAATGCTGTGCCTTTGGTTCTAGCCTCTACCACAAAGACTCTAATCTCTCCGTAGCTCGGCTGAACTGGTGTCTCGAGAAGTCTCCAACGAAGTCATAGATTAGCCGTCTAAGAGATGTATAATCAAGCAAATAGTTCATTGTTGTCCGATGAAAGACTCACTCCGAACCCTGTAGAATGAGATAACCTTGTACTGGTTAAACGCATTCATGATGATGAAGAACAGATATACATCTTAGAATAGAGAACCAAACACGTATTGAAATAGAACAGTAGTACTTTATTAATCCATAAAACTCAGCAGAGCTCCTCCCCTCAACCTAGGAAGTTTAGAAACTCATACTGACAGAAAATACAATGATAAACGTGTAAAGTGATCAAAATTCCCCCCTTGAGAGTGTAAAAGTTTTCAAATAAATACTAGACTAATGGCTAAAGATTACATAAGAAAGGGTAAAACAGTCTTTTAGTACAAAAATCCACTTCTGGGCCCACTTGGTGAGTGTTTGGGCTAAGCTTTGATGAGATCCACGAGCTGGGAGACTCCTTGGGTGTTGAACGCCTACTTGGGGGTCCTTCTTGGGCGTTTGAACGCAGGCCACCCCCTTGTGGGTGCTGGACACCCGGACTGAGGTAGAGGGCTGGCGTTGAACCCCAGTTTTGAGCCTTCTATTCTGAAGCAAAGTATAGACTATTATATATTTTTGGAAAGCTCTGGATGTCATCTTTCCAGAGCCATTGAGAATCCTCCATTTGGACTTTTGTAGCTCCAGAAAAGCTCCATCTAGATGTCATCTGGATGTCATCTCATCCTGACATCATCTGCAGCACTTTCTCTATCTCTGAATCAGACTTTTACTCCAGCTCCTCAATTTCAGCCAGAAAATACCTGAAATTGCATAAAAATGCACAAACTTATAGTAGAATCCAAAAATGTGAATTTTACACTAAAACATATGAAAATATAATAAAACTTAAACAAAACATACTAAAAACTATATGAAAATAATGCCAAAAAGCATATAAAATATCCGCTCATCACTCCCCTAAAGTCTAGAAGCCTTGCCGAGGGGTTTAACTAATAAATGATTTTTCTTTTATCTTTTGAAAGAGGTTTGAACTTGAAGTGGTTTGAAGTAGTTTGGAAAATTTCGATTAATTGAGAATTGAGTTTTGAAAGAAAAATTGGTTTTAAGTGAAATTATTTTGAAGGTTTTGGAAAAGGTCACAAAGAGGTGGTATTGATTTTAAAGGAAAAAGAGATTCGATATTTAAAACACCTGAGTAAGATGCAAGGGTTGTGGTTTGTCCCACTTATTCTGGATTAAGCAGTTAAACACCTGCCTGAGTAAGATACAAGGGTTGTGGCTACGTCTCACTTGCTCCGGTAAATATTTGAGACACCTCGGTAAGATGTAACAGTTGTGTTTTGTCCTACTTGCTCTGGGTTAAGTGGTTAAACACCTGTCTGGGTAAGATGTAAGGGTTGTGGCTTCGACCCACTTGCTCCAGATAAAGGTTTGAGACACTTAGGTAAGATGCAAGGGTTGTGATTCGCCCTACTTGCTCCAGGTTGAGATTGTAAACACCCGCCTGGGTAAGATGCAAGGGTTGAGGTTTGTCCCACTTGCTCCGGATTAAGCGGGTAAGATACAAGGGTTACGATTTAGTCCCACTTGCTTCGTGATGTGGTGTTCTACGTTCGGGTTAGCTACCAAATGTGTCAGGTTCTGGCAATATAACTGACACGTGAGCTCATAGCCAGTAGGACAAGCATGCACCATATGCATCTATGTAACAATGTTTAGGTATGCATATTATATTTGGTTTGCGTATAGGAATATTTCTGTTTAACTGCTAATTTCCATACTTACTGTAATTGCTCTTGATTGTGTTTGAACTTCATTACTTGTGATGGTGATTGTTGGTTCAGAATTATGGTACTTTGCTTCTATGTTGGGCCGGAGGCTGTGGTTTGCTTGTATGTTAGGCCGGAGGCCGTGGTTTGCTTGTATGTTAGGCTGGAGGCCGAGATTTGCGTATAAAAAGTTTTAACTCCAATACATTTTCTACTAAGCGACAAAAAAAATCCACAATATACCAACAAAATATCAAAATTATATAAATATCCGTATCTTAAACTCCAATACATTTTCTATATAAAAAAACATCCGCAGTTTAAAAACTCCGATACAATTTCTACTAAGCGACAAAAAACATCCACAATATATATATGATAAGTGGATAATTTATACGCTTTTTGGCATTGTTTTTAGTATGTTTTTAGTATATTTTAATTAGTTTTTATTATATTTTTATTAGTTTTTAAATAAAAATCACTCTTCTGGATTTTACTATGAGTTTGTGTATTTTTCTGTGATTTCAGGTATTTTCTGGCTGAAATTGAGGGACCTGAGCAAAAATCTGATTCAGAGGCTGAAAAAGGACTGCAGATGCTGTTGGATTCTGACCTCCTTGCACTCAAAGTAGATTTTCTAGAGCTACAGAAGCCCAATTGGCGCGTTCTCAATTGCTTTGGAAAATAGACATCCTGGGCTTTCCAGCAATATATAATAATCCATACTTTGCCCGAGATTTAATGGCCCAAACCGGCGTTCCAAGTCAGCTCAAGAATTCTGGCGTTTAACTCCAAAACTGGCACAAAAGCTGGAGTTAAACGCCCAAACTGGTACAAAAGCTGGCGTTTAACTCCAAGAAAAGTCTCTACACATGGAAGCTTCAATGCTCAACTCAAGCACACACCAAGTGGGCCCGAAAAAAGATTTCTGCATTAATTACTTATTTCTGTAACCCTAGGCTACTAGTTCTCTATAAATAAAACCTTTTACTTAGACACACATCTTGGGACGTTTAGTCCTTAGACCTCTGAGGCTGGCCATTCGGCCATGCCTAGACTTTGTTCTTATATATTTTCAACGGTGGAGTTTCTACACACCATAGATTAAGGTGTGGAGCTCTGCTGTTCTTCATGAATTAATACAAAGTACTATTGTTTTTCTATTCAACTCAAGTCTATTTCTTCTCCAAGATATTCATTCGTTCTTCAACTTGATGAATGTGATGATCCGTGACACTCATCATCATTCTCACCTATGAACATGTGCCTGACAACCACCTCTGTTCTACTAGCAATGGCTTGAATGCGTATCTCTTGGGTTTCTAATCTAAGATTGGAACCTTCGTGGTATAGGCTAGAATTATTGGCATCCATTCCTGAGATCCGGAAAGTCTAAACCTTGTCTGTGGTATTCCGAGTAGGATCTGGGAAGGGATGACTGTGACGAGCTTCAAACTCGCGATTGTGGGGCGTGTGACAGACGCAAAAGGATCAATGGATCCTATTCCGACATGATCGAGAACCGACGGCTGATTAGCCGATGTTGTGACAGAGCATCAGGACCATTTTCACTAAGAGGACGAGATGTAGCCATTGACAACGGTGATGCCCAACATAAAGCTTGCCATGGAAAGGAGTATGAATGATTGGAAGAAGGCAATAGGAAAGTAGAGGTTAAAGGGGAACAAAGCATCTTCATACGCTTATCTGAAATCCACCAATGAATTACATAAGTATCTCTATCTTTATTTTATGTTTATTTTCATCACCTTAAACTCCATAAGCATTTGAACCCGCCTGACTGAAATTTACAAGATGACCATAGCTTGCTTCAAGCCGACAATCTCCGTGGGATCGACCCTTGCTCATGTAAGGTTTATTACTTGGACGACCCAGTGCACTTGCTGGTTAGTTGTGCGGAGTTGTGATAAAAGTGTTGAGATTACAAGTGTGCCACACCAAGTTGTTGGCGCCATTGATGATCACAATTTTGTGCACCAAGTTTTTGGCGCCGTTGCCGGGGATTGTTCGAGTTTGGACAACTGACGGTTCATCTTGTTGCTTAGATTATGTTTTTTTTCTTCAGAATTTTTAAGAATGAATTCTAGAGTTTCAAGGTGATGTTCCCACCATCACAAAAGCTGATTGATTCTCATCAATTTAGCTATTGAATGTAATGTCCTGCTGAAGCTTGGCCAAACATGTCTAATCTTTTTAGACTGAAGCTTTAGACTAACATTGCATGATTCCTGGAATTCTTATTAAAAGTTTTGATTCTCTTTATTTTCTTTTCTATATAATTTTCGAAAAAAAAATACAAAAAAAAATTTAAAATCATAAAACCAAAAATATTTTATATTTCTTGTTTGAGTATATTGTCTAATTTTAAGTTTGGTGTCAATTGCATGTTTCTATTTTTCTTGCATTTTTCGAAAATTACATGCATGTGTCTTCATTAATCTTCAAGTTGTTCTTGATGATTTCCTTGCTCTGATCTTTAAATTCTCTTGTTTAGTGTGTTTTGTTGTTTTTCATATGCATTTTTACATTGTTATAGTCCTTAGTATACAAACATTTAAAGTTTGGTGTCTTGCATGCATTGTTTATTTGATCTTAGTTGTATTTTTATTGTTTCTCATCACCAAAAAGTCAAAAAATATTTTTAAACCATGTCTTTTCAAGTCAATAATACAGAGAATTGAAGATTCAGAACATTCAGCAGAAGAATCAAACAGAAAAAGCTGGGCGTTCAAAATGCCCAGTGAAGAAGGAAAACTAGCGTTTAAACGCCAGCCAAGGTACCTGGCTGGGCATTTAACGCCCAAAAAGGTAGAGTTTTGGGCGTTAAACACCAGAATGGGCACCATTCTGGGCGTTTAACGCTAGGATGACACTAGAGGGAAGATTTTGTTTTTAATTCACATTTTTTTCAAGTTTTCATATTTTTTTTCAAAATCAAATCTTTTTCAAATCATATCTTTTCAATCATATCTCCTTCAAAATCAATTTCTTTCCATTTTATATCTATTTTTACTATTTTCAAAAATCCTTGCTTCAATTAAAGATTTACTTCAAAAATTTTCAAGTTGTTACTTGCCTATTAAGAAAGGATCAAACTTTAAATTTTAAAATCATATCTTTTAATTTCTTGATAGTCAAGTAATCAACTTTAATTTTAAAAAAATTTTCTTTTTCTAAATTGATTTTCAATCATATCTTTTCAAGCATATCTTTTCCATCACATCTTTTTCAAAATTAATTTTTTTTCAATCAATTCTTTTTCTAATTTCAAAATCTTTTTCAAAAATCACTTTATTTCTTTCCCAATCTTAGTTTTCGAAAATCTCAATCAAATTTTCAAATTTCTTTTTAAAATCTTTTAATTAATTTTCGAAAATTCTTCCCCTCTTCTCACATCCTTCTATTTAAGGGACTAACACTCCTCCTCAAGGTGCAATTCGAACCCTATTTCTTTAATAAGTTCAAATTCTCTCATCTCTACCTCCTCCTTCTATTCTTCTTTTCCTCTGACACCTCAAGGAATCTCTATACTGTGACATAGAGGATTCCCTACTTTCTTGTTCTCTTCTCTTTCATATGAACAGGAGCAAAGATAAAGGCATACTTGTTCAAGCTGATCCTGAACCTGAAAGGACCTTGAAGAGAAAGCTAAGAGAAGCTAAAGCACAATTCTCTCTAGAGGGTCTAACAGAACTCTTCAAAGAAGAAGAAACCATGGCAGCCAAAAACAACAACAATGCCAACAATACAAGGAAGGTGCTTGGTGACTTTACTGCACCTACTCATGATTTCTATGGGAGAAGCATCTCTATCCCTGCCATTGGAGCAAACAACTTTGAGCTTAAGCCTCAATTAGTTTCTCTAATGCAGCAGAATTACAAGTTTCATGGATTTCCATTGGATGATCCTCATCAGTTCTTAGCTGAATTCTTGCAAATATGTGACACTGTGAAGACCAATGGGATTGATTCTGAAGTCTACAGACTTATGCTCTTTCCTTTTGCTGTAAGAGACAGAGCTAGAACATGGTTGGATTCACAACCTAAGGAAAGCCTGAACTCTTGGGAAAAGCTAGTCAATGCCTTCTTGGCAAAGTTCTTTCCACCTCAAAAATTGAGTAAGCTTAGAGTAGAAGTCCAAACCTTTAGACAGAAGGATGGTGAGTCCCTCTATGAAGCTTGGGAGAGATACAAGCAATTGATCAGAAGGTGCCCTTCTGACATGCTTTCAGAATGGAGCATCATCGGAATCTTCTATGATAGTCTGTCTGAACTATCCAAGATGTCATTGGATAGCTCTGCTGGAGGATCTCTTCATCTGAAGAAGACGCCTACAGAAGCTCAAGAACTCATTGAAATGGTTGCAAATAACCAATTCCTGTACACTTCTGAAAGGAATCCTATGAATAATGGGATAGCTCAGAAGAAAGGAGTTCTTGAGATTGATACTCTGAATGTCATATTGGCTCAGAATAAAATATTGACCTAACAAGTCAATATGATTTCTCAGAGTCTGTCTGAAATGCAAGCAGCAACAGGCAGTACTAAGGAAGCTTCCTCTGAAGAAGAAGCTTATGATCCTGAGAACCCAGCAATGGAAGAGGTGAATTACATGGGAGAACCCTATGGAAACACATATAATCCTTCATGGAGAAATCATCCAAATCTCTCATGGAAGGATCAACAGAGACCTCAACAAGGTTTCAACAACAACAATGGTGGAAGAAACAGGTTTAGCAATAGCAAGCCTTTTCCATCATCTTCTCAGCAACAGACAGAGAATTCTAAGCAAGACCACTCTGACTTAGCAACCATTGTCTCTGATCTAATCAAAACCACTCAAAGTTTCATGACTGAAACAAGGTCCTCCATTAGAAATTTGGAGGCACAATTGGGTCAGCTGAGTAAGAAAATTACTGAACTCCCTCCTAGCACTCTCCCAAGCAATACAGAAGATAATCCAAAAAGAGAGTGCAAGGCCATAACCACATCTCACATGGCCGAACATGGAGAAGAGGAAGAGGCAGTGATTCCCACTGAGGAAGACCTCAATGGACGCCCACTGACCTCCATGGAGTTCCCTAATGAGGAACCATGGGAATCTGAAGCTCATTCTGAGACCATAGAGATTCCATTGAATTTACTTTTGCCATTCATGAGCTCTAATGAGTATTCTTCCTCTGAAGAGGATGAAGATGTCACTGAAGAGCAAGTTTCTAAGTACCTTGGAGCAATCATGAAGCTAAATGCCAAGTTATTTGGTAATGAGACTTGGGAGAATGAACCTCCATTGCTCATCAAAGAACTGGATGACTTGACTAGGCAGAGATTATCTCAAAAGAGACAGGACCTTGGAAAGTTCTCAATCCCTTGTACCATAGGCACCATGACCTTTGAGAAGGCTCTGTGTGACCTAGGGTCAAGTATAAACCTTATGCCTCTCTCTGTAATGGAGAAGTTAGGGATTATTGAGGTACAAGCTGCAAGAATCTCACTAGAGATGGCAGACAATTCAAAGAAACAGGCTTATGGACTTGTAGAGGATGTCTTGGTAAAGGTTGAAGACCATTAAATCCCTGCTGATTTCATAATCCTAGAAACTGGGAAGTGTATGGATGAATCCATCATCCTTGGCAGACCCTTCCTAGCCACAGCAAAGGCTGTGATTGATGTTGATAGAGGAGAATTGATCATTCAAGTGAATGAAGACTCCCTTGTGTTTAAAGCTCAAGGATATCCCTCTGTCACCATGGAGAGGAAGCATGAAGAGCTTCTCTCAATACAGAGTCAAACAGAGCCCCCACAGTCAAACTCTAAGTTTGGTGTTGGGAGGTTCCAACATTGCTCTGAACATCTGTGAGGCTCCATGAGAGCTACTGTCAAGCTATTGACATTAAAGAAGCGCTTGTTGGGAGGCAACCCAATTTTTACTTATCTATGTTAAATTTCTCTTTTCTTTTGTTATTTTATGTTTTCTGTAGGTTAATGATCATGTGAAGTCACAAAAACAATTGAAAAAGCAAAAACAGAAGGAAAAACAAAATGAAAAACAGAACACCCTGGAGGAGAAACTTACTGACGTTTAAACGCCAGTAAGGGTAGCAGAATGGGCGTTAAATGCCCAGTCTGGCACCATTCTGGGCGTTAAACACCAGAAATGGGCACTAGACTGGCGTTTAATGCCAGGAATGGGCAAGAAGCTGGCGTTAAATGCCAGAAATGGGCAGCAGCCTACGTTTAACGCCAGGATTGGCATCAAGGGGCGTTTTGCACGCCACATGGTGCTGGGATGAGGAATCCTTGACACCTCAGGATCTGTGGACCCCACAGGATCCCCACCTACCCCACCACTCTCTCTCTTCTTCACCCATTCACCAATCACCTTAATACCTCTTCCCCAAAAACCCCTCACCTATCAAATCCCACCATTCTCTTCACCACTCACATCCATCCTTCATAAAACCCCACCTACCTCACCATTCAAATTTAAACCACTTTCCCTCCCAAACCCACCCTCTATAGCCGAACCATACACACCCCTCTCACCCCTATATAAACCCATCTTCACTCCTTTATTTTCACACAACCTAAACACCACTTCTCCCCCTTGGCCGAAACACAAAGTCCACTCCATCTCCTCTATTTCTTCTTCTTCTACTCTCTTCTTTCTTCTTTTGCTTGAGGACGAGCAACCTTCTAAGTTTGGTGTGGTAAAAGCTAAAGCTTTTTGTTTTTCCATAACCATTTATGGCATCAAAAGCCGGAGAAACCTCTAGAAAGAGGAAAGGGAAGGCAAAAGCTTCCACCTCCGAGTCATGGGAGATGGAGAGATTCCTCTCAAGGGTGCATCAAGACCACTTCTATGAAGTTGTGACCAAGAAGAAAGTGATCCCCGAGGTCCCTTTCAAACTCAAAAAGAATGAGTATCCGGAGATCCGACATGAGATCCGAAGAAGAGGTTGGGAAGTTCTCACCAACCCCATTCAACAAGTCGGAATCTTAATGGTTCAAGAGTTCTATGCCAATGCATGGATCACCAAGAACCATGATCAAAGTGTGAACCCGGACCCTAAGAATTGGCTTACAATGATCCGAGGGAAATACTTGGACTTTAGTCCGGAAAATGTAAGGTTGGCATTCAATTTGCCTATGATGCAAGGAGATGCACACCCATACACAAGAAGGGTCAACTTTGATCAAAGGTTGGACCAAGTCCTCATGGACATATGTGAAGAGGACGCTCAATGGAAGAGAGATTCAAGAGGGAAGCCGGTTCAACTAAGAAGGCATGACCTCAAGCCCGTGGCTAGGGGATGGTTGGAGTTCATCCAACGCTCAATCATTCCCACTAGCAACCGGTCCGAAGCTACTATAGATCGGGCTATCATGATACATAGCATCATGATTGGAGAGGAAGTGGAAGTTCATGAGGTTATATCCCAAGAACTCTACAAGGTGGCAGACAAGTCCTCTCCTTTGGCAAGGTTAGCCTTCCCTCATCTCATTTGTCACCTTTGCAATTTGGTTGGAATTGACATAAAGGGAGACATTCTCATTGATGAAGACAAACCCATCACTAAGAAAAGGATGGAGAAAACAAGAGAACCTCATCAAGAGCATGAGGAAATTCCTCATCATGAAATCTCTGAGATGCCTTAAGGGATGCATCTTCCTCCACAAAACTATTGGGAGCAAATCAACACCTCCCTAGGAGAATTAAGTTCCAACATGGGACAACTAAGGGTGGAGCACCAAGAGCATTCCATCCTCATCCATGAAATTAGAGAAGATCAAAGAACCATGAGAGAGGAGCAACAAAGGTAAGGAAGAGACATTGAGGAGCTCAAGCACTCCATAAGATCTTCAAGAGGAAGAACGAGCTGCTATCACTAAGGTGGACCCGTTCTTTAACTTCCTTGTTCTTTATTTTCCTGTTTTTCGAAAATTATGCTTTATGTTTATCTATGTTTGTGTCTTTATTACATGATCATTAGTGTCTATGCCTTAAAGCTATGAAAATGAATCCATCACCTTTCTTAAATGAAAAATGTTTTTAATTGAAAAAGAAAAAGAAGTGCATGAATTTCAAATTTTAAAACAGTTTAATTATTTTGATGTGGCGGCAATACTATTGTCTTTCTGAATGAATGCTTGAACAGTGCATATTTTTGAATTTGATTGTTTATGAATGTTAAAATTGTTGGCTCTTGAAAGAATGAAAGGAAAAGGAGAAATGTTATCTGATGATCTGAAAAATCATAAAATTGATTCTTGAAGCAAGAAAAAGCAGTGAAAAGCTTGCAAAAAAAAAGAGGCAAAAAAAAAGAAAAAGAAAAGAAAAGCAAGCAGAAAAAGCCAATACCCCTTTAAACCAAAAGGCAAGGGTGATAAGGATCCAAGGCTTTGAGCATCAGTGGATAGGAGGGCCCACAGGAATAAAATCCTGGCCTAAGCGGCTAAACCAAGCTGTCCCTAACCATGTGCTTGTGGCGTGAAGGTGTCAAGTGAAAACTTGAGACTGAGCGGTTAAAGTCGAGGTCCAAAGCAAAAAGAAGAGTGTGCTTAATAACCCTGGACACCTCTAATTGGGGACTCTAGCAAAGCTGAGTCACAATCTACAAAGGTTCACCCAGTTATGTGTCTGTGGCATTTATGTATCCGGTGGTAATACTGGAAAACAAAGTGCTTAGGGCCACGGCCAAGACTCATAAAGTAGCTGTGTTCAAGAATCAACATACTTAACTAGGAGAATCAATAACACTATTTGGATTCTGAGTTCCTATAGAAGCCAATCATTCTGAACTTCAAAGGATAAAGTGAGATGCCAAAACTGTTCAGAGGCAAAAAGCTAAAAGCCCCGCTCATCTAATTAATACTGATCTTCATAGATATTTTTGGAATTCATTGTATATTCTCCTCTTTTTATCCTATATGATTTTCAGTTGCTTGGGGACAAGCAACAACTTAAGTTTGGTGTTGTGATGAGCGGATAATTTATACGCTTTTTTGGCATTGTTTTTAGTATGTTTTTAGTATATTTTAATTAGTTTTTATTATATTTTTATTAGTTTTTAAATAAAAATCACTCTTCTGGACTTTACTATGAGTTTGTGTGTTTTTCTGTGATTTCAGGTATTTTCTGGCTGAAATTGAGGGACCTGAGCAAAAATCTGATTCAGAGGCTGAAAAAGGACTGCAGATGCTGTTGGATTCTGGCCTCCCTGCACTCAAAGTGAATTTTCTGGAGCTACAGAAGCCCAATTGGTGCACTCTCAATTGCGTTGGAAAGTAGACATTCTGGGCTTTCCAGCAATATATAATATTCCATACTTTGCCCGAGATTTGATGGCCCAAATCGGCGTTCCAAATCAGCTCAAGAATTCTGGCGTTTAACTCCAAAACTGGCACAAAAGCTGGAGTTAAACGCCCAAACTGGTACAAAAGCTGGCGTTTAACTCCAAGAAAAATCTCTACACATGGAAGCTTCAATGGTCAGCCCAAGCACACACCAAGTGGGCCCGGAAGAAGATTTCTGCATTAATTACTTATTTCTGTAACCCTAGGCTACTAGTTCTCTATAAATAGGACCTTTTACTTAGACACACATCTTGGGACGTTTAGTCCTTAGACCTTTGAGGCTGGCCATTCGGCCATGCCTAGACTTTGTTCTTATGTATTTTCAACGGTGGAGTTTCTACACACCATAGATTAAGGTGTGGAGCTCTGCTATTCTTCATGAATTAATACAAAGTACTATTGTTTTTCTATTCAACTCAAGTCTATTTCTTCTCCAAGATATTCATTCGTTCTTCAACTTGATGAATGTGATGATCCGTGACACTCATCATCATTCTCACCTATGAACATGTGCCTGACAACCACCTCTGTTCTACTAGCAATGGCTTGAATGAGTATCTCTTGGGTTTCTAATCTAAGATTGGAACCTTCGTGGTATAGGCTAGAATTATTGGCAGCCATTCCTGAGATCCGGAAAGTCTAAACCTTGTCTGTGGTATTCCGAGTAGGATCTGGGAAGGGATGACTGTGACGAGCTTCAAACTCGCGATTGTGGGGCGTGTGACAGACGCAAAAGGATCAATGGATCCTATTCCGACATGATCGAGAACCGACAGCTGATTAGCCGATGTTGTGACAGAGCATCAGGACCATTTTCACTGAGAGGACGGGATGTAGCCATTGACAACAGTGATGCCCAACATAAAGCTTGCCATGGAAAGGAGTATGAATGATTGGAAGAAGGCAATAGGAAAGCAGAGGTTCAAGGGGAACAAAGCATCTTCATACGCTTATCTGAAATCCACCAATGAATTACATAAGTATCTCTATCTTTATTTTATGTTTATTTTCATCACCTTAAACTCCATAACCATTTGAATCCGCCTGACTGAGATTTACAAGATGACCATAGCTTGCTTCAAGCCGACAATCTCCGTTGGATCGACCCTTACTCACGTAAGGTTTATTACTTGGACGACCCAGTGCACTTGCTGGTTAGTTATGTGGAGTTGTGATAAAAGAGTTGAGATTACAAGTGTGCCACACCAAGTTGTTGGCGCCATTGATGATCACAATTTCGTGCACCAATATACCAACAAAATATCAAAATTATATAAAAAAATATCCAAATTACATAAAAAATAAAACATCCAAATAACATCGAAAAAATCCAAATCAAATCCGGTCTAGGAAACCTAACCAACACTAAATTGAGTGTATGATAATCCCTCATGTTTTGCCTTTCTTTTGCATCAGATGTAGTTGCATACATACAAGATACTGCATATGCAAGTTTACTTTTTAATATTTCTAGCATGATTTAATCTGCAGAAGTATATTTTTGCATTATGACAATTCTTTCAAAAGAAACAAGGATCAAATCCTTTTTTTTGTTTATAGAAGTTCTAAAATTATTTAAGGATTTTTTATTTGAATAAATCAAATAATTATAATAATTACCGAAATAAATAATTTAAAAAATATTACCCGAAATAAATACCCCTCTTTTATCTCGTTTACAGTGTAAACGAGATATACGCATCTCGTTTACACTGTAAACAAGATACATGCAAAGATATCTCGTGTACACTGTAAACGAGATACAAGAGGACAAATTTTCAGCTGTTATAAAAGGATGTGCAACCTTTGGCATCCTCCACACACATTTCATATCTTTTTCTGTCTTGTTTTTCTCACAAAAATAACGCAATGATGGCTAGTAACAGCAACAACGTATACAGTTATGTGTGTTTATCCCGATTATCGTATGAGAAATAGCGACAAAGTGGTGACATTTAAGTGTGAGAATTCGTTACTATTTCGCACTCAGCATGTAAGTACGTTGTCGGAGTTGAAGAGTTTGATACTGAACAACCTCGGTGGTATAGAAGCGAGGGAGGTCGGAAGGGTGGGGTATAGGTTGCTAGCACCCATGGATAATGGAGTTTTCCGGTTTCGACTCTTTCGGCTTCTAGGGGACGAGCATGTTCAACTCATATTCGACATCCATGGGAGGATCATGGCGGAATAGGTGATGGAGCTTTCCGCCGAAGTTAGAGATATTGGTCGTTGTAGTTCTGTACACTCGACCTATGTCCAGGACGACCGACCTCTTACACCACCACCGATCCATATTGTCGTTCCAGTTGACGAGGCGGATGAGGGTGACGATGAGTCAGACAAAGAATACGTGGTAGATAGTGCTGACAGTGATTCTTCCGAAGGGGGCGATGATGAGGAGTTTGTACCCGAGATGCTCGCCCCGAATGAGGCGCGCCATGTCTTGCCTCCACCTTACCCAATTCCGGCGCTATCGGCAGTGCCAAGTCACTATCATAGTCTGGATCTGGACGCCATTAATGAGAGGATTCCGTTTTCTAACACGGGTAAGAGGATTACAAGCTGGACGGTGGGGTAGAGTTTCGGTTGGCCACAGGTTCAAATGCCGAGACGCAGTGCTGTAAGGTGTGAAGAATTACAGTATTCGCAGGAGTGTAAAGTACCGGGTAATCAAATCGGACCGAGTAAAGTACCATGTGCAGTGCCAGCAAGCTACGAATGGGTGTCCACGGAGCCTCTGTGTGGCCCTTAGGCTGAACCTCGGATATTGGTAATTTCAACTTTAATTGTGCTTTTCAGTACTTCTACGCAAAATATAAAGTAGTTTTGAGATATAGCTGAACCAATACTCTTTTGTTGTGTTAGGGAGGTTCAGAGGGTTGGTGGTTCGCACAGTTCTCTGTGTGGTACCACCTACCGAAGTCACGGAGGCACCCCCAACTTGGGCCCCGTGTGCGCGCAGGTCTAGGTGGTACGCCACGTCCTACAGGGTGATAGTAACCTCACCCACGGGAGATGAAACGTGTGCGTCTCCGGACCCTATCATTCTACGAATGCCGAAATCAAGGAATTGTCAAAAGTGAAATCTCTGAGGGGCACCGTGTCGCCGAATCCAGCCTCAGCCAGATACGGGACGATGGCATCGGGTGGAGGAAGGGTATGACTCACTCGCAAGGGCAATAGAAGGCGAGGCCTCTGAAGAATAAAAAAAGATTAAGCTTTTTAAAGAAATAATTTTAAATATTTGGTTTATTGAATTCTTACACTTCTTTTTAGTTTTGTAATTAGATGAACTTAATATGATATATAACAACATTAAAGTTAAATACATATTTCTTTCTAACTTACATCTACTTCTACTTAAGAACATATTTCTATGCTTCTAACTTACACATATTTTTAAATTACATATTACATACTAAACAAAACCTAACTAGAACGTTATAAATAGTAGCAATCTAGCACAAGTAAAACACAGTTCCAAACTAATATTTATGTCGTAACAACCTTTCACAAGTAAATAGAGTTCTAAATTTCTACTAGAGACCTACTGCTAAAGCTACAAATTATGTTCTAGTTCTTTGCGACTACCCTAACCATGGTCACATACAAAAATAAAAATTCATATGGCATTGCACATAATTAAACAAAACAAAACTAACCTCAAAGTCGGCTGCCCCCGCGTAATGCGACGTCTCGTTCAACCTGTTGATGTCTCCGTTGTTCCCCGCCTAGCACGCCATCGCAGTAACAGTAAAAAATATGGTCAGAAAGGGATAATAGAGAGGAGAAAGTGGTTGACTAGGTGAAACTAGGGCCCAGAATCACGCTGTGAACGACATATATTATAGGCGTCGACAGGCCTTGTAAATGAGATATACATGTATCAGCCAAACGGGTCTTATCTCGTTTACACTGTAAACGAGTTACATGCGAAATTACTTCGTTTACAGTGTAAACAAGATAAGAGGGGGATATTTATTTTGGTAAATATTTTTTAAATTATTTATTTTAGTAATTATTATAATTATTTTATTTATTAAAATAAAAAATCCAATTATTTAACTATAAGTTTTAAAGTCCAATAAAAATATATAAATGATTATTATATACGTAATGATGATTATGAATACCCTCAATGTTATCGGGTACTTGTTCTTGCAATGTTGTCGGGTACTTGTTCTTGCACGCTTTGTACTTTGTACTTTGCACTTTCATTATGTCCACTATGATGGCAATATAACTCTAATCCACTAATTGGTATACAACACAATAACGCAGAGACAAACATATCATTCATGCAATACTTTGTTTGCCCCCATATTAGAGTAGTGCGAGCCGGACTGATTCGTACCCACACAACTCAACTCTCAGGGTAGTCATATCGGAGAAATTAAATATCTCCAAAAAACAAAAATCTCTCCTTATCGTCATTTTAGAAAAAAATAAATACATAAATTTAAATTGAATTGTGTTATATTTTACCACACATTTTCCACACACTTTGTATATATATTCAGCGCTCGACAATTTAAAAAAAAAAATACAAAAAACTCCATTTCCAATCCAACTAAATTATGAAAAAATTAATTTTTATATGAAAAAATAATGATATTTTTATGGAATATTGACATTTGAAGTGTTTTGCAGTATTGTAGATGTTAAAAGTTGCTTTGACACAACTATAGGAGGTGCATTGCTGCTAGCTTTTCAACTATCCGTCGCAGCATGACCAGGGCGAGTTGCTGTCTCTGCTCAGAGATTGTTCGAAGCTTTTTAGAAATTCGTCGTAACTTTGAACACGTGACGGCACTAGAGTAACACGTAAGATCTGTTTATCTCTCACTACAAGATTTTTGTTTATTTGTGGAGGTTTTTTTCTCTTATTTGTGGAGGTTTATAACCCCATCAAATAGTTTGTGGGAGTTCCTAAAATCCCCAAAATTTGAGGTGCCACGAGGTCTTTTGTGGGAGGTTTTTAAAAACCTCCACAATTTATTTAGTGGAGGTTTTGTGTGTATTTAGTGGGGGTTTTATATTAGACTTTTGTGGCAGTTTTAAATCACTTTTGTGACAGTTTAAAACTCCCCACAAATTGATTTTTTAATTTAACAAAAATAAACTATTTTGTGAGATTTTCAAACCTCCACAAATTCTGTAATTATTTATTTATTTTTAATTTCAAATCATTCATTAATCTCATCTTATTTACATATTCTCAAATTAAAAATTTATTTTTTAATATCAAAATTTTAAAACTAAATCTTTTATAACATAATTCCTCAATATAAGACAACTCTATATATAAAAAAATTTGCAATGTCAATAGTTCCAAACATAATTTCATATGGTATTCTTCTACATAACTATTATTGTTTTTCTTTAAAAAATAAAATAAAATAACAACTTCAATATTTCAATATCATCTAATTATATAAAAATCTCAAAATAAAAATATGAATGCAATTCCAGAAGACCTTTAGAGAATATTTTATATTCATGAACTAAAACAGAGAATGTATGTAGTGAACGTTGAAACTCATACCTGCACCATTTCAAATTAAGCAATACTAGATCAAAAGTAATAACATATAACCAGATAAGTGTTTGTATAGTTGTAGTTTGCCCTCTTTTCAAAATTACTATCCATGAACTAAAAATGAAGTAATAATGTAAAGTATAAACATAATCCAATAATGAGGCAATCTTGACAATAAGGGAGAAGAAAATAGATACACAAGGATGAAATTGATCCTAAGTTATTATTAAATAAAACACAAACAATTAACATAGTGAAAAGTACATCTATTCGATCATAATCTAAACAATAAAAATGAGATAATTAAATAGCTAGAATTAGATCAGATTTGACTAAGTAATAACAATATAATACCAGACTTTTTTTACATAAACTAATAACTAACTGATACAAAATTTGATTTTTCTAAAAAAATTATGAAAATATATATATTCCCAAAAAAAAGGGTGTTAAAGCAAAAATTTGGCATAATGCCCAAATTGACCTGAGAACTGAAAAAAGGGAGATTATCTTTACATAAGAAAAGATAAAAATGAAACTAAGATAAGAAAGAGATCGACCAGGTGACTGAATAGGAGAAGAGAGATAGTGTTACCTCATATATCTATGTACAGGCAGTTTTAATGGTTTGCAGTAGCAAGTAGGGATGAGTTGTAGTTCAAATTTATAACATAGTTCAGCAGTTGTACTTAATAATTAACTATTTTAGAACAGAGTAAAAGTAATTTAGAACTTACTTAGCCTTATTGTCATCAACTCCTGAAGCTGGTACTAGTAGTAGTCATTTATTGCTACTGCAGCATCATCAAGATTCTCATAGTCATGGCTAATCACCAAGCTAAGTGAAAAAAAAGGTGTAATTAACATAGTAAAAAGATTGTACAGCATGAGCAGTAAGTATCAATGAGTCTTGTTATACTTTTAATTATAGAGGGGTGCTAAAATCTCATTTATCAAAATAAAACTCTAAACCAATAGTATCTAAGCAATTAATTGCATGGAATTAGCAGATTGAACACCTCATACTAGAGCTTAAAGCATAAAGTAGTAGAAGGAATAACAATTATTAAAGGAAGCTATTCATAGTATACTTATGAAGATGGAAAGTAACGCCCTCAATAGAAATACTAATATCATTAGGCAGTTCACCATTGCAAAATCTACCAAAATCACAAAAAAAAAAATTACCAATCAAACACTGTTTTCTTTTTATACACACAAATGCATGCATAATAAATTGATAAAATGTCAAGCACATAATAACTAAAAAGCTTAAAATGTTACTTTTGGTAAAATTTTGTACAAATTTTCATTCAAATATATCTCTTGCCAAGTTAATAGCTACATTATCTTCAATAGCATCACTATCTAATAAATTGGTAGCTAATTGGATATACTCATTGTTAGGATCAAATAATTGTTCAAGTTCTTGCTTTTGATATGGCTCATTTTCTTACACTACATCTTCATTTTTTTAACCTATGTCATATATCTCCCTTTAATTATAATTATTATGTGTCAAGAAATTGAAGAATAATATAATCAATTAAATTAAACAATTAAATTAAATTCTGAATCCAAGCCCAAACAATTTATTAATTTTGTCATGTATGGTTATGGTTATGGCAATCCTCCCTTTTATGAGGGCAACATTCACAACTTGGACTTTTCCCCATTTAAAGTTTTAAACTCCTACCAGACAGACAAACACGTGGTTTATGATATATATTGTCTTTGCATATGTATTATTTTGTAGTTTATAATAATAAATATTGTGAATTTTGTATATAAAGAAATAGCATATAAGAAAGATGCCAAAAATTTAAAAATTAATAATAGAGAAGAGGTTAGTATAATTAATAAATTGAAAAAAATAAATAAACTTTTTTCATAAGGTATATGAGTATGTCCGGATGTTCCTAATATTATAAGGTGGGGTTTGTGTATGTGTTTATGTTGCATTCAAAAGATGTATGTTTATAACAGTAGAAGTGAGCTCGAAGCAGGCCAAGTCTGGATCTAATGTTTATAACAGTATTAAGTAGCTAGATACATATAAAAGAGAGTTATATTCAGTAGCCATTTGGTCTGAGAGCTTAAGAAACCAATTTGAGTAATATTTTTATAGGCATGAAATAGTATCAAGATTTAGTAAATGCAAAGTAAACCTGGGTACCCTTAACTTTTTGATGCAGCAAAGCTTTAAAGTTCTAACTCGCATTAATCTTGTTCCTGAAAAGCATTACATGTTTAGAACAATTATCAGCAATAAAATAACTAAATTTAAAGCAAGTGAATAAGAAGGAAGCTAAACAATGAAAATGGAAGCAAGAAATACTTCATACTTGTTTGGTTTTGTTTCCATTTTTAGTATATTCTACTTTCAAAATTTTGCAATTAAAAAAGTGAAAACAAAAAATATAATTTTATTATCATTATCTCCTTTTAGAGAGAAGAAAATGTAGATTAGAATATATTAAAATATAATTTAGCCCAACCCAAGAGCAAAACACTGATACAAAATTCTAGTGAATATTCATTTTTAGTACCTATAATTAAGGAATTGATGTTCTAGTGGTTCAAGTCAATCATTAGGGTGATGCTCATAAGCACTAGCTTGAATCACCAAAAGCACCAAGTTAGATTTCTTTTTTTTTTTTTTTTGTAAATTCAGAAGCTCACTCTTTAATTACGTAACTTTAGAAGTCCCTATAGTTGCAGAAAAGTGATTCAACTTAGTTTTTAAAGTGATGGTTAAAAGGCCTGGCTTAAATCAGCCAAGAGCACTAAATTAAATAATCATTTTTCTGCTAATTCAAGAGCTAATTAAAATCATTAATGTACTTGAGATAAGTTATGGTAGTCTGATTCTTAGATTCGTACAATATCAGAATTATCAAATCTCATAAAAAAATGTGAATCTATGACAGTAACACCATACAAGCTAACCAAGTATTTTAATTTGGCAATTGAAGGAGAAAGTGTTTCAGAAAATCCTTTTGATGCCAAGTTCCTGCAAGAAGCAACTAATGCATTGTCAAAACTCAAAACCAAATAAAAAAAAAGGGAACAAAAAAAGAATATATATACAGATTGTGAATCTACTGAGATATAACATGTTTGTTGCTACAATCAACATTAGACCAACTATAGCAGGGGCTCACAAAAAACTATTCCAAGCTTTAATTTGATTATTGGAATCATTGAGGCCCTCAGAAATTCAATCAATGCTTCCTCTGTGTATATATATATATATATATATATATATATATATATATATATATATATATATGAACATCCAAAATTGATAAGTGTTAACATAAATATGGATGAATTAATCGTATCACTACAGGAAAAAAGGCTTGTCGGCACACTTTTTTCTTGCCACGCTTTTAAAGCGTACCCTAAAGTGGTCTATGGCCACGCTTTTGCAAGGGTGGCCACTGATTTGTGATTTGGCCACGCTTTTTTTGCCACGCTTGAAAAACGTGACCATAGAGGGAAATTGGCACACTTTTACGAGGGTGCCCACTTATTTGAAATTTGGCCACGCTTTTTTATTGCCACGCTTGAAAAGTGTAGCCATAGAGGAAAATCGGCACGCTTTTACGAGGGTGGTCATTGATTTGAAATTTGGCCACACTTTTTTTGTCATGCTTAAAAAACGTGGCTGTACTGTGTTTATTTTGGCACCGTAAAAAAATGTGCCGATAGAGTTTCCTTCCCTAAAATTTAGTTTCCCACTTATTTTTTTCCACACTTAACTTTTTTTTCTAAGTTTTCAAATTTTAACCTTAAAAATGATAACAACAACACACTAGTTTCTTATTGTTACCAAATTCACTTTTAACCCTAAAATTCACTTTCAAACTCTAAACATACAGTGCCGTCACTTCATCTTCACTCTCGAATCCTTAGCTTCCTTCGTCGTTCATCGTTGAGCTTCATCGTTCAGCTTCATCGCACCCAACAGCCTTCATCGCCATCATCGTCATCTTCATCACTGCCCTTCATCTCACTCAGCCTTCATCGCCTTCATCGCACCCAGCCTTCATCGCCGTAATCATCATCTTCATCGTTCATTATAGTGGTCTTCCTCGGGCTTGCCGTCGCCGTCACCGTCAGTAGTCATTGTCTTCCTCGACATTGCTTTGAATGGCTTTTCCTTGAAAGTTTTAGAAAACCCTAACCTCCATCACGCCACCATCTATCTCACCGTCGCCACCCTTCGCGCTTAAGATCGCAACCAAGTTCGTCCTTGAATGCCATTCCTCTTGGTGTTTTGCTTGTCATCCCTCTCGCCTTTCGGCTCGGAAAGCTGCTCGCCTCTGTCTCGTGGTTCTGCTCGCCTTTGTCTCGTGGTTCTGCTCGCAGTGCTGCTCAAAGGTTAGTGCTTAGTTGTGCTCCATCTTCATTTTTTTAAAATGCTCCATTTAGAATCAATCAAGAAAATTGGATGATTATTGAATGTTTTCTGCTGTTAACTTTTTATTGAATTGATTAGTGATTAGCTCTTGCTGTACTGCTGGTTTAATTTGTAAAATAGATGATTATTGGATGATTATTGAATGTTTTCTGCTGTTTTATTGATTAGTGATTAGCTATTGCTGTGTTGCTATTTTAATTTGCAATCAAGAAAATTTGATTATTATTGAATGTTTTCTGCTGTTTTATTGAATTGATTAGTGGGTAGTTCTTGTGATAGTGATATTAACATATTGAAGGGTTCCAAAAACTAATCAAAAGAACTTAGGATCATCAAACTTCTTTAACCCAGTAGAGAGTAATTGCAATGAAGATATCATAGAAGTAGGCATAGGACTAGCCTTACTCATGCCAAGCTTGGACAACAAATTTTTAATATATTTTGGTTTTGTGAGAGATGAAGCTATCCAGATTTCATCCTTTGTACCTCTATTCCAAGAAATAAGACAAAACACCATGATCTTTCAAAGTAAAGGTATTATTAAGTTTCTAAATCATTTCTAGCTTTATGTTCTTGTATAGAACCATCAAGTAGTCTTTTGATTATAAAAACCCATTTCCACCCTATTATTTTAGTATTTCCAGGTCTAGGAACCAAGGTCCAGGTGTGAGTTCTCATCAAGGTTTTGAACTCTTTTTGCATTTCTTGTTTCCAATGAAGAATATGCTATGTGTTTGCTCTTTTTTATTGACTTGTATTTGATGGTTTTAACCTCTCCCTCTAAGATTTTGAGATCTGAAAAGCATAAAAAAATCTCTTAGAAAATTATCCGATTCTTAGTAAAAGATTTTGGCTTCTGTTATACTATATTTTTCAAATTGAGTTTAACCTTCTGCCAATTTTCAGGTTGACATTAATAATTTGGAGGAGTATATATCTTTAGTGGTTGATGCAACTGTCAAGACTGGGATCACACATAAAATGGAAGCATTTAAAGCAGGATTTAACCAGGTTAGATACTGGTCTTCATCAATAGAAATGAGTTTTAACCTTCTGCCAATTTTCAGGTTGACATTAATAATTTGGAGGAGTATATATCTTTAGTGGTTGATGCAACTGTCAAGATTGGGATCACACGTCAAATGGAAGCATTTAAAGCAGGATTCAACTAGGTTAGATACTGGTCTTCATCAATAGAAAGGAGTTTTAATTTTGATTAGATTATGTTTGGTATTAAATTCTCAAAATGAGTTTTGATTGTTATTAGGAAGTGCCTTGTATTAAATTGTATTATATTTATTTATTTTAATCATGGCCTATTCTTGTCTTCCCCTTTACTAATTTTTTTTAATTATCCCCGAGACATGCTGAAAGAGAACTTGATGGGTTAAATTATATAGGATTAAATACTTTGTTTCTCTGCTGCTATTTCTGAACTTTAAGAGTTCACTGATACATAGCATTAATAAGGTGGCATGTCTTGAGTTGTTTTCTGTACATAGCCTTATCTATGTGTCTTGTCTTGATATTGTTTGTGAATTAAGAGGGTGGTGCTTTACTGCTTACGTCAACAAGGCAAACAGATGAGCTGGACTATAGTTGGAAATTCATTAAGGATTCTTTTTCCAATTTACTTGAATTCAAAATTTTAACACTTGTCACTTGTTTTTTTCTTCTGGTCATTTTAGGTTTTTGACATATCGGCTTTGCAAATTTTTATGCTCATCCTGGTCATTTCAAAATTTTTACTTAAGGTTATATTTTATGCTCATCCTGATTGATGCTATTTTCAGTTACTTGAAATTATTGAAAAATTCTTTGTAATGTGGTGTATGGGTTGACTGCCTGCCTGCCTGTCAAAATAGTAGTGGCTAGCAATTAACTGAATTTATTGTGATAAAAGTCAAGTGATTCTTTGCTCTAATAACGCATTACATCTTTAGTTTAATGGGTGGCCTAAATATGCTAAGATGATATTCTCTTTTAATAACTAAGTACATTTTTAACATATGATTACATGTCTGGGTGCAGCTTTCGTCAACTGTAGCCAATGCTTCGTCTAATGGGAATGGGCCTTCGGAATCAGCAGATAATGACTTGCCAAGTGTGATGACATGTGCTAATTACCTGAAGCTTCCTCCTTATTCTACCAAGGTATAATTCATCATATAGATTTGATGATTCATTATCATTCTCATTGAGGTTTCTTTTGGTACTGATTTACAATACCACACATGTTCTTGGCAGGAAATTATGTCCAACAAGCTACTCTATGCAATCAATGAGGGGGCAGGAATCCTTTGATTTATCATGAATCTCAGGAACTAACCAAGCTGTCCCTAAATGTTAATATGATGAATCAGGGCTTTTGAGGCTGAATTAATTTTTGGTTGCATGTACTTCCCCTCTTCTCATCTCAAATAATGGCAGCTGAATCGGATTGGTACATTTTCAAGGTGTAAAGGGATTCACGGGGCTCACTTTAGCTATTAGTGTATGTTGTATTTTTCAACTAATAAATTTTATCTTTTTTTGACAAATGTGATGAAAGTTCATGTATGTTGGATTGGTTAATTTAAAATTATATAAAAAAAATTCCATTGTTTAAATTAGTCATTCAAATTATGATTCAAAATATTATATTAATTTTGCAATGTTTAATTAGGAAAATTCATAAACAAGTATAGTCATAAGTATTTTGATCTAAATAGTCATATTTTTTGCTATTGGCACGCTTTTTAAGCGTAGCCGTATCTTCTCGTAATCATCAATAGCCACGATTATCAAGCGTCGCCATATTTTCTCCTATTGGCACACTTAAAAAGCATAGCCATATCTTCCCCTATCGGTACACTTTTGAAGTGTAGCCAAAACTATCCACTAGGCACGCTTCCAAAAGCGTGGCGATATGTACACTTATTGGTACGCTTCTCAAGCATACCTATAGGTTAAGACCTATGGCCACGCTTTTTAAGCGTGGCAAGAGATGAAAGCGTGTCAAAAAAAAGTGTGCCGATAGATCTTCAAAAGCGTGGCCATAGAGCAACCGGCATGCTGGCGGATGTGGCCCTTTCAAAAGCTTGCCGATAGCTCAAAAAGCGTGGTGAAAAGCTATCGGCACACTTTTTTGCACTTTTTGGCATGCTTTAAAAGCGTGACAGAAAGCTTATTTTCTTGTAGTGTATCTTTATAGAAAATGAGTTGTTATTAGGTGCTCTAAGAGTAACATAACTCCAATCAATTTATGCCACATAGGTTAAAGTAATTTTATTATAACACTCGTTGATGTTGTAAATTGGATAGCTCATCCCTTTATTCATTGAGTCTCAGCTAAGTGCAACAAGTTTGGCATCTGTTGTGTCATACAGATTCAACTGAAGATATTCTTTGAACTATGGTGAAAACTTATCAAGTGAAGAATCAAGATTTGTTTACTGGGATATCGTATGGTAAAATAGTATTACAACGAGATTCATCATCTAAATAAGTAAAATTAATCTTTGAAACATATAACAAGTTATTTAAATAAGTTAACAAAATTATGTCACATAGGGTGAAATCTGATCACAATTTAGCAATACATGTAGATGTCCGACTTCGACTTTGTTCTAGTCTAACCAGTGTTCACTTTCCGCGCTTAGCGCATTTCCTTCCTGAATAAAGATTGGGTATTTTAGTCCATTTGACGAGGATTCTCCCCTATCATCGTTCCTACTAATCCTAGTTCTCTGGGTTTCAACATGTGGCTCAAAATAGAAGGAACAAAATGCAGAAGTCTCTTTGGCTAGAAATGCCTCGCATATGGATCCCTCAACACGAGATCTGTTTTTCACATTTCTTTTAAATAATATTATTAATTGTTCAAAAGAATACATCCATCTAAATTGGACTGGCCCACGCATTCTTGCTTCGTAAGGTAGATAAATTGGTAACTGTTTTATCACATAAAAAAATCAGGGATAGTATCTTCTCTATCTTAACAATATCATGGGGAAGTTCTTTTCCATCATCAAAAGATCACCAACCTTTAATTTTGTAGCACACAACTACCTAAAAAAATCAATTATCTCTGTGAGAGGTTTCTAGATATTACTAGAAAGTTCTCTAAAGGCAACAGGAAGCAACGACTCTAAAAAAATATGTTAGCCATGACTCTTCAGCCTAGTAAGCTTACCCTTAGCGACATTTGTACATCTACCAAAGTTAGAGGCATAACTAACAGAAAATCTCAAATCCCTAATCCACAGAAAAACATTATGTCTCTATTCCTTTGTTAAAGCATACACAGCCTTTGGCTTAGACCATTGTCTATTGTCAAGCCTCTAAGTCCATATCAGGTCGCTTGCAAATTTCAACTAAGTCTAACCTAGCCTTATCGTTATCCTTGGCTCGATCATCATCCATGACCGTGTGCTTGAAGTTATCAATCACATTTTTTTTTCAATAAGCATCACGTCTAAGCAATGGCAAACCAAGTCATCCTTCCAGTAAGGAAATTCCCAAAAGATACTTTGCTTTGTCCAGTTATGCTTTTTTGTCGTAGCTCAGAGTTTGTAACCCTCCCTAGTTATCGATGATCCTTGAGATACGAATAACACGATGTCAAACCTCTAAACCACTCAACCGGACAACAGACTCTTTTTTTCAATTTTATTCTTCCTAAACGAGTCTTTGTTACGTCAAAAATGATGTCAAACTCAAGGAATCAATGATGACAATCACTACAACAAATATAGGCTTTAGCAACGCCAAAATTTGCAACGCCTTAAAACCGTTCTCTTAGAGGATTTTAGACAACAGTTTTCTACGGTGTTACTATTGAAGTTTAATTTTTCATTATTTTATAGCAACAAAATAGAATCATTCTTTTTGACTATTTTAAAGAACAGTTTTATAGTCGTTACAAGGATTTGTTTAAGCAACATGTTTTTAACGTTGTTTAAATAATTGTACAAAAGATACACTTAAAAACCGTTGCCGAAGTTGCTACACTTTAAAACTATTCTATTAGATGGTCTTAGACAGTGATTTTTACAGTGTTACTGTTCAAGTTCAAATTTTCATTATATTATAGCAACAAAATAAAACTGTTCTTTTTAACTTTTTTAAAGAAAGGTTTTATAACCATTACAATATTTTTTTATCAAATAACAATTTTCAAATAATATTGTTTAAATAATTATGTAAATTAAAAGATACATATAAAAATTATTTTTTATAAATATTAAATTCGGAGAACATCCAAAAACTACTATTATAAATGTAGAACAAATAAATTTTAGAGCGAGCAACAAAAAATTTATTCCCTCCATAAATAATAACATAATATTTATTTTTACACTTAAAAAAAATATTATTAATAGTAAATACTCCAAAGAACAAAAACACAGCTCTGAGCTTCTTCCTTCCCTCTAGCCCTAACCCATTGTAACCGGTCCACTCACCATCATCGCACAAAATCAAACATCACCGTTGAGGATTCCCTTCGTGTAGAGAGACAATATCCGGGTTAGCTACCGGGTGTGTCGGGTTTGGCTGTATAACCGACAGATGAGCTCATTGGCCATAGTACAGGCATGCATCATATGCATCTTTGTGACATTGTTTGGGTGTGTATATTATATTTGGTTTGTCTATGTGAATAATTCTGTTTAACTGCTAATTGCTATACTTGATATAATTGCTCTTGATTGTGTTTGAACTACATTACTTGTGATTGTGACTATTGGTTCGTATTATGGTGGTTGAAGTGTGATTTGATTGTGTTAGGCCAAAGGCTGTGATGCCATATTATTTTGCACCGAAGGCCATAATGTGATATTGTGTTGGGCTGGAGGCCGTGATTTGTTTATATTTGGACCGAAGGCCGTGATTTGGTTATATTTGGGCTGGAGGCCATGATTGGATGAATCGGTGGTAAGTTTGATGAAATTGCTCATTTGGTACACGTAGTGCAAGGTTAAGAGATACTGTGTTTAATTGAACTTTTTATAAATTCAAAATATGAATTCGGATTTTGGGTTATTAACTAATCGTTTTCGAAAAGGTTTGGGTGTTTGGATTATTAACAGTCGGTTTTCAAAAAGACTCATAAGACGAGTGATAATTACTGCAATCGAAAAATAGTTTTCTTTTAAATATCTTCTTATAACAGTTATTAAAAACCCTCTACTGAGAATTAGCGAGGACGATGTTCCCACCCCCAACAGATTTCCCTTTTCAGGACGGACGAAGAGTATAAGGAGTTTCTTTCGAGCATCTAATTGTATTCTATGTTATTGTATATACAGTTATAGTTTTTTCTCGCTTTTATTATTATATTTATAAGAGGAATAGGACTTGTAATGATATATATATATATATATATATATATATATATATATATGTATATATTTGTAAGTTACTTGTATAAGAAGTTTTGTATGTATGTGTGTGTGTGTGTGTGTGTGTGTGTGTGTGTGTGTGTGAGGATTTTGATTTTGAACTGGGTTATATATGCATATTTGATTGAAATAAAAAGTATTTTTAATTTTTCAAAGAAAATAGCGATGTAATATTCTCGCTATCAGAGTGGCGCAGTTGGAAGCGTGACATTCTGACAGTGAGGGTGTTACACAAAGTCCTCGGATAGCTAGTTCCCTGTCTCTTTAGAGAGCATGTTCTTTGTTTATCTTCTTAAGCTCCTTTTTATAAACTTTGGCTACCTCTTCATATGGATGTATTGTTGGATGTGAACCATTTTGTGTCCAAGTACAATAATTCATCTTGGCATGCATGTTTAGTCGCCAAGAGTCTTCGACTTCATATCGAGTCTCAGAAAGTGCTCGATAATCTTGGAATTCCTTATGATGTTCCTCATACACAACTCGAAAATCTTGGAACTCCTTGTGATGTGCTTCTTGTAAGGCCTTGTGCTCTTGGAACTCTCTATAGAAATTTTCTTGTTGTGTAGAGAGTTCTTAGATTGCGGAGTCATTTGCTACCACCCTACCTCATATTGTGGAGGAGTACAGGGTTGTTGACTCGGTTCGACTTGATCTTGAAAAGCTTGAGGCTGAGGTGGAGGAAGTTGTAGAACTTCTTCTTCTTGAGCTTCTTTAGGAGGTGCTACTCTCACTCTTTCAATTGTTTTCTTAGTGATTGGTTTTCCTATTGAGATGGAGATGTCAATCTCAATGAAGACACCGGCGGCTTCACAGAGAAGATAGATAATACTTGGAAAACCCAACAGAGAATTTTGAACTGAGTTGGAGGTGAGGTGATATAGTTCATTTGGAATGATTTTGTCCACTCTTACCTCTTCACCGATCATGATACAATGAACCATAATGGCTCTAGCCACAGTAAGCTCGGATCAGTTGCTTGCAGGTGAGATCGAACAGTGAACAAATTTCATTCAACCCCTTGCTACGGGCTTGAGATCGCTTCTCCTCAAGTGGAGTGCCTTACCTGTCATACCTCTGATCCATTGTGCGCCTGGTAGACCGATGTCTTTGACTACCTCCTCAAGCCTTGGGTCATTACTCACTCTCTCTTTATAAGTCACTTCAGAAGATGAAGGGGTTGAGATTCTCAACTGAAGAATCCTCTAGATGCTTTCTAGACAGAAATCAATCTCTTTACCTCTCACAAAGATTTTGTAATGCAAGTTTCTTTCATCAGGGGTTTGTGTAGTAGTAAGCATGCATTGGAATAAAATTCTTGAATTAGTAGTCGCCCCACCTTTGGTACTGGGTCACAGAGAACTTGCCATCTCTTCCTTGTGATTTGATCATTGATTTTAGGGTACTCTCCACTTTTCAGATGGAATGGCCCTTCAGAGATAATCTTCTTTCCACAAATGGAGTTGTAGAATTGATTCTCATGCAAGCTAGAGAGGAACCTTGTTGAGTCATATGAAGAAGTAATTGGTTCCTTTCTCTTCCTCTTTTTTGATGAAGAAGATTGATTCTTGGGTGCCATTCTTTTTTATATAGCTTGCTTGATCAAAACCAACAATAAACTTAAATATTTATTTGTCCCCAAGCAAAGAAAGAGAAGAACAATGGTGAGAGAAAAAAGAAAAGTGTATAGGATAGGTGAATGGTGGTGAATATTAAGGAATTAGAGGAGTAGAATGCAGAGGGAATGGGAGAAAGCTGTATAAAGAAGTATGAAGTAAAGGTGAACGAAGGAAGTGTGTAAAAGGTAGTATTTATAATGGGAATGTGAGGTGGAATGCACAGTGGGGTTTGAAACTTGAAATCCAAGGGTGTGCATAGAGTGGTGGGTAGTTCAAAGCGAACAAAGGAAAAGGACAAAGCTTGTTATGCTTGGGATAGAGTTTGGAGTAAGCATGGCATCGGACTGATGGAAGCTAAGAGAGAAGTGACCAATGCATGTGGAGGGAAGCAAGTAAGGACAATGAAATTCAAATTCTTGTCCTTTAGGGGAAGGTCTTTGAGACTTTAAAGAGCTGCATGCATAGTTCCATATGAAAATGGACCATAGGGTAGTTGTAAGACTTATGCATGCACAAGAGAGACCAATGCATGTGCCTTGCTCAGTGGACTAGTGAGTGAAAGCTAGCAGAGATTCCATAGATTCTCACATGTTGCTACCTTCAAAATTCAAATGAAAATTAAAGAGGAAAAACAAAATATTGAAAATAGAGAAAAAGAAATCATGCATGAAATGAAACAAAGAAGATTTGATAAGCAGAAGAGGGGCGACATGCATGCACTCCCATGCAAGGAGCAACCACATCAAACTTAAGTTTAGTTGTGGTGTCTTATACTCACAAAACTATGTGTTATACGCATAGCTCAGCTCAAGGCCATTTTTCCATTTAATTGGTGCATTACACGCACCAGCTGCTGCGTGATACGCAAGTAGGGACAAGGTCCAGGAGGGGCCAATTTTTGGTGGGTTATACACACTAAGGCATGCGTGCAACGCATGGGAAGGCAAGGTCCCAAGGGGGTGAATATTCACGCACCCCTTTATGCATGCAACGCATGGGAAGACAAGGTCCAAAGGGGCCAATATTTAGTGCGTTGTACGTACCACTTCTCGCATGCAACACATGGGGCACAACAAGGCATTTGGGGAAAAAGTGTGGTGCGTTACACACAACACTCCTTGCGTACAATGCATGGCTAGGATTTGGGAATGATGGCTCTGTTTTCCTTCCCACGTACAATCCACTACCATGTGTATAACGCATGGCATTGCACAACACCAAACTTTGGCTTTGGCTTAGGCTTCAAGTAGTTAAATCTTGAAATTTTCTATCTCTAATTGCATGCATGAATCATAAACAAAAAATAAAAGCTATAAGAATTAATAAAATAGGAATTCAAAGGATACTAATCATTGGATTGCCTCCCAACAAACACTTCTTTAATGTGACTATCTTGACGGTATGCTCTCTAGGTCAACAGGTAAACGGATTTTTGACGATCCATGATGCTCGCCGGATCGTCGGTTAGGAATTTTCACCAATTGAAGGAGTGGGTCTGTTGTGAGTATAGCTCCCAACCGACAAAATAGTGCGAATCAAAGTTTAGAAAATGAGTGTCACAATTCAAATCAATAAAACCCGAGAGTTTTACTTTCCGGGTTATTTTTCCTTGGACTAGCAACCAAGTGTGCAAATTTGGTTGTGAAATCGGGAGATTTTCACACATAGAACGCAAATTAAAGAAATGAGAAATTAAATGAACTAAAGCAATGAAATAACAAGAGCTAAAATTAACAAACAAGCAAGACAGTGAAGTAAGCAAGCATGAATAGGATCAACTAGTAAGCTAGCACTAGATTAAAAGACAATTAATACAAATTAAGGAAGATTAAAGGAATAAACTAATGAAAATGTAATTCAATACATGAAAAAACCTTGACTTGGAGTTGAGAGTTAAAGAATCCTATCCTTGTCATAACCACAACCATGGCAATTACAATGAATTAATCCCACTTCGTCAACCCCTAAATAATGGAAAAAGTCAAGTAGGTATAATTGGCCTTAATCCACAAATCCTAACTAACTTACTAATTAAGCTTAGTAAAAAGCTAGCGTTAGTGGAAACAAGAGCAACTAACAACCCAAAATTACCACTTAATGTTAGACATTAATGACTCTAGGATTCTAGTTACTCAAACCCCAAGCCAAGGAATGAGAATCTACTCCATAATTAAAATGGGTATTTCAAGAAACACTTGATCGGCATAATAACAAAGCATGGTAAATTGCAAAAACTAATTAAAACTATAACCAATGAATGCAAACAATCAACAATAGTAACTCAATCAAGCATATATAAACCTTAAAACATCAAATTCATTAATAAGAAACTCAAAGATTTAAAAGTAAATATACTAACAAAGTAACTTTAATTATAAGAAAGTATGAGTACGTATAGTGTAATTGAAAAGAAAATTAAGGACAACTTACAACGGAAACAAACTAGAATCCAAGATTAAAATGTAAATAGCAAACTCTACTAAAAACTCTAATAAAACCCTAATGAGAATTGAGAGTGTTTCCTAAGAGAAAACTAACTAAAACTTGCTAATATGATGTATGTATGTCTTCTAATGTTTTCCCCCTTTGATAGAGCTTCAACACTCCATATTTGGGCCAAAGAGGCCCCCAAAAATGCGAGCCACGTGACTTTCTATATATATATATATATATATAAAGAACAAAATTCCAAAATATACATATATCAAGTTCTAGACTCGACCTGCGAAGCTAAGGCCGGCTAGAGTTTACATATACATATATATACAACCCAAAACAGCCCAAAAGACATGATAAATACACCTGTTTCTCCAAGTTAACCTCTAGGAGGGACAAAATACAAAATATACAGGGGGGAGAATATAACTACATATATACATAGCTTCAACACAAAATATCATAGCCCAAAAATCCAAAACTTTTCTTGCTCAGAGAATCTCCAGATGCTCAACGAGTTGCCTCTCGACCTGCATCTGAAAAAAAGCAATATATGTAAGGAATGAGAACCAGGGTTTCTTAGGATGGTAGTGGTGCCAACGTAGATAATATATAAGGTCCTGGAAAAGCCAAAGGCATTCCTAGAACTTCGATACTCATGTTGAAACTTAAAAATTAATACTAAACCAGAAAGTTTGGCAATCTATATAAGGGATTCTAGCTTCTAACCTAACTCTTCACCTTCCGTCTCCTCCAGACCTCCTAATTACCGGTGGAACAACCCTCATCACGTATCCACCATGAGGGGTCTCTCAGATACATACACACACAATTCAAAGAAAAAAAACATAGATAGAATAAATATACAACAAGTAAACAAGTAGCAGATAAACATGGCTAAGCAGTTAGGCAAACCCAAAACAAATGCACACTCAAGCAAAATATACAAATGCATAAGATGAATTCCTGTCCTATGGCTGATGAGTCTCATCTGTCGGTTATATAGCCAAATCCGACATGTTCTCAAGCTCAAAAATATCCATGATGAAAAATCCTAAGCTCAAATTAATGTATATATGCATGCCCATGGGGGAACCCGAGGATTTAAAGTGCCTGGTCACATCTTGCGACAGAGAGTTAACAGAGTATCGAGTCTCAACTTGGAGCAAGTGGTGACAAGCCACTGCATTCACTCAGGGAAACTAGTGTCTCAGATAATTTTAAATGAATAATTCATGTAAGTACTTCAATCATAATTCATCAATGTCAATGTCATTCTCAATCATGTCTCATTCATCACTGTTAATATCTCATCAAGTCAATCATTCACTTCTAAAATCTTCTTCGATACCAAAACTAGCTCCATCAGCACACTTACTCATATTCTGTAGCCTAAAACCTAGCCATCGGATCTTAAACAGAGTTTTCAGATGTTTGGAAAAACTAGAAGAATGGTTCATAGTTCAAAAATTGTGAATTTTCAACAAAACAGTGATTTTGGAGGGTCACAAACTTGTTGGAAAGGTCAAACAATTAAAATAGAGTTTTAGTATAAAACAGGTCATCGGGCATATGCGTACGCACCAGACGAAATTCCCTTCGTGTGCGTACACATCATAGTATATGTACGCATGCACCAGACAACTTTCCCAGCTTGTGCATACGTATCATAGTGTGTGTACGCACAACTTGCATACGTATCATAGTGTGTGTACGCACAACTTGCAAAATGCGCAGGGTGTGCATATGTACAAACCCTCGTGCGTACGCACGAGTCTCACCATCTGTGCGTGTCCACGATAGTGTGCGTATGCATGCACACAAAAAATTCTGGTTTTCTGCAAAATTGTGTTTTTAAACCCAAACTTCAAATGCGCATAACTTTTTAATCAAAAATAATTTTTAGTTCGTTCTTTGAACGTCGTAAACTACTCGGACCCAATTTTTATGTAAGACAAGTTTCACCAAATTTGAGGGTCTGAGGGCCAAGTTACAGCGCATCAAAATTGATTAAAAATTGTGTTTTTACTGAAACCCAAAAACTCAAGTTTTTACCAAATTTTCCAATCTATACCAACCAAATCATAACCATACCATCTCAAGCATTCTCATAATTTACCAAACTCTAATCCACTATCTACCAATCACTTAGTCACTCAAAATACTATCAACTTCAACCACTTCACTATCAAACCTAACATATAATTTATATTCAACACCAAACACACCACCATCATCTCAACATATAACTTGTCAATACCATACACTAATTTCCAACCACAATTCATATGAAACTCAATACTTACTTACTATATCCACTAAACATGTACCATTCACATAGTTCAATTTTTCTTACGGTCAACTAACCTAAGTTTTCACATAACATTATACATTAACTACGATAAATCAAAACCATGCCTTAGCCGATTCCTACTTTGTTTGGATTGTTTTGAAGAGGATTCCGAATGAACGCGTGGCCGCTGACGGCTCGTCAATTGGAGTTACGGATTGGAAGATATGATGAATTGAAGTTGAGACAAGGTTAAGGTTCTTTGTTTGCTCCCCCTGACTTCAAGTTCAGTGTGATTCCCTTATGATTTTGGGGGAGAATGGCTGAGTGTTGGCTTTATATGATGGGTTTTGGGTCCAATTTGGGTTTGATTCGGTCTGTTAACTCGATTTTAGACCAAAATTTTTAAAATTAATATCAAAATTCGTATTTTAATTTACTTTTCTAAACTAAAATTTAATTTTTTAATTTTTTAAATAATAATTTAATTTATTAACTATTTATTAATTAATTTCTCAGAATTTACACTAGCAGTGTCTTGCATCTTGCTTTTATAATGCAAGAACTATGCTTTCGTAACTTCTTACATGGATACTAAACTCAGACTTACGTTTTGAGATGTTTAAACCTTAAATATGCTACATCTTTTCGGTCTTATATATTTTTTATTTACAATTAATTACTTAGAAAAATATTCTCTACTACTTCAGAGAATGAGAAAACAGTTAGAAATAAATTAGTAAAAAATTTTAAAATTATATTTATTATTTATTAGTCATCAAAACTTAATTTGAGATATAGAACTAGCTAGTTTCCTCCTATAAATAGCTTTCAGCTCCTTTATCCGTAGGTTGATCAATCCATATTTTTCTTAATATTAGTGTTTCTTTCCTTTATTGTTAAGTTTATGCTTGATTTGGTAAATTTTTTTAAATAAATGATTATTATTTCATTTTATATTTATAAATTAAAACCATCATTTGCTTGTACCTATAAATTTAAAAAATTAGGGGTGTTTTTTAAAACGTTTAAAGATGAACTTTTTAAAATTAGTGTGTATTTATCAAAATTAAAAAATTTACTATAATCTTTTATATTAGTAAATATTTAAATTTAGTCTTATTTGTTTTGAAAAAATAAAGAATTATTTTAATTTATTTCAAAAAAAATTTCCTATCTGTGCTACCTCTCCCGTATCAAATAATTGTTCATTTTTTAAATTTTATTTGATCTTAAACAATTGTTTTTTTTTTACCAAAAAATTTGCAACATTCATTAATATTTTTTGGAATAATATTATACATATAAGTTTTTTATTAGATTTGGTTCATAAAAATATTTGGATGTGTAGTATTACGCTATTTTTTGTTAATATTATTCTATTAAATAAAACGAAAATAAAAGTGGAAGTGGAAAAATAAAGGTAGAATTCATTTAATTTAAAAGTATTTTTAATTGTTTTCTTAGTTTTACGTAAATTATTATAATTAAATGGAAAATTATTTACGAGAGAAAGAAATACCATTTTCTTCAAGAAGCCTTATTCACTATTGAGAATTGTGGCCGACAGTAGTTGAGAATAAGAAAGAACGCATATTTCTTCATTCGCATGATTAGATTTTCTTGTCATATGTGAAATTAAAGTGTCTTTGCTACTTCAAGCAAGTGTCTTTGATTAGATTTTCTTGAGTGCACGATGTCTCCGTTTTATATTTAGGTAAAAACAATGTCCAAACTTACCCACCTTATTGTAGTGGTTTTGCTTTAGATATAAAGAAGAGATTAAGGAAATAATAGGAAGCTTCTAAAGTTGAATGTGAGAGATATAATTTGTTACCAGGTGAAGTAGATTCTGTTTACACCACAACATCCACTCTTTATAAGTGAACTAACTTCTTTTTCCTTTTCAATTCCAATTCTGTACTATCACTTTTTGGCCCCATCAACCAATAGTGTCTCTTTGCTTTCCTACTTGCTCCCTTAAAGCAGAATATGCAAAATTGCAGAATGTGGCCAAGAGACTTGATATTAAAGATTCAAAGGAAGAAGCAAGATGAAAGTACTTCAATATTATTGATGTGTAAAAAGGACTTCAATATAGAGTTGCCCGTTGGTTATATTTCACGAACATAAATACATAGAACACAATAAGTTTTGGTATGGAAACAATTACATGAAACGCAATACGTTTTGGTATAAGAATAGATATGCAATATGCAATACAACATATGTAAAATATTTTTTATGAAAATTACACATATGACATTCAAGTACGTAGATGAATTGGTATGAAGTACGCACAAAGTAATACGCGGGATGCTACCTAATTAGTAAATTTATATAAGAATCGTTAGATATTGAGTAAATCCCTATAATAGTCCCTGAGATTCAGCGAATTACTCAATTTGGTCCCTAAGATTCCAATTTCACCATAATGGTCCTCCAGACTCTAGCTCCGGGCACCATAGTGGTCCCTGGGTCAATTCCGGTGCTGACTCAGCTGACGGAGTGCTGATGTGGCACTCCTTTGCCACCTTGGAGGTTCCCAACAGCTAGATGACTTGGAAATATTGTAATTAGATCCAATTTGGTCCCTCTCCCATTATAAAACCCTAATTTATTCTCAATGTTTAGATTGCGTTCCTCTTCTTCTTTTTCTTTTTCTTCTTAATCGAAATTCTTTGATCATCTGCACTTATTTGACATTAATAAACTATTATGGGAAGTGGGAGCATTGCTGCAAGCAGTTTGATAAAGTCACCTTCGAATGGGTACTGTATGAAGACTACTGACCGTGGGAACACAACGCGCGTGATGGAATGGTGTGCCTGTGGCTGCCATCCGGTTTTGCGATGGTTTAGGATAGATTTGAATCTAAACAAACTTTTTTTTGTTGTCCTAGTTATAATGTGAGTTAATTTGTTAGTGTTTTATTAAGTTGTTAGTTCTTCTTTTTTTTTTTTCTGTAGCATATTTAAATTTTTTGTTTGTTTCAGAGAAATGGGAAGAGGTGGTGTGGGTGGTTTGTGTGGGTAGACACTGGACAAGATGAAGGTGCCAAAAAACCAGAACTTGTTAGTCAAAATGATGAACTAAAGCTAAACTTTGCCTGGAGATTTGCAAAGTTAGAAGATGATGTTAGGAGTCAAAAATGATTCTTTGTTGTAATGTTCTGTAAAATTTGAATGCAGTTTCTTGTTAGTTTATATATTTAATGAATGAAATATATGAATGCAAAAATCTGAAGTTGTTATAGTGAAATATATGCAAAGTATTGATCCTGTAATTGCATCATATTATGAATGATGCCTGATTCAAGTAATAAGTATAAAGAATGGAAATGATTCAAGTAATAAGTATAAAGAATGGAAATAATAAATCACCATAAGGAGTCATAATTATATAATCATCAATGTATAAGATACCAAATATAGTGCAAAAAAAGTTATGCGGTATAATGTTCATCCACAGTCATAGTCATAGACTAAAAAATAACACTAAAGATTGCACATCTTTAATCAAACACTCTAAGTTTTTCACAAAAAATAAAGGCATATATATATATGATCTAAAGTCTTCCGTTCTTTTTCTTTGGAGCCTTGAATTTTGGAGTTGGTACAAATTTTATGTAGTTTGTCATTTTTGCTGTTGTTCTTGAACTAGCACCCCGTATTGGATTGACTGGGATAGATGATGCTAGTGGAGAGGACTTCTTTCTTTACTTTAAAGGCCTTGTAGGGACAGCAACCTATGAAGGAAAAAAACAACACTAACTCCTTTTGTAAGAGATGCAACACTTTTCCATGAGTTTCAATTGTAAGAGATGCATCATTTTTACCATCATCATCATCATCCAAATACACCACTAACTCCTTACCTACTAATAACTTTGTAATTGAAATACTATGCTCATAGTATACATCAACCACTCCTCCATTCTTCTTATCACAAATGATTATCTTTATTAGTTCCTTGTCACTACTCAATTTCCTTAAACCATTCTCCAAGTCTCTACCAGGAAGGAGCCAACAGCAGTGCTTTATGTCAATGCATATACCAATATTCCTTCTTTATTTTTATTAAAATTTTCATAATATTGAGTAACTCATTCATCTAAAAAAAACATAGAAACAACTTCAGAATGCAAAATTTGATAGAAATTTTAAGATACAACAGTATAATAAGTTAATAACATTTCAATCCATGCAAGCATCTTTTTTAGATACATTGAATATGGAGGTTATGGAAGGCATGTTATCTCTTGTGCAACACCTTTTATTCTTTTGTAGCATCAAATATAACCTTGATTATTACATGTATCTACCACAATTCTGTTTTCAACTATTCGGATTTTACTTTATGTAATTTTTAAAGTACATATTCACTTTATGTAATTTTATCCTATCCTTGTCCTATTAGAAAAAACAGAATGTAAACCCCAACCCACCAAAAAATGTAAGAAACCCTAGCAACTAAAGAAACGCTAATAGTCATCTGTATCAACGATATTAATAACACCGCTATTGTACCAAATAATCACCTTTAAAAAAAAACGAAGCTTACCTTCATTCGCATGACCTAGCTTCCAAGTGAGGAGAAGATGATTAAACGCACTCCGTCAACGTCATTGTCGTCACGTGACACAAAGAATCCCAAGAAACTGAAGAAGGAAAAAAGAAGAAGAAGAACGAGAGTGAGTGTAGAAGACGAAGGAGTTCCTATGTTTGATCAGGCTTATTTTGATGCAACTTACACACTTAAACGGCATCGTTTTTCTCAAGAATGGGCACCAAACCAAAATGGCGTCGTTTTGAGAACTTCCAGGGTGGCATAGAAGTGCCACATCAGCACTCCGTCAACTGAGTCAGCACCGGAATTGACTCAGGGACTATTATGGTGCCCGGAGCTGAGTCTGGAGGACTGTTATGGTGAAATTGGAACCTCAAGGACCAAATTGAGTAATCCACTGAATCTCAGGGACTATTATAGGGATTTACTCTTAGATATTAAAAGCAAGCTCATTATCAGCTCAGCATAAATTACATATGAAGCTACTACAATTACATGACATGATATTATCACTGCCAGTTTATTAGTTTGCAAGGTTGCTGGGAATTGAAGCTTTACAACTGATGTTTAAAAATGTCAAAAGTTGATCAAGTTGCTAGATAACTCATGAGAGTTCTCCGATCATTGAAACGTCAAGTAACGCAAATAAAAAAGTTTTCATTTTGCCAAATTTTTTAAGCCTGCCAAAAAGCTGGGAAAAGTGTGGCCAAAAAGGATGCCACACTTTTTGAGCTGTAGCCATACTTTGCGTCACTGATAAATCTTAATTTTGTGGTTTATCTTGTGTTGAATTTAGGGAATTTTATCAACTTTTCTCACATTTATTCAATTAAATATCATGGTTTTGTAAATTTATCCTAATTTGTGCTTAAGAGTAAAAACATGCTTTTTGGGCCTTTAAATCGCTAATTTTAATTCACTTTAATTTCATTCGATGCCTTGATATGTTTGTTAAGTGATTTCAGGATTAGAAGGCAAAGATTGGGTTGAAGGAAGGAAGAAAAAGCATGCAAAAATGGAGAATTCATTAAGAAATGAGGATTTGCTGAACTCAAGGCCACGAGCACGCGTCACCCACGCGTACGCGTGAGAAGGAGATTCGCCAGCGACGTGCACACATCATCCACGCGCACGCGTGAAGAGGAATTTTGCAATGCGATGCGCGTGACCCATGCGTACGCGTGACAAGCGGCACGTGACCTCACTAAAGGTAATATGCTGGGGGCGATTTCGGATGCTTTTGAACCCAAGGATTGCAAGGGAATGAGGGAGGAGTCATAGTATAGTTTTTCATTATGTTGTAGGTTAGAATTCTAGAGAGAGAAGGTCTCCCTTCTCTCTAGAATTTAGGATAGTTTAGGTTAAATTCTTTTAGATTTAACTTTTAATTTTTGTTTTGATTTAGTCTTCCCTTTTACTTTCTTGTTATTACATCTTTGTTCTCCTAATTTTACTTGTCATTCCCTTTATTTAGTTGTTTTTATATTCATGCACTCTTGTTGATTTTATTTTCCTTTAATGTATTTTTATATTTCCATGTCTTTTTATGTTTATCTTCATTGCTATTGTTGATTTCTTGTTTGTGTTAGTTATGGTTTTTATTAATTCTTTCCATTTATGATGTTTACTTTTATTACACTCTAGGTATTTGATAAAATGTTTTCTCTAGTTATTGAGTAATTTTCTTTACTCTTGGCTTAGGCTAAGGGAATTGAGTGACCTTGAGTCATTGGGTCTCATTGAATTGGTGATTTGAGAACCCTTAGTGGTCAATTTGATAACCATTAACACTAGCCTACTACTAAGTCAATTAGTAGCTAGGTTAGGACTTATGGATTGATGTTGATAAAGCCTATTTGACGTACTTCAAGCGCTGAGGTAGACATTATACGTATTTCAACCATAGAAGTAGACTAAATAGGTTGGTCTCTCATAATTGTCAATACATGGTTTGTAGATAAGGATGGGTGATCTCAATTCCTATGCCTAGCCAAGAGTTCTTTCTCTTTCTTTATTAGTTCTTGTCATTTACTTTCTTGTTATTTACTTTTCTTGCCAACTACAAATCAAACCCCCTTTGCCCCTTTATAGTAATAATTGATCACTTCATTGCAATTCCTTGTGAGACGATCCGAGTATTGAATACTTCGGTTAATTTTTATTGGGGTTTGTACATGTGACAACCAATATTAAAATTTGATGTGAGAGTTATTAGTTGGTTTGGAAGTATGCTTACAACGAAGAAATTCTATTTCTATTGAGGAATTTCTGGATCGACAATAATTCTCGCTTATCAAATTTTTGGCGCCGTTGCCAGAGAATTGCAATGGTGTTATGTTATTGGCTATTGTTCATATATGAATATTGTGAATAGTTTGATCTTTGGCTTTATTTGCTAGTTGTAGAATTTTGTTTCTCTTGTTTCTTATTAGTTTTTGTTTTATTTTCTCTTTTCACTATGAATTCTCACCCATTTGGCTATGAGTGTGGTTACAACTATGTTGTAAGAAATGGGAATTTCAATGACAACATGCATCAAGGATGGAACAATCAAAGATGGGAGGAGCCTCAAGGATTTGATCACCCTTCTTGGCAACAACCTTCCCAAATGTAATATGAGCAAGAGCCATTACAAGATGCATACCAATCAAATGGCTATGGTGGACCCCCTTGTGATTATCAACATCCACCACCATATGCCTATGAACTCCCTCCTCAATATAGCCCTCAACCATCATACTCACAAGCCTCATACCACCAAACACCTCCATATGATCCCAATCTGTATCCACCATACCAACCACCTTATGAGCCATATAAACCATACTTAGAACCACCACAATTCCAACCCCAATACCCTCAAGAACCACCACCTGCATACTATTACCAAGATGAACCACCTCCCATGTATGAGAACTTTCAACCACAAAATGAATTCCCCTTTCCACCATAACCCTCCATGGAAGAACATCCATATCCATTGGTCCAAGAGCAACATGATCCTACTTATGCTAGCCAAGTGGAACAAGAGCAAGGGATTGTTTCAAGAAAGCAATGGATCGGCTTCAAGAAATCATCCGTCAAAAGAAGCAAGAGGAAGCCCAAAGGATAAACAAAGCTATCGAGGCTAACCTTGCCAAAATTAAAGCCAACTTGGACTCATGGGATTTATACCGTAGATAAAGCATCTCCACGGATGAAGGTGAGAAATCAATTGAAGAGTGGAGCATGAAGGAGACTTTAGAATCCCAACATGAGGACAAGGAGATGGGGTATGTCTTGCAATAAATGGAGGAGGAAGAGATTGTTGAGAAAGAAGAAGTGGTTGAAGACCTAAGCGAAGTTGAACAAGAGGTAGATTTCAAGCTTGAAGACACTTCCACACCAAGTGATGTTGTTGGTGATTTTGTGGAAGTGGTTGAACCTTCTTCCATTGAGCTTGAAATTTATGTTGAAGAGGATAATGTGCAACCTCTTGAGCATATTGTGGATGATGAAAGATTGGAAGAAGTTGAGCAAGTGACAAGTCCTACTATTGAAGATGATTCCACATCAACTAATATTCTATTTGAGATTGTTGAACCTTCCTCATTGTGTTGTGAAGTTGATGTTAAGGAGGCTAGAGCACAACTTCCAACACATGGATTGAGCAATGAGGGATGTATAGAAGGAGTTGGTGAACAAGAAATTAAAATTAAGAGAGTTTGTCAAGAGGTGGATGTCATCCAAGAAGAGCACAAGGGAGTGAAATTTGCTTTGCCCAAGTTGTTGGAGACCTCCATCCTGTAAAACCTGGTTAATTAATGACTAATTAGCCCATAAATGAGAATTTATTTTAGAAAGCCAAAAATGTGATTTTTACGGCTTAATATGATAGAGGAGATTGAGACGAGAATTTCGATACCAATTTTATAGAAATCGGACCAAGATTGGACCGAACGGGCCAAACCGGGCCAACCGGACCCATATTGGGCCCTTAGCCCAACCTAACTGTTCATACCCCGTGTCGAGCTATGCGACCTGGGCTGACTTCAGACAAGAACATCCGACCTCTTAAGGTTGGATCTCCACCGACCTCTCCTTAAAGAACTCGGCCAAATCACTATAAGGGCCCAAGTAGGCCCAAACAGAGGGATACAGCTCACTCCAAAGGCAGTTGGCCTATAAGATAAGATGACTTCACTTTAAGATAAGATGACTTCACTCAAAGATAAGATAAGATAACTAACTTATCTTATCTAGAAAGGTCAGCCCACACCACTATAAATACACTGGAGCACCCAGGTATAACTCATACTCTGATTCTACACAAAAAACCTTCTTAAAGCCCGTGCTAACTTAAGCATCGGAGTCTCTTGCAGGTACCACCACCCTCCGGTGATCAAGGATCAGCAACATCTCAATGTTCAACAAGTTGGACGCAACAGCTTCGGCCACAACAGCAGATCTCCTCCGAGGTCGACCTTCAGTTTCAGGTAACTGATGGGTGTAAATTAGATTTCCACACAAACTCACCGGCAAGTGTACCGAGTCGCATCAAGTAGTAATAACTCACAAGAGTGAGGTCGATCCCACAGGGATTGATGGATCAAGCATCTTTAGTGGGTGATTAGTTTAGTCAAGCTAACATTGGTGAATTGGGTAAAATTGAGCAACGGAATGTAAATTGTAGTAAAAGTAGAGTGCAGAAAGTAAATTGGACAGAAACTTAAAGTGCAAGAAAGTAAAAGAGCTGAAACTTAAATTGCAAGAAAAGTAAATTGCATGAAACTTAAAGTGCAAGAAATGTAAATTGCTTGAATCTAAATTGCTGAGAAACTTAAATTTCTTGAAGAATAAAGGATTTGGGAACTAGGATTCAAAATAAAACTGGAATTGTAAAGTGCAGAGAAGTAAGAGATGAAGTAGATTTGCAGAAATTCTAAAGCAGAAATAAAAATTGCAGAAAAATTGAAAATCAGAAGTGAAAACTTGCTTCAGATTGAAACTTAAAGAAATAATTGAGATCAGATCTTTAATTCTTAAATTCAGAAAGCAGAAAAACAATGGAACTCCAAGAGGAAGAACTCCAAAGAATTCTTCAATCAAAGTTCACAAACCCAGAATCAGAAAGCAAAGGTTGCAGACGAAAGAAAATGAAATCAGGAAACAATCTTAGATCCGATCTCAATTCTCTAGAATTCAAAAAGGAAAATTAAAAGAGATCTCTCTATTCTACTCCTACTGCTCTCTAGTAGAGCCAGCCTCCTTTTGAAAATGAAACTGATACCTTTTTATAGGCTTTTTACAAAATAAAAAATGAAAATAAAATTGAAATTGAAAACAAAATTCAAATGAGATTCCTAATCTAATTTGTATCTTGTGTCTTTGAGTGATGTCCATGAGTTTTGCTTGCTTTGATGTGTCAATGGACTTTTCAAAAGTGGCCTTGAATGAATGGGTCAGGAGTGGCTTGGTTCAAGTGGCATGAGTCAGGGTTGCTTGGTGAGGCTCCAGTGGAGCGCTCCGTTCATAAAGTGAACGTTGCGTTCACTCCTTGTGCATGCTTCCCTTGCTTGGCCTCTCCCAGCGTTCAATTAGTGAACGTCACGCTTCCTTAGTGAGCGCTATTCCTTGGCCTGCGTTGGTTTCCTCTTCGAATCTTGGTGGCTTCATCTTGAATAACAATTTCTTTGTAGTAGCGCTCAGCCGCTCAGTGAAGTATTTTAACGTAGCGCTCCCTTGTGCGCATGGTTCCTTGGTTCCAAGCTCAATAATCACGATAAAGGTAAGAAAAGTAATGTGGCGCTCATTGTTAATGAACGCTAGGCTTCCCTTTAAATTTTAAAGTAACGCTCCGTTACTTTAATGAACGCTAGCGTTCATTCATTTAAGTTTTCATATTCAAATGATTCATGCATGTTCATTTGTTTAAATAATGCCGTATGCATTGCATTCATTTCCAATTAGCATTAATGATTAAATGCTTTATGCATGCATGCTTCCATTGGCCGTATTCATTCATTTAATGAATAAGCTAATGATACTAGTATGACTAAGCCAATGATACATGCACGGCTTTCATGGCATTACTAATACCACATGCTTTCATTTACTTAACATATAAGCCAATGAATATATAATGCCAATTACTTTATATTACTTAGTAATGCGTAAAGCTTGATTGGCATTATTAAATGCATGCATGCTTTAATGATGCATAAGGCATTACTAAATGTCACGGTTTCATGGTCATGGGCCACGCTTTTAAAAGTGTGGCCTAAGGTTCCAAAGCGTGCTCCACTTCAAAGTGTGCTCTAAAATTCTTTTTTTTTTCTTTTTTAACTTATTTTGTGCTCTTTTGCTTCTTTTTCTTCTTATTTCTTACAAAATTTATAAAATCAAAAGATCAAGAAAATATACCATTTAAGTACAAAAAAATACAATATTTAAGCACTAATCATCAATTTCTTGTATGAAAAAGCATAGAAAAACATGACATGATGACATGTCATCAGTAACCCTCGAAACATTGGCACCGTTGCCGGAGAACCTGGAAGTCATCCTATCATCATGGCGGACAACCTTGAAAATGATCACAACTCCGGTTTGGAAGAAAGAACCCCGCTTAAAAATACGGATGCCACATCAAAGGATATGCCTCAAACCAAGGTTACTAAACATTAACAAGTTCTCATAATCCAACTTATCCTATGGTTAATTGGCCTAAATTTTCATGTAACATTATACGTTATCTATGAGAAACCAAAATCATACCTTGGTTGATTCCTCCCTAAGCGCGGAACACTTCAAAAACCTTTTCTTTCATAAGCTTCAAGCTTCCATATGCCAATTTCACAAGTTTAACCGCCAGAATTTTGTCTCAACCCTCCAATTCAACAAGATACACAATCTAATTCATACAATATTACAATAATCAATATAGGGCTTACTAAATCACCAATTCACAAGGGTTAGGGTTTTCTTACCGTTACCTACGAGTCAAATGGACAAAACTCAGTGATGCTGCTAGAGTTCACCTAAACCATCAAAATTATTTAATTTCTCAATACCAAGACTTCGGATTTTTGAAACTGAAAAGGGGAGAACTGGGTGAGAAAATGTGATTTTCTTACCAAATTGTTCGGTGGTTTTGTATAGAATTTCAAGGCGAACGCGTGGCCGTTGACGGCTCGTCAACCGAAACTCCAGATTGAAATTTACGTGGATTTGAATTTTTTGAGACAAGGGTTTGGGGTTTCTTCTCTTTCCTTTCCCTTGCTCAGCGTGTTTCATTGTTTTCGGGGAAGAGAGGTGGCTGAGCTTTGATTTATATATGTGGGCCTTGGGTCCGGTCTAACCGGTTTGGTCCGTTGGCGTAATTTTGGACCAAAATCTTTAAAATTAGTGTTAAAATTCATATTTTAATTATTTCTACTCCATTAAAATATAAAATTTAATTTATCTATTTTCTTTAAATAACAATTAATTTATTAGTTAATTATTATTAATTTCAAGGTTTTACAAATTGTTATCAACTGTTTTTATTTCTGTCACCCTAGCTGACTTAAACTTCGCGAGTCGTGACTAGTGGCTATCATCCATATGTTTATATACATATTTTCTTAACTCTATTCTTCCCTTGAGTTTTTATTTATCCCACTTTTTCCCGACGTGTTATATCTTTCGTTACATGTGTGTTTGTGCTCGCGATTTTCTTTTATTCTTTTCAGGCTTCTCGTTTAATAATTCATTCTAAATATACAAGTACTACAACTCCACCTTGAGTCGTACCACCTTAGTATCATTGACTTATGACTCGAGTATAAGAATTTGAATGTTAGGGTATTACATTTGGGTATTGTTGGATGGATGATTACTGGATCATTTGGAATTATGGTTGTCATATATGGCATTTTTAAGTGGCAGATAAGTTCATCTCTAAAATGGATTAAAGTTGCAGCCAACGTAAAGAGGAAATTAAAGTTCGGAAGAAGTTAAAAGTGTCTTTCTCAAAACATTTGTTGGTTGAATATTTTACTCACAACCATTCACTTGTTGTTTCTGCTTGATTTTTTTGTGGCCTTCTCAAAGCTTAGGTACAACAATGGCACCACCTTTGCCTATCCATGTTCTCTTGTGGCCTTCTCATAGCGGATGACGAAAAAAGAAGGGTGTGTGTGGGAGCCCTCATGAATGCCAACTCCTCCTTATCCACCTATCTTCCTAGTGTCGGCCAATCTCTCAATGTCACCAACTATATCACCGTCGAAGTCGTCCAAAGCATTTCAATATGCTTCAGATTCTCCCTTTTCGATCTCAAACTCCTTCTCAGAGAATTCATCCTATAGTATCTTGAATGCTTTAATGGTTCCGAAGGTTTTCAGAGGCCCATCTTTGCCTTCGTTAAGGCCCTTCCAAGAAAAATAAGCTTTTGGAGTGAAAATTTCATCCCATATCACCCAACCGTGGTCGATCCAAATTCTTTGGTGAGCTTCGCCTTGGATTTCTTTGTCCTTGAGGACGTACTTTTAGAGAGGGTTTCGTTAACGGGGAAGTCATCGAAGACGAAGCTAGTATTTGAGGAGAAGATGGTGATAGTGGTAATTAAACAGAAGGAGGCTAAGGTAGCAGTGGCGGAGGCAACTGTGGCAGTGGCGGCAGCAACTGTGGCGATGGTGAGAGCTAAGGATGAGAGTTGGATTAGGAAAGATTTGGTTGGTAGTGGTAAAGGATTATAGACTAGAGTGGTAGTGGTGGTGACGAGTTGGATATTAGAAATAGGTTAGATTAGGTTTGGATTCAAATGGTTCTGTTTATTGAAATTCATCTTTATTTGGTATAAAATTAGTTTCATTTTGTCGTAAGTAAATTTATTAGTATGGATAAAAATAGTATTTTACTCGGAAAAAAAATCTTCTCCCACAAGGATAACCCATGTAAAAAACGAATGCATAAAATTATCAAGGAGATGTGGCATACACTTGTGCTTCTTGGTGTAGCAACTAAATTGAATCGTGAAGATTTGAATTCTAAATAATGTAATGGGTTCCGCTAGGTAAACAATGGGAGATGCGAACAACGGGCCGCATTTCAAGTTCACTAAACATCCAATTTTACTTTCACTCTTCACCCTCTTTTTTACCTAATGTCACCCTCCTAACCTAAACCCCTTTTTCACCAAAGCTATCCCACCGCCCCCTACCATAGCACGCAGCCACCGTCGCTGGCAATGAAGCTCCCCAACGCCGCCCTCTCCCTTACTGTCACTAATCCTGTGAGGAGAATTGTTGTTCTGTCGTCACCCTGACACCGCGCCACTGTCCCCTTGTCAACGACGCACCGTCGCATTTCATCCTCAACCACCACGCATTGCTGCTCTTCTCACTAACCCGGTCGCCGAGGAGAATCGCAGTTCTCCTGTTGCTCGGACGCTGCACCACTGCCGCTGCGCAGCCATGTCTTCTCCCCATCCTTCGTGCATCGCTATTCTGCCTATTTCAAAACCCACGAAGTGACGTCGCACCGTCACTAAGCCAGAGGCCTTGTTCCGCCGCTGCTTCAACGCTGCACCTCTACCCATGCTTCCACGCCGCTGCATCATGTCTTTGCCACTTTCATCATGTGCTGTTTTGCTTTGTTCACCCAAATGGTATGATCCAAATAAACATCTATATTTTAGTGAAAAGAACCATCCGCATACATAGTAAAATGAACATCCTATGGAGCATGTGCATACAAAGTTAAGCAAATCAAGTAAAATACCAATGGTATATCCAAATAAACATTCAGTTTAGAATGAAAAGAACCATTTGTATACATAGTAAAATAAACATTCGACTTAATTGATAAGAAACAAGTAACGAGACAGCAACTGTGGGGCACCAGGATTGTGATACAACAGCAGTGGCAGTGGCACAAAATTGCAAGGGAACGACGGCAAAAATTAAAAAAATTTAAAATTATGATTAAACCTAATTAATTCAAATTTTAATTTTTAAAATTAAAATTAACTTTCTATTTTTAATCTATTTGTTACGTTGTTTAAAAAAAGTGTTATTCCCTGTATTTTCTCTAATGTAATTACTGACATGGCTGGAAAGGTGACCGCAGAATTTGTTTTATTAACGGTTTATAAAACTCAGAAACAAAATTAATAGTTATCTTATCTCATATATAATGTTAATTATTGTAATATTATTATATATTTTTCATCTTACTTTAACTAATTGATTAGTTTCTTTGCTTATATGATGTTGTTGCTTGACAAAATCTAAAAGAATTGCTGGTAGCTATATTGCGCCCTCCACCAACATTCTCCAAATTAATTATGCTACAATAAATTTGGTTAGTACGATTATTGTCCTTTAATGCTTTATGTCCTCGATCACCCGTGTCACTTTTAAAATCACCAACCCATTTCAATTTCACATCGATCCCCACCTAAACATGAGTAAACTAATTAAAGAAAGAACTCATTTTTCCCCCTTCTAACACCACTTCATGATTAGTGCATTCATCCTACCTGTATTCACACATCTCGAACGCAAATGTTTAATGTTAATTCCTTAATTAATTTATTATATTGTGGCCAACAATATAAGGGTCAAATGAATTCTAGATTCTTAATTCAATGTATATATTTGCACCAAAAAGGAAACTTTCACTGTTAAGATGTAATATTCATATTGAAGATGCACCAAAAGTCCAAAAGTGACGGTCTCACCATCTTCACTACTTAAGAATCAAATATTCTTTGATCAAAGGAACTCATTTTCTCTCAAATTAAAATGGAAACTTAGGGAACTACTTTGTAAAGTTTATACGTATAAAAAGAACTAGAACCCAATGATTTAAATTAATTTAGCCTCGTAGAAAGCATTTATACCTTTTGTTGTTGTTTCTCTCTTATAATGCGCATTTCAAAATCATGGAAGTAACGTATCATTCACTTATATGCACTAACGCACTTATCATATTGATGTTTGTCTGTTATCTTGTTTTTTTTCCCCCTAGAGTTGTTCTTGTTTTCTATTTAATATTACTCACCCCATTTTTATTTTAGTGTTTTTCACTAAAGAGTTTTTTATTATTCTATTACTCCTTACTTATTTTCTTTCCATTAATAATTCTCATCAAATGTGAATACAAAAACGTATTGTCGATTTTCTTTTTAATTTTTATAATTATTTGACGGTAAACAGTGTATTTGACATCTTTTTTAACGATTACTGATTATTAAAATAATAAACAATTAACCAACTTAAATTAATCTAATATTTAATTCGATAATCTGTTTAAATAAGTAAAACAAGTATTAAGATTTAATTTAAATCTCGCCTTGTGCATTGAACAAAATGAATAAACAGTCCTCTACAATGAATGACTTACGGTAAAAGATGGTCCACTAAAATAGTTATCCTTTACAAAACGAATAATTATTAAGAGTGCTAGTTTTTGGTTGTGAGGGTTTCTTTCTTATTTTAAACTAATTTTCAATTTTTATTTTTCATGCAATATCATCATTTAATTTATCTCTAGTTTATAGCAATGAGAGCCTGATTCACCTAAATAAAGAAAAAGAATTTGATAACAAGAATAATGAATAATGTCAAAAAGTATTGTAGTAATGTAATATTCGAGAACCATATTAGGTTAATTATGAGGAACATATAATGTGTAGCGTTTCAGTTAAAATAATTTATGCATGAAAAATTAGAAAGCATATAAAATATTTTTTAACTAAATTCTACGCACTCATTCAACAATATATTGTTCTACTTCTATTATTATATCGCATTTATTATGACGTCGAGGGGCATTATTTAAATTTATTTACACCACAAATATACTTAATATAAAATTAAAATACTCTCATATATTAATTTTAGGGTAAAATACGCATATAAGACAAAGTTATACCAAAATTTCATAAATCAGCCAAATTAAAAATCGATACATAAATTAATCAGAAGCACATTTTCATGTAGTTTAAATTAGGAAAAATTAAATTAAACATTCATATTAATTCAAATCACATTGATTCAAATTACATACACGCACACTAAGACACTAATTCGAATTAGGTAGCTTCGAAATACTCATGTTTTTCCTATAAAAAGAGTTCGAACCATGGTTCTGAAAACCGAACCGAATCGGCCGGTTCAACCGGAAAAACCGAAAACCGGTCTGGATAAAATCAGAAACCGTCTGACAGAAAATCGGTAAAAAAATCAGTCGAACCGGCAGTTAACTGGTGAACCGGAAGAACCGTCCGGTTTTTTTACGGTTTATTGGTTTGCATATTAAACTTCAAAACGGCGTCGTTTTGAAGGGAAAAAAAAAGAAAAGGGCTATGCACGAACACGAAGCCACGAACCCTAATTCCCAATCCTCATCTCACCCTCTCAGTATCTCAATCTCAACTCTCACCCTCTCACCCTCTGACGAACCCTAATAGCCACCACCATCGCCACCGCATCCCACCGCCATCGCCACCGCATCCCACAGCCCCTCTTCGTCGTCCCACCTATCCTCCATCGCCGTCGCGGAGCTCCTCTCCTCCATCGCCGTCGCGGAGCTCCTCTCCTCCATCGTCCTCGCCCAGCTCGCCACCTCCACCGTCGTCGCCGGTAATACTCTGCCTTCCACCTCGGCTCCTATTCAATCGTCGCCTACTCTGTGCTTGATTTTATAATTTTTTTATTTTTCTGTTCATGATTTGTTAAGTCTGTGTTCATCTGTTCATGTTTTGTTAGCTGTGTTCATCAGAAGTTCAGAACATGTTTATAATTTGATTTTTCTGTTCCTATTTGTTCATGCTGGATTACATGATTTTGGTTGCTGCTTGATGTTTATCTGGATTACATGATTTTGAGTTGCTGCTTCATGTTTATCTGGATTACATGATTTTGGTTTCTGTTTGATGAATCTTCAATCTGTTTTTGGCTTTCTATTATGATGCGTTTATTGGTGACTTGGGATTGAATGATGATCATTGCAAGCAAATTGAGGCTGGGGCATTGAAGGTAGCTGGGGAATATTTTTACTTTTTGCTGCTTCAATTTTGCTGCTTCATGAATCTGTTTAGAAATAGGGTTTTGTTGCTTCTGTTTGATTCAGTGACGAGTATAGGGGTAATTCATGATTCATCCATTGTTTGCTTCTATTTTCCTGCCACTTTGTTCTTATTGCTTCTTGCCTTTGGTATTTGATTTGGATCTGCCGATCTGATGCTTTTCGATTTGGCTTAATTTTATTTTCTTCATGGAGCTTTTTGCACTCTGGCTTTTGTTTTTAATCTTTTTCATATTGTGGCCATTGTTCTTAATCCAGTTTTGTTGCTTCTGTTTGCTGCTTCATGAAAATTATGATGGAGATGTTGGAACACTTAATGATAATTATGATTTTTGATGAGTTGCACCTTTGATTAGTTGAAAATTTGCTAGTAATTATATCTTTTGAATGTAGAACACTATGGGTTTGTCATTATGTACGTTTTATTTTTTGTTTAGTTATAAACTTTGATGTTTGAAGTTGTTTGTGAACCTCTAATCTTAAGTAATGGATAATTTATTATGTGAAATATTAAATTTTATTAAGTTATAAATTATTGAATTTTATTAAGTTTAATAATTTTATTTAATATTTAATTAAATCGGTTGAACCCCGGTTGAACCCCGGTCGAACCAGTGAACCATTGAACCAGTGACCTCACCGGTTTATTGACCGGTCCGGTTCTCGCAACCTTGGTTCGAACCAACCTCATTCGAATTACAAATATTACTATGCATCAGCTATTACAAATTTTTACAACACCCCTAATATTTTTTAAGTCATTTTTTAAAATTATTTTACATGGAATAAAAATTTTTTTGTGGTATAATTTAAATAAATTTATTAAAAAAATTTATTAAAAATTATATTTACTCAAATTTCAAATATAATAATACTCTTTTAAATAATTAATAATTTAAAAATAAAAAATATTATTTCATTTCATGCGAAGCAATTAAAAAAAATAAATTTAAATGTAAATATTCATGTATGTACTCAAATTTTAAATAAAATACTCTACATAATCAATAATAATTTAAAAATTTAAAAGAATTATTTTATTCCATACAAAACTGTTTAAAAAGAAAAAATGAGCTAACAAACTATTTAATTATGAGACCTTTTCAAAATATTCATGAGCTATCAAGAATGGGTTGAAGAGTATTGTATAGAATTCGAATTGATAGGTTATCAATATTTTGAAAAAGTCTCATAATTAAATATTTTGTTAGTTTTTTTAATGCATAGAATAAAATATATTTTGTTTTATTTCCAAATTATTAATTTTTTTAATTAATTTATTTAAATTATATCACAAAAAAATATTTTATTGCATGCAAAATAATTTTAAAAAAGGATTAAAAGATGTTAGGAGTACTGTCAAAATTTATAATGTCCTAGTGATTTAGGTAAATACATGCATGTACCTAAATTTTAAATAAAATACTCTGTATAGTCTATAATAATTTAAAAATTAAAAAAAATATATATTTTTACTTATCTAAGTTATTAGGACATTACAAATTTTTACAATACTCCTAACATTTTTTAAGCCATTTTTTTTAAATGGCTTCGCATGAAATGAAATAATTTTTTTAATTTTTAAATTATTAATTATGTAAAAGAGTATTATTATATTTGAAATTTCAGTAAATATAATTTTTAATAATTTTTTTAATAAATTTATTTAAATTATACCAAAAAAAGATTTTATTCATTACAAAATAATTTCAAAAAATGACTTAAAAAATATTAAGAGTGTTGTAAAAATTTGTCATAGCTAATGTATAGTAATACTGTAATTCGAATAAGGTTGGTTCGAACTCTTTTTATAGGCAAAATATGAGTAATTCAAAACACCCTGTTTCGAATTACTATGGACACCAAAACATGAGTAGTTCGAAACTACCCAATTCGAATTAGTATCTTAGTGTGCGTGTGTGTAATTCGAATAAGTGTGATTCAAATTACTGTAAATATTTAATTCGAATTCTCCTAATTCAAAATTTCAAACTACATAAAAATATGCTTCTGGTTGATTTATGTATCGATTTTCAATTTGGTTGATTTATAAAATTTTGATATGGCTTTAACTTATATGCGCGTTTTATCCTTAATTTTAATTAAAATATAAAATAGTCTCTCACACACTAATATAAATGCATGACTAACAATTATTAATAACTAAAAGTCTCTCGGTATTCTCCTTCAAAATAAAACAAACTTTTCTATTCTCATACTCCAAACCAACCTTGTCTTCGGTCTTTATATAGCCACTTTTTGTTACCAATTTTTTTTATCTCTCCATAATTTTTGTTTGAATCCTTTTCACAAGCTTTCAATTTTACTTATAAAAATTTTACTTCTTTCAGTTAGATTCACTACAAGAAATAATATAATTATCGACACTAAAAATCGACGGCCAAAATTTTCATCGACATTTTTCGACGGCTTGTCGTCGATAAAATGAAAAAGAAATTATTAGAAATAAAATATTGAAATTGACGACCACGTCGTCTATTATTTTGATAACCTTCTAACGTCATTTTTTTTTATCGTCACATTATCGACGGAATAGTAGATTGAAATTTTTTGTTTTAAAATCGACACACAGGTAGTTTATTTAAATAATTACAATATCGACAATTTTTGTCGTCGATAATGTTAAACGATAGAGATCTCTTTTTGAAATTAAATGGATGGTATAGATTTATTATATAAAATAGACGACTAGAATGTTGATTTTTTTCGACTAAAATCGACAAAATTACTGTCGATTTTTATCAACAAAAAATCACCCCACTTTTACTTCCCGCGTCCCTCGTTTCACTCAATTCCCCACTTACATTTTACCTGAAAAAATAACTAACCCAAATTTGTGCCTTTTCCGTTTCACACCTACCATTTCACCAACCTTCCCTATCCGTTGTCGCCGCGCCATCTTTTCTCCGCTGTCACTGTGCCGTCGTTGCTCCACTACCCCGCGCCGTCGTCGCTCTGCTGCCGCAACGCCGGTCGTCGCTCTGCTGGCCCCGCGCCCGTCGTCGCTCTGCTGCTCCCGTGCCCATCGTCGCTCCGTTACACTCGCGCCACTATCGCTCCGTCATCGACGGCAAGGCAGTGGCGCAAACTATCAGATCTGAGATCGTGGAGGAAGCGCGCTCCCTCTCAAAAGTACAGCAAGGTACTCAATCTCATTCCCAATCCCAATCTAACCTAATCAAAATTGGAAATTAGAATAATGTAATGTGATGGTGTTGTTGCAAGTTCCGAGGCTAGCGATGGTGATAGTAGGGAACAAGAAGGACTCATAGAGTTATGTGGGAATGAAGAGAAAGGCATGTGCTGAATTAGGGATTAAGTCCTTCGACATTGACCTTCCCTAACAAGTTTTCGAATCCAATTTGATTAAGCAAGTTCACCAGCTCAATGTCAGGCCCTGATGTTCACAGTATTAGATTTATGTTACTTGTTACCATTCCAAGCTTTTATTTTTAGCCCATGTTTGAGGTAAAAAAATGACAAAATGTATGCAATCATGTATATTGGTTCAGCTTCCATTGGCAAAGCATATCAATAAAGAGAAAGTTCTCAGTGAAATCAGCCTTGATGAAGTTCGTGGACAACCTGCACTTTTCTATCTTGTGCATGTACCTAAGGTAACTTAGTAGTAGTAGGAGTAGTAGTGATTACTATTAAGATTAGATTAGATTAGATTGAGTGTATGGTTCTCTTCCTTAATCTTTTAGTTTAATTTAATTCCTGCCTTTTATCTGTTAAAGCTATTGTCAGATTCAATTTAATTTAACATATACTACTATCAGGTGCTTTAAGTCATGTTTAACATATACCATAGGAAGGTACTTCAAGTCATGTTTGAGTTTGTCTTAAAAATTAGACATTCTAATAATGCTATCAGATATTGGGATTTAGGAAGCTCGAAGTTGAAAACATCTTGTGGAGCATGCTTGTTACCAGTGGTTGGTAGAATGTGTGTATAGATAAGAATAAGTTTTTTATTTGTGGATTGATTTTATCATGTTTCATCTAATCTTGTCATTATTGCTAGATTGACATTTGGCATATATGTTTCTAATTTATGGTTTTCTTTTGTTATCTATTGAATGGGTAAAGGGAAAGCAGATGGAGGAAGTTTTGTCCATTAAGAACACGTATCTGCCCTGCAACTCTCTAATCCAAGAAATGTGTTTAATTGTATGGTATCTTTTTATCATATTAGAATTTTTGTACTTCTTTTTATTAATAATATGAAACTTAATGAGTTAGGGTTCACATAAGTTGAAATAATATGACTTGTAATATATGATTGCTTTGCTGGTAGGGTACACCATGCACGTATAGTATATGCTCTATTCACAGAATTAACAAGAATAATCTGTTGGGTGAAATTTCAACCATGGAGAATGTTCTGAGTATAGCATTCTTTTCAATGATGGTTCTATAGGAAGGTACTTTGCAACTTTTCATTTATGGAATACTTCTTTGCCTTTTGATCCCTATATTGATTTTCACAATCTTCAATTATAATGATTTGTGTAACTGCTCTTTGAGATGTGTTTGTGCATATGTTATTGTAACAGTTGTTCAGAATAACTGATATTCTATTGTTTCATGGCAGGGATATGAGCATACTATTCTTGTGCATTATAGAAAAACAAGTGAGGTGACTCTTCATAACTTGATTCTCGATAAACATGATAATAGTATTTTATCCTATTGATATTTACCTTTATTTAAATGGCTCATGCTAGATCCTGAGTAGTTTATATTTCTTCTATAAGTTTGGTATGGTGGTTTTTCTTTTCTTTGCTATTGGTATTAACATGACATTTACTATTTCTATTAATCCATCTCTCTCTTCTTTCTTATTTTTTGGTTCTGAAGTGAAATACAGTTCAATGATAAGGACACTGATATAAGAGAAAATGGCTATTGTTACTAAGATTTCTCATGTCATGTGACTTTTTTGTAAGAATAGTATTTTGTAAGGGGTTTGTTCAAATTTTCTAGATCAAACATTGAGAAGCTCAAGAACTTTGTAGGTTCAAGACAGAAAGGGAGTCATAATTTTCACTTGTCAAGTTTAGTGGATTGAAAAGCGTTGAATATTTTGTATTATTAGTGGATTGCAATTTAAATGAATATAAGTCTAAGTTTAGTTATTTATCTTGTCTTGAGTCTTTATGTTAGAGGATTATTTATTATTTTGGTAAGTTTGTAAACTCATTATCTAATATTTAGTATAAATTTTATTTTTATATTTAAAAGTTTATTTGTCTTGTTATCTAATATTCTGTATAAATTTTATTTTTATATTTAAAGGTTTATTTGCATTAATTGTTTACTATTTTTCAAATAGAAAAAATAATTAAAAATACAGCTATTAAAATCGACAGCAGCGTTATCGCTTTTTAAATTTAAAATAGACAAATAAAACAAAATATAGACAAAGAATTTGTCGGTATCTAAACAATTAAATCGACGGCAACGTTGTTGATTTTAGTAAGAAGGAAAAATTCTTAAACTCATATTATAGACGAAAATATTGTCAATTTTATTAAATTATTATCGACGGCTTGCCTAGCCGTCGATTTAATTAGAATTTTGAAAAATCGATAAGTTTAATAGCAACCACCTCCGCCATCCATTTTGCCGTTGATTTTTAATATTATCGACGGCCTAGCTATAATGATCCAATTTCTGGTACGTCATGATCATACTAGAAACTGAGCGTTACCAACTTGTCTTCCTAATTATTATCTATTATTCATTATATGAGCCTGTTTCGTTGTTAAAAGCGTAGTTATCTTGCGAGTTATCTTGCGAGGTACTTTTGAAAATGTTTGGATTAATAAACAGAATCATTCATAAACAATTCACAAATAATAACTGATAAAACAGTTATAAACAACCATACATAAATACATCTCAAGCAGTTGACAACATTCAGTGATCTAGCCTTTATTAGAGTATAGACTTTTAGTTAGAACACCCCTAGATATAGCTAATAATATCTATATACATATATATACATACAACATCTCAGGCCCTGACCTGTTCAATAAGTCCCTAAACTGGCACCCAGGCTAGCCTAGACTCTATACTCACCTAGTCCCTCTAAACTACTAATGCAAAGGAAAGTACGCTCTAAGTCTTCAAAACTCAAGTTAGGTGGAACGTCATCAAAAGGTGGAACATAATCTACTACTCCTCTGCACGATCATACATTGCCATATGACGTCTCTCTGGTACCTCATCAAGTAGCCACATAACAGGAGTCTCGTACACCGGATTTAGATTAAAGTTCGCATACAAATGGGGTGCAGAGGTTGGCTGGTCTCACAGTATATTCATATAAACAGAGAACGAGATTCACCCTAGACTCAGAAGAATACCTAGAGCGGAATCCTTTTCGCAAACAGTCGTCAGCGAACTACGGAAGCATACTCATGCTTCCATCTGAAGGGGGAAGGGGGAGAGAAGGGGTAAGAACTGGGGAGTTCTTAGTAGGACCGGGGTTATTAGTTACGTTCATTAATTCGGTGTTGTTTAGCAGACAAATAGTAGAATACAGAGAAGCAGTAAATAGAAGAAACAGATAAATAGAGAAAATAGAGAAAATAGAAAGCAAAACACAACAAAAGAATACAAGAAAATAAAACACAGACACAGAGAATAGAAAATAAACAAAGGATACATTCATTCAACAATCATAACAGAGGAAATGCACAACCAAGTATGATGCATGTCTGTCCTATGCAGGCCATGAGCTCACGTGTCGGTTTATACCCTGCAGCCCGACATTACCTAAGAACCAGTCTTAGATATGGTTTCCTATTGCATCCTTCGTGCATACGTGTCGATGGTTAAGAATACCACTCCTTCGTGACTATCGGTAGTCAGCGCAAAGCTCGACCCCATAATATATGCACAAGGGGAAACAGTGATCCTCAGTTCGTGGGCGTCCCCGAAATCAACACACAAACAAAACAGAGATCCTCAGTTCATGGGTTTCCCCGAGATCAACATACAACAAAACAGAGATCCTCAGTTCGTGGGTTATTCCTGTAATCAACGATTATCAATTCGTGGGTTTTTCCCGCATATAAAATAGTTAACAGTTTGTAGGTTTTCCCGAGACCAATGATCATTCAGTTCGTGGGTGCTTCCCGTATTTAACATTATCAGTTTGTGGCTTTTACTGCTCGTCTCTCTTTGTCTCTTTACTCTGCTCTCGTTTCTCGGTTTGACGTATGTATTTATAACTTATGTAAATTTCGGTATGAATAGTTAGCCTGTCCCAAATATAGGTTCATTAAGTCTATATTGAAACAATTTAACTTTTCATATTATACTTAGCCCTAGGCGCAACTCAAATACTAACTATGTTGCTCCTAGTTCGTTCACTAATCTCTGTTTGTTTCTGCCATTAAAACTTCACAGATTTTCCTTCGATTTTCATCTCTTCTTTAACTTTTTATCTTTCCTTTATCTTTGCCTCACTAATATGTTATTACCACTCCCTAAGTGTTTTATGAAGGTAATTATGAGATTCTACGCTTAAAGTTGTCTTTCTAAAACTTTTACGAAAAGCTGTCTTTTCCACATTATTTTATTATTTTTATTAAAATATTATTTTTAATTAAATATTATTATTTATTATTTTATTAATATATTTTCGAAAATTACCCCTTTTTACCTTTTAACCTTTAAAATTCACTTTTTACCACCCGTAACTTTTAATATTTCTACTTTAACCACCCTAACTTTTGGAAATTACAAAATAACCCCCCAAACACCAAAAAATTTACTTCCTTGCCCTTTTATGAATCAAAACCCTGTTCTTCACCACACTCAAAGTATTCTTCGTGTTCTTCGTAAATTTTTCAGATTCTTTCTTTATTTTCACTCGTTTTTCAATCTTTCTAGTAACTGATTTTTACTATAATTCATAATAAATTAGCAGCCACTAAAACCCCATATTTCCCACTTGATTTCAACTCAATTTCAACCCCAATTTGAGGGTTAGGGTTCGAAATTCCAGCAGCCCTCAAGAACAAAATTCATAGCTTGAATATCATTAAATTTCATGAAATTTTTACCAAAATTTTAATAAGAACCACTCTTATAAGCAATCAATTTCAAGCATAACCAAACCATATCATAATCAAACATCTTAAACACAATTAATCAAGATTAATTTTACCAAACCCTACCTTGATTTGATGCCTCAAATTCAATTATGTGTCTAGGTGGTCTTTAAGCTATTTTTCTCCTAAATCACATCAAGAATAACTTTAAATCCACAAACCCTCAACTGACCGAATCTCATTCAGCATGTTAGGAAGAGATTTCTCACCTTAAAATTGCTGGAAATTAACATTTCTTGGCCCAAAAGTCAAGCTAAGCATGATTCCTAAGGAAGAACTTCAAGAAAACACATGTTTAAGCAGGTTTCCTTGAAATCAAAGCAAAAGGGAGATGGTGCAGCCAACTCACCTTGATTTCAGCCTTGATAAGTCATATGGTTATGTAGAGAAAGAAGAGAGGATCATTTTGGTCGGATTGGAATTTTGATTTGAGTTTTAGTTCAGAAGAAATCAAGCTTTAAAGATCAAGTGTTAATGAAGTTTTCTCTCTTTTCTCTCTTTTCAATTTCGGCCAAAGGGAGCAAATGACCAGACTTGGAGTGTCTTGGGGGGTGTAAGGTGAGTTGTGATTGGTTGGCTTGGAGGTGGATTAAAATAATATTAAAATATCTCAGGTGTATAATTACTAAAACTAGATGTATTAGAACATATACTTAACAACACTTCTAGAGATTAATATCTAAGCTACTAGTATAAATGACATTAGTAACATGATTAACATGAGAATAGAAGGTATATGATGAGGCATTAGTGTTGCTAAAGTCATCAAAGAGTGCTGGTGCTAAGCTGCACCAGTAAATTATGAACCCGGTTAAACCGATTTCCTGTTTTTAACTAAAATAGACCAGGTAACCTTATAATATCATTCAAGCATCTTCTAATACTAATATAATGATAATATTATACTATTATCTTCCTTATCTCATGAATCGAGTCCGGTTCATCAAATTGAGACTATTTACGGAAACCGGAATCAAAAGTTCCTAACCGATACGGTTCAAAACCTAGGTTCTCCGCGACTGTGTTGTCAAACTTATCTCAAAAGAGGTTCTTACTTATTGATGACATAACGATGATATAGATTGAGGTGCTTGATGATATTTCAAAGATTTTCCCTTCACCGATCTTCCGGAAAACTCTGTATCTTCAGAAAAATCTTGTGTACCCGAAAACTAGGTTGTTACAGTAGCTGTCGATTTGGCCATTGATTTTAACGATGTTTCTTATAGTGATTCTTGCTGGTTGCATGTGGGAGTAAAAGTGTTCACATAGCAGAAGCGTTCAATGAACTCGTGGACAATGAGGAAGAAGACAACACATGTGGCACTGAGCTGCTTGCCCTCTTCTCTAAAAAATGTGACAGGGTGCTTGGCGTGTTCTTTGCGTGCCTAGTATAGAGAACACAATTTAAATAATTTACTATAATCAAGATTAGTGGGTTACCAAAATTTTGACAAATTCAAAGTAGTTGCTAACAGAATCAACTATCTTTGTATGTGAACTTAGTTGAAAGAGTAGAATAAGATCTGAGGTTTGAGAATGGAGAGAAACTCAAAACCTTGCATTCCAAGAAAGGTACAGAATAGAGGATGAATATGTGCGAAATATATATAACTAACTTGTAACTAACTATTTTCCATTTTCATTCTTGTTGTATTGTCAACACCCCCTCCCTACGCAAATTGAAGGTACTGCGAGGAAGGACCCAAAGTTTGTCTCCAGATTTCTTAAATTCAGGGGTCCTTAGAGGTTTTGTAAGAATGTCAGCTACATGGGACTGAGTTAGGATGTGCACAACATGAAGTTCCTTCTTGGTCATTTTTTCTTGGAAGAAATGCAAGTCTACCTCAAAATGTTTCGAGCGACTATGCATAATTGGATTTTCTGACAAGAGAATAGTGTCCAAATTGTCATAAAACATTGTAGAACCAATTGAGGAAAAGACATGAAATTCCTTGAGAATTTTTTGAATTCATAGGATATCAGCAACTATTTTAGCAAGACATCTATACTCTGCTTCTGTAGAAGATTGACTCAGTGTGTTTTGTTTGTGGCTGCTCCAGAAGATAAGTATTACTTCCCAATATGATATCCACTTGTAGACCTTCTATCATGAGTGTCATTGGCCTAGTATGTTTTTGGAAAAGCTAACAATATAAAACGGTAACTCTTTGAAAATTGAATGCTAAGGGGTGTTATACCTGAAAGATAGCAAAGTATTCTCTTCACTACTATCCAGCATTGAAGCTGAGGTTGATCCATGAATTAGCTTACTCTATTGACAGAAAAGGCTATCTCTGGGTGAGTGAGAGTGGCGTATTGTAAGACTCCAACAATAGAGCGATATAGGGTTGGATCATCAAAGTAATCTAAGCCTTGGAGAGTAAGTTTGATAGAATGCAACATTGGTGTAGACACAAATTTAGAATTATGTATAGCATCACGATTTAGTAGATCATTTATATACTTAGTCTGTGAGTTGTGCAAATCACCAGAAGAAAGAAAATTAAATTCAAGGCCTAAAAAATAATGAAATATGCCAAGATATTTAAGAGAGAAAAGAGAATTTAGTTGAGTAATAAGAGCTTCAACCTGTGCAGTGTTGTTACCTGTGATGACTATGCCATCAATATATGCTAAAATATAAATTGTAGAATAAGAATTTCTTTTTACAAATAATGAGGGATCAACTTTTGTAGATGAAAAACCAAATTGTTATAAGGTAGAGATCAACTTATTGAACTAAGCACGTGGTGCTTGTTTAAGGCCACAGATGGCTTTGTCTCATTTGAAAACTAAAGTAGAGTTAGAAGAAATGAAACTTGGTGGTTGTTGCATATAGACATCTTCAATGAGTTCACCATTCAAGAAGGCGTTATCAAAGTCAAATTGTCTTAATAACCAACCTTGAGATAAAACAAGAGATAGGACAATTGGAATGGTTGTAGGGCATATAACTAGATAGTAAATTTATGAATAATCTACTCCTTCAATCTGATGACAATCCTTGGCCACTATTCTAGCTTTATATTTCTTGATTGGATTGTCAAACTCTCTTTTAGTAGCATAAATCTATTTGCATCCTATCATAGTGGAATTAGGGGGTGGAGATATTAAATGCCAAGTTTTGTTTATTGCATCGTGAGAGCATTAAATTTTTCATACATAGCTTGTGACCAATGCTAAGAATTGAGAGTTTGATTAAGACTTTTAGGTGTATTGTGAATGAGTTCTAGAGGTTTAACAATAATGATAAGAATTCTTGGTGTTGTGATTCCAGATTTGGATCTAGTAATCATAGGATGTTGATTTTTTAGTAAGGAGTGTGAAAAATCAAAAGGGGAAATTCTGGGTAGATGCATCTCAATACCTGAGATAAGAATAGATGAAATTTTTGTAATACGTGAGGTTTGAATAGATTTAGTGTTATTAGTAGAGTATGAATCAGAATTGGATGAAGAAGGAGAGGACAGGGGTAAAAGAGGTTGAATAGCAGTAGTTGGATCTTGAGTAAGTGAGGGTGAAACATAGTCGTTAGTAGAAGTAGAAGAGGAAGACAGATTGGAAGGAATAAATAAGGAAATTTGTTGTAAATTTTGTAAATTGGACTTAAATGCAGAAGAGTCAAAATCAGTACTACTAGCAGAATTATAGAAAACATAGAATGGTATGGAAAAATCTTTTCATCAAAAATAATATTTCTAGCTTTAAAAACCTTATCAGCAGCATTCAAGCTTTTGAAACCTTTTGAATGAGGTGCATAACCCAGAAATAAACACCTTTCAAATTTAAAATTTAACTTTGATTTGTTTAAATGTCTCAAATGAGTGAAGCAAGAGCAACCAAAAACCTCAAGTAAAGAGTAATCTGGAGGAGAATTATATAACAATTCATAAGAAAATTTTATATTCAATATTTTGGATGATAGTCAATTTATTAAAAAGATTGAAGTTAAAAAATCATCATCCTAGAAAAACATGGAAAGTTTGGTAATAGCTAAGAGATAGACCCATCTCAATGATGTGCTTGTATTTTTTCTCTACGAGACTTTGTTGTTGGTGTGTATGTGGACAAGAGAATCTATGTTCAATTTCATGAGAAATGAAAAAATCTTGAAATGTATATGATAAGAATTCTTTGGCATTGTCAATTTGTATTACTTTAAGTTGACAACCAGTTTTCTTTTCTATTAGAGACTTATATTGGCCAAAAATGCCAAAGACTTGAGATTTAAATGTTAGTAAATATAAGCATGTGTATCGGATAAAGGCATCTACAAAACTTACATGCCATTTCTAGAGCAAACAGAAGCAGGTCCCCAAAGATCAATGTATACCAATTTTATAAAGGTGTATGATAGATGATTTTAGAATAAAAAAATGGAAGAGTATACATTTTTTCTAAAAAGCAAGGTTCACAAGTAAAACAATCGGATTCGATATTATTGGAACAAGGAATATTATATTATTTTTTTACGTTTTGAACAATGATAGGAGAAAAATGGCCTAAATGCCTATGCCAGAATTTAAGACTAGTAGTATAAGTAGCAAGAAAAGCATTGAATTATGTTGAATTACAAGGTTCTTTACTGATAGAAATATCATCAAATGAGTAAATACCATGTTTTAGGGATCCTTTAAGTAGTACTTCTTCTATCAACTAAGATTTTACAAGACAATAAAATATATGAAATTCAGAAAACACATTATTTTCAAGGTAAAATTTTGAAAGACTTAGTAAATTATTTGCAATAGCAGGCACATGTAAGAGATTTTTTAGAATAAAACTATTGTTAGTGGAAAAATTATGTAAGAATGAATGACCATGTTTAAAATAGGGATCTCTGAACCATTAGCAACATACAATTAATCAGGGCCAGTGTAATTAGATGGAGCAATAATGCTTGAAGAATCATGAGTTAAGTGATGTATGACTCCTAAGTTTGGATACCAAGATTAATCTGAGGAACTAGAAGGTGCATCCATGAATGATTAAGGTTGGTGGAAACATGATGAGGGTGGATGTGGTTGTCCATTTATAAAGATGAGGAAGAAATAGATTGATTTGAAGAATTATTACCTTGATAGGAATGATAAAAACAATAGAAGCATTGGAGGGCAGAATGACCAAGCCTTCCACAAACTTGGCAACTTTGTCTATTACTTATTTGCTAAGAATTTCTACCATCACGGGTCCTCTTCTTCCAGCAAATCTTGAATTAGAATTCTGAGCAAGATTAATACTACAAAGGGAACGGATACTAGCGGCAGTTTTTTTAAGATTTGCGACGGTTTGAAACTGCCGCTAAATAGACTGCCAACGGTTGAAGAATGCCTTCCTTAAGGGTGCTGGGATTGAATGTTGCGGTGGTTCCCAAGCTGGTATAACCACTGCAATTCACATATTTTGCATCGATAGAATTTGCGGCAGTTCCGAACTACCGCATTATGGCAAAAGGTGATTTCTTCCTGCTTCTGCGACGGTCATGAACTGCCACTATTTGGTGCTGCAGATTTTTTCTGAAATTTTATTAGCGGGGTGGTTTCGAACCGCCACCATGTTAAACTCGCCAATTTTTCAAAATTATTTGCAACGGTTACGAACCGCCACTATTTATTACTACTATTTTTTAATATAAAATATTTTAATATGTTTCTCTTTAAATATTTTGTAAATTTTTTTGTGATTATTTTTTAATTTAAAAATCTTATCAATTTATTTAAAAATCTAAATTGAGGACAAGAACTCATGAAAATTTAACTGCGAAATAAACTAATATATTTATATTAATATCGATAAAGTATTTCACTAATTAAGTGTGCTGCATAGTCAACTTAAACAAAATATATATTTCAAATAAAATAACATATATTCTTAATTTATATTTTTTGCTATGTCCATCCAAAGAATTCGGGCGTGCAGCGATGTCTGGTGGCAGCTCTCCACATTGCCGTTGAATCAAATAACTTAGAACACTCTCTATTGCCTACCTCTTGATCTTCTTTGCTGCTACATCATCCTCCACTACCTTCCTTTTCAATTTCTCTACTACTACTTTATCCTCCACTGTCTTCCTTCTTAATTTCTCGGCCATCACCTCTGCTTGTAGTTCAAACAACATCCTTTGGGCCTCCTCTGTTTGAGCTCCATTCACCGGTGGCTGAGAACTCGGACGAAAGAGTTGACTTGGAGTCGGTCTGAAACCTATGCCACACACTCTACTCGAGTGCTCTTCTCTGAGAGCTTAGGCAAGAGAATCATTTACAAACAATATTCTAGTGGATTTATCACGCTGCTTAATCTCTCTAATTTTTTTCTATAGATGTAAATAAGTATACATAATCAATTATAGGCTAAAGCATGCTCAACACAATTTACTAATTAAATCCAACGAGAAAGAACATAAAAGGATTAAAACGTAGTACTTACACCAATCCTCTGAGCTTTGAGATGTATATAGGAGCCATTACATCACTTTGGTCCATAATTCTCCTCTACCAACTCTCCTCCCATGTAGTTCTTACTGTAACAATACATTTTATACCATAACTGTATTAAAGTATTCTACAGAAGAAGATGCAGTCCAAAATACATTCAAAAATGAATTCAAAGCTAAATTACCTCTTTTTTCCTTCGCCTCACCAAATTTTTAGAACCGCTAGTGTGAATGTAAAGTTGCTTCGATCGATTCAAAGTATTTTTCCTGCACTTCTCCTATTATGCCATCAAAAGCAAGATTGATTAGTGAGGAAACTTGTCCATACCAGTATACCATAAATAGTAATATTTCTTAACGAATTCAAAATAGGTTACCTTTGTGTTAGGGTCATTGCAATAAATAAGGAACCATTACCAATACTCTTTATCAATTCCCACTAGGCGTTCCTCAAGATTTTTCTCAAGTGTCCTTGTTGGTTTGTAATAATTATTATACAACCTACCCCTTGTATCATTCCAAGACTTCTCCATACTTTGCAAAATTATTTTCTTAATTCTTCCACTTCTATCTTCATCAAAGTAAAAGAATTGATTTAATTCAACAATGCTGAAATTTATTACCTTTATGCAATCATTATATACGATGTCTTTGCCAGTCACTTTTTTCTAATTTTTTCTTACAGATAGGAAAATTTGTTGTAATCAACACCTAACATTCTAAGAAGGCCACTCGATAGACCAGCTCCATCTCCAATTGATTGTAGTTTCACGTTGAACTTCAGTATGATATTCTTACCATTAAGAGGCCGCTCCATAGCTTTCCTCACACTTAATTTTGCTTGTTTGATTATGCCATCAGAATCTATAAAAAATAGAACCTTATTCAAATGTGTTTAATATCTTAAAAAGGTTAAAAATAAAGTAATTGTTTGTTCTCTTCATTCAAATTATGACCATGATTTAGTTGGTATTCAAGAAACAAAAGGCTGAACTAAGAATTTGTACTCAATAAAAATTAAGAAGATAATTAGAAAGATAATTTAGGATAATGAATCATTTCTCTAAAGATATTTATATAAGAAATTAAATTACACGAGAAACAATCATATCGTTAACATCTCCATTATTAATAGATAAAAAAAATTAATATAAATATAACCATTTAGGTATTTGAAAATTGAAATAGTGGTTGTAACTAAGAACTTGGCACAGGAAGGAAGACTCGCTGACATTTAAGAAGGAGTTTATCTAACATGCTGATTTATTAATATGTTTCTCTTTGTTTAGCCTCATCATAAATCACTTAATTTGATAAGTATAGGTCTGAACTTAAGTTAGTGTTATGTCATTTATACTTATGTTTGATTAAGATTTTAGTTGATATAGTCTTACCATGAAGTACATAGTTTTATAAACATAAACTTTCTTTGTTTTGGTTAAGAAATTTTAATTTAATAACTACATCCAACCACATCATATAGAAAGAGACTACATGATAACGTAAAATGGAGTCTAATCATTTATTATATACTAAGGTTCAAGATTTGTTACCGACAACATCAACATTTCAGAACTCGGTAGTCTTGCGTCCTTTGCACCTTTCAGCATAGAAGCAGCAAACATGTTATCAATGTGTTGTTCAAATGAATCTACTTTGTTTGCCTCTAGGTTCAAGTCTTCATCTCATGGCTCGACACATGTACACCATTGGCACAGGTCTGTGTATTAGGTCTTGGTTCGGTCTGGAGTAGACGGAATGGGCGGAAAGATGCCGCTGCGGGGACACCAATGGAAAAGATATGCAAGGGATTCTACAAGATTCTTGATCTATGGAAACTCTTTAGGTAATCCATCACATATAGTTTCAATGTGATCTTCAATGAAAAAGTAGCAAGGGATTCTACAAGATTCTTAATCTATGCCAGGTAATCTTTGGTAGAAAGATTCTTCTTTTTTATGTTTTTGAGTACAGTTGATTTTGAAGTTGCTTGATTTTAGTCTTGATTGATTCAACAAAATAAGTTTGTAATATTTTTCAAATTTAAAGTGCAGATGAACAATGCACAATACAATTCTTTAAGCAAGAATCAATGGAGGCCATGATCCAAGAACTCAAATTGTTATCATGTTGTCGTTGTAACTATTCTGTATATTTTAAAAAAAACTATAGCTATTGTTTGTGCAGCATTTGAATTAAATTTTGGTGGTGGTTTATCTTCAAAAATATGGTCTTCCAGATTCTAGCCTCTAATTACAAAAAGGCATGTTGACATGTAATAGAATTTGGATCATTGAGAGTTCGTTCACAATTAGAGCAAAAGAATTTTTATTATTTTCAGAAGAAAGTGCTAATAAAGCTATTGATCCAAGGCTCTTGATACTATATAAACTCAGTTGAAAGAGTAAAATATGGTATGAGGTCTGAAAATGGAGAGAAACTCAGAACTTTGCATTCCAAGAAAGGTAGAAAATAGAGAATAAAATATGTGCTGAGAGTGAAATGAGAGTTATGATTGTATTACTCATTTATTGTATTGTATTACAAAATAAATGTATTATTCATTTTTGTTGTATTGTCAACAAGCTCCGTGTATTAATAAATTCTAATAATGAATTAGAAGACATAACCACCATAGTCATTATAGTTCCGTAATCACTTTAAACACTACCTATATATAAAAGGGAAAAGAATACATATTTATTTATTTTTCAGCCATAATTAGTCAAAACTTTCCATAATATACTTCATTTACATCATTTAATAACAGTTTTATTTTTTAGTCCACTCTCTTATCATTCCACTTATCATATTCTTATCAACTCTACTTATTAATTATATTAATTATAATATCATATTCCTTACTATTAGACATTCTTGTAATCAATACTTAATATTCTCTTTTATAATTTAATTTTTATATTAAGAATATAATAAAGATTAATAATAATAATAATAATAATTAATAACGGTTATGATTTATCATTGTAATTGATTCTTGCTCTGCTCCTTCGCCTAATGGAGATACGATAATATCACATAAATTCAATAATTGTAATTGATTATTATCATAAACGCTCTTTTGGTTTTTCATTATTATTATCATTACCGTTCTTTATTGTAATTAATTTTTTATTTTTGTTGAGTCATTTATCATCATTCAATGGAGAGATATAAAACCTAAAAGCTACCTTAATATAATTTTCTTTCCGTTAATTCAATTATTTTCATTCAAAATTCACAACTCTAATACCATTGCAAGCACAATTAGAATAGGTCAAGAAATTTTACAATAAATCATCTTTATCATTATAAATAGTATGGCATTTGAATTCAACCTTAATATGGTACCTATGGTAGAAAGTGCTGAAGAATTTGAATAGATGGACTCACCCGAGGTTGTTGTCAGTCAATCAATTTTCGAGAATATGAAAAACTACAATAGCTTTGATGAGGTATGGTAATAAACTGATTTAATTTTTTTTTGTATTTTTATGTGCATTTATAATTATATTGTACTAACTAAGTTCATACATATAACATTCATATATTTATATACATAACATCCATAATTACATAGAACCAACATCTAAAAATTAAATTCATATTTATTAGATATTACATCCATACATATATCATTTTTTAGTTATTCCATAAGTAACTATAAAATTAACACAGATGTTTTTAAATTTTATCATACTTGAATTTAAAAAATGTCAAATTCTTAAATTAATTTATTCAATTGATAAATTTACTCATAACATCTATAAATTCATACACATAACATCCATAATTTCATATTAATAACATCCATAATTTTGTACTCATAATATTCATAATTTCATACATATGATGTCTATAATTAATAAATTTTTATAATTAATATTATCAAATTTTAAACTATACGTCTTATTGTATTCTTCAAATTATCTCATATGTGTACTAATAGGTCATGATTTTAATTATTTTAATATTTTTATTTAATATTCGTATGTATGCTTATTTATTGATTTTAATATGACGAGTTAATAATTATTTTTAAAAATTTATTTTTTAATTTTGGTTTATATTTTGTTTTTTATTTTTTATTTATTAATAGTCTATATGTAAAATATAAATTATATAGTAGAAGTTGTTAAAAATTTTTAATTTAACTTCCATAATTTTTGCAGAGAATTATTGTATTTTAATGGATAATAACACTACTAGAAAACTAGTTATTACAGACGGATATTTCCGACGAATTTTATCCCACGGAAATACAGATAGAATTTCAGAGGAATTTTTTGTCGGAAAACAAAAAAAAATGAATTAGCATAAATTACAGACAGAAAAGAGAATCCGTTGATAATTCTGTCGAAAAAATTAATTTTTTTCGTGGAAAATGGTTACAGATGGAAAATCCGTCTGTAATTAAATGGACAAAAATACTGCGTTTATTAAATTATTACAGACAAAAAATCCGTCTGTAATTTAAAATTTTCCGTCGAAAATATTGAGTTTACTCTAATTTTATCCCCACCCTATCGAGTTCCATTCACACTCCTGACCTAAACCTTCTTCGAATGTTGCCAGCAGCCCTCATCCTTCTTCAAAGTTGTCGTCGAACTCTTCTCCTCCGGTAGAAGGTGCTGTCGCCGCTGGCGAGAACAGACCGTGGGTGCCTTCGTCATCTGGGGAAGCTCTACTTGGCCCTCTTCGCATCGTTCCTCCTCTCCTCACCGTCGCACGAAGTTGAGTTGAGCTCGTGGCGTCGCTGTCGTGAAGGGTTCCTCCCCTCCTCGCCGTGCGTCGTTTCTGATTCTCTACTCCTCGCCATTTTTGGCTGTTGCCCCTTCTCTTCTTTGATTTTAGGTAACTCTGTCTCAAACTCTCATCGCGAGCTTACTCTGTCTCACACTCTCCGAGCTCACTTTATCATCTCGCCGTCTCTCTGGTAAGCCAACGCTTCTTCAGTTTCATCTTTTTTTCCAATTAATTTTTAAGATTCTTAACTAAATTTGTGCACAGAGTTTGGAATTGAATTATTTATTTAATTTGTTGAATGCTGATGTGATTCTGAATTCAATTTAATTTGGATTCTGAGTTTGAAATTGAATTCAATTTGATTTAAATTTTAATGGTTTGTCTATATATATGATCTATGAAAGAATGCAAAGGCATTATTTATCATTTAATTTAAAATGTTCAATTAAAAATAACTTACCACTTAGAAAGGGATGAAGCCTTCAACCACATTTCTTAGTAGTGCTTGGTGTGGAAGGATCCAAGCGTGTGAATGAAAAAAAATGCAAAACTACAGGATACACAGAAAGATTGAATATGGAAATTAAATTCAATTGAAGAGATATACATAGCTAGGATTGAAGGGATATATACCAATGGTAACTAACTAAAAACATCTGACTTCACCAAAGCTAATTTAGTAAAAATTAGCTAACTGGAATGTTTCAGGTGCCTCTATTTGTTATCTTGTTGTTGAGGTATAACTCTATTATATCAAAATTTTTTGCTGTTTTGTTCCTTATAAAATATGAATTATGATTTAAAAGTACAAGTTCTAGGTGGAAATATAGTAGTAATATAAATGAGATAGTAACCATTTCTTGTTTTATGTGAATGTTGTAGTTTAATTTACATAGCTTCATTTCTATATGCTAATGAAATTGCTTCTTGTTGTGTTTTGTACCCTACTTTACAATAATCAAGGAATAGTTTTTTATGGAAAATCTATTAGTTTCAAGAAAAACCACTCCGATCTACTTGAACTCGAAGATCGTCTCAAGAGCAGCTATGGCTACGTTCCAGGTGCTTCTTACTTCCTCTTCTCGCACCTCTTTCCATTTATACTTTGCATTTTTTCCTTCCTTTGTTTTGTTGGATTGAGAATTTTCTATTTTCGGGAATTAGCTCCAAATTTTGAGGATGAAGAGGATGAGGAAGATGAAGAAGAAGGGGAGATTTTAGCTCCTGTGCTGGATTCTAGCTTCAACGAAGATGATTTGTATCCTTCTCCAATTTTTGGCTGCTGAACAATTTTTAACATAGAACTGAAAAATGAAAATAAAAAATTCTGTAGATATAATAGTGAAATTATGTGATCTGCCACCCTGAAGATACCAAAATCAACTCACATATGATTGTGTTTTACATTTTTCATCCATTTGATTTATTTCTGTACTTTGTTTTCAGAAATTCTATGTTGAAGCTATGAAAATTGAAAAGATTAGATGACGATATGATATTTTCATCCCGTTTGATTTTATTGGTGTATGTCCCTTAATCTAATTCTCTTCAGATTCGATGAATCTATGAGTTTGAAACAACTTGGACTCTTAGATGCTTGTCTGGCCACGTTAGCATCTAGAGGTTAGTGATACTGATATGCCACTTGCCTTCATTGGCATTCTTGTTGGTTGTGAGAATTTCATGCATATGTTTTGGTTCCAATATTCTTCATTTTATGGTTAAAAGGGATGTCACTTGATCTGGTCTTGTGGTCATGTTGATGTTGATTTCATGAAAACAAAACTTTTGCTTTGATTATTTGTTTGTTACTAACTCTATTTGTACCACTATCTTATTTTCTTGCACCGCTGCTGCTGATTTATTTCCACAAGAACCTGAGATGTAAGTTAAAAGTTGTGAATATTATTTCCACATTTCTGTAGATGATTGCTGCAAGTTTCTCATTTCCTGAGCAATGGTTGAACAGGTAACAAGATTTTAAGCAGCAGCAGCAACCTGTGGTAGACAAAATAGTGGCATTTGAGGGGAGGAATTTCTTATCTGATGGTAATAGTTTTCTTTCTTGCTTCAATACTTCAAATCCCACCATAAGCCACAAAGAGATTTTTTTTATGTATCATTTTTAAACTAAATTCAGAGGCAAACAAGGAGAATTTAGAGTCACCTGAACCTTCCAGCTCTCTTATAAAGATATCGGAAACAGAATTTGAATGTCTTCCTGGCTACATGAAGGGTCTAGCGACATGGGAGGTGAGGTTCTTTGTGTCTAACTAGACGTTTCTTTACAATTTACATGGATTATTCTTCTTTAGTGTTATCACCAAACTATTAGTTTCTTATTGATTTATATCTTCTTTTATTACTTTGCAGGAAGAGATAAAAGAGATGGAAAGAGAGCAAATCCGAGAAGGAATTGATGAGTTTGGAATATTGTATTCTGAATTAAGTGATTCTAACCAATCTGAAGGCAATAATGGTTCTTTTGCATTCCCTGTTGTGTAAGTAAAACCATATGCTACCATATTTAAAAATGTATTGTATAATGTAAATTGTAAAATAAGATAGTGTCATAAAATATAACCCCAGAGGAGACAGCCTTAGTTCTCTAAGCCTTAGGTTTTGATAGAGACATGCAGATCTACATTGCTACTAGTGAGATCTATGGTGGCTAGCTTAGACTTGCACAACTGAGAGCTGCATTTCCAAAAATTGTGAGTTCATCACCATATATAACCCCCCTTTTTTCTATTTATTTGCTGGATTTTCCACATTTTATGTATATAGTAAAATAACATTCTAAAGAGTGCTGAATGATTCTTGTCGGGGCTAGGTGGACGTGTGGGGGTCATGTAAAACTGTCTATTTACAAGCTATACCGCTGATATTTATCTGGTAGATTCAACAAAATATTTTTGAAATAAAATTTCATTTTTAGCAATGCACAGTTACTTGTTTTCATGTGGTAATCATAATTTATATTTGTGGTATGATTTTCTGCTTCATTTTAGTTATAAAAAGAAATGATGCTGGCCCATGATGAGTTGTGGCAGTTCCAAAATCCTATAGAAGTGTCCTGTTCTATGATTGCATCTCGAGTTGATTATCCCTGGAAAATAGCCAAATAGGTTAACTAGCATTTCAGTATTGAGATTATTTTTTGTTTCATTCTTGTCATTCAGGTTTTCTGTTCTTAATTAGAGTAACTGTTGTAACATTCTGTGTCACTCTGGCCGCCTCACTAGCTGCACGCCAGGGATCAAAATCTATGGCTGCATTTCAAGTCTGCCTGTAGATTTGGCTGGCAGTATCTCTTCTTGCCGATGGTCTATATTGCAGATGGTTTGGTTCTGAGATTGGCTCTTGCATTCATTCTTGGTGCAGGACTTCCTTTTGGAGCTAAACTATTTACAAGAGATGTTGATGTCCTCCACCTCATAAAAATTGGAATACTTGTAAGTCTATTTTGTGTACATTGGTATCTAATCTTTTCAGCACCCTAAATTTGTGATACTTATATTTATGTTTGATTGTTTCTATCAGTTTGTTGCAGCTACTCAACCCATCAATGCTTTGGCATTTGTATTTGATAGTATCAACTTTGGTGCATCTGACTTTTCATATTCAGCATTCTCTTTTGCAATTTTCAATGTGGAGCTTGATGCTGCCAATGCAACTTAGTTATCCATTAATATTTTAGATTATCCCATCTTTAAGTGCTAAGTGTAATTTGTGATATCACACAACTAGAAAATAGATTAATACAGACAGATTTACAGACGGATTTAGTCTTTATTACAGACGGATTTTTGGTTACCGACGAAATTATCGACGGATTTTGTCCCTCTGTAAAAGCCCCGTCGGAAATTATTTACCGACGGATTTTTTTCCGTCGGAAAATTACAGACGGATTTTTACAAGTTACCGACGGATTTTCCCTCTGTAAATTTTCTATCCATTTCCCAAAGGCGACGAACTTTTCGACGGATTTTTCGTCTGTAATTACAGACGGATTTTCAGACGGATTTTCCGTCTGTAATTACAGACGAATTTTCCGACGAATTTTCCGTCTGTAATTACAGACAGATTTTCCGACGGATTTTCTGTCTGTAATTACAGACGGATTTTCCGATGGATTTTCTGTCTGTAATTACAGACGGATTTTTCGACGGATTTTCCGTCTGAAAACCATCTTACACTCTGATTACAGACAGAAAATCCGTCTGTAAATCCATCGGTAAGGTAAAATATTTTTTTTTAATTTTTCTATTACAAAAATAAACCTGTTTCATATAAAATAAATATAAATTTAATAAATACAAATTTTTATTGATGGTATAAATAGAAAAACACACCAGTGAGTACAAAACGCTTTCTTTATAATAAGAAGCAATTATTTCCATACAATAATACAATCTAAATACATTAGATGACAAATAACTACTAGTGGACTCATCAAGATTCAATATCCTAATTTATGGATAGCTTCATTCTTTCTTGAACTTCTTAGTGATGATGGCAATATACTTGCTTCTTGAGATTCTTGGTCCATCAAAATTATTCGCTGCTTCCCACTTTCTGAGCAGAGGATGTCTACCTTACTATATCCGATCTACACTGCAGTTATTAGAAAAAAGAACCAAAAAGGAATTGTTACCACTGCAGTTACTTTTGATTAAATTTCAAGTATCTGCCTGCAACAATTTGGAACTCTTCCATAGATTTCTCAAGGTTAGTTCTTTTTAAAGATCATGGACGCTGCCAAATAGCAATAGCAAATTTGGAACATGTAATGCACACAATGCAATAAACCAGAACAAGTCTAAAAGCAAGTGATTCATATTCAATTCAGTGACTGGATACTTTATACAAGTCTTTGATCAATTAAGCAATCAAGAACTGTCATTGAGTTGAGGAAGAGAAGAGGCCTCAATTCACAACAATTATATGAACATGAAAATGCAATGTCTGAAGAGAAAACAACATAAATGAATCAATTAAATAAAAAAAAGAAAACAGTAAGAATTGAAGTAGAAGATGATGATGGAGAAAGAAGAATACCTCTTCCCTATGTGTTGCTCTCTCAACAGCATCAAGGTTCCTTCTTGAAGAAGCATTCTTCCTTGCCACCACACAATCCACAGAAGCAGAAGCATGATCTGATGCGAATCCAATTCTAGGGCCACACCATACATCCTGAAGTGATTCAATTCAATGCTCAACAAATTCAATGCCCAATCTGATTCATTCTTCCTCTTGACTTGGTGCCATATTCAACAAAGTGTTTAGGAATTCTGGGGGTATTTCATTTTCTATCACCATACAACTCAGTGATAGAACTTGTTTCAATTCCTCCTAGTAGAAGAAACCATATTGAATTATGACACTTCATCAATGAAAAACACAATCCATAAAATCCACTTGTAAGCAATGTCTTTATTAGAGATGTCTCACCTTCCAATATCTTGTCAAGCTCTCTTGATCCAGTTGTTATCTGGATGATCTCCATCCGCTGAGCATGGAGCTGGCTCGCACTAGTAAAACCCATAGGCACCAACTTAGTAGCTGTCAATAAACAAGCATCAGAAGATCAGTAAGGCTTCACAATTAATGTGCTTATAGCTGATGCTCTTGAGTGTTGAAATTGAAGAAAATACCGTATTAGCAAAGTAAAATATATCAGGAGGTGCATACCTGCTTCAATAATCTTGTCAACTTTAGCCTCACTGATACCTTTAATTTGCAACAGATCCTTCCTAGGAGTGTAAGCAACAGATTCAATAGTGCAAATACCTGCATCTTTAAGCTTCTTAATGTCTAAGGCAGCTATGCCTGATGCCTGTGTAAATAGTAAATACCCGCATTAGGGACTTAAACAGTCAAATCATCACCTACTGTAATCACTAAGCTGTAAATTGAAGCACCAACAATATAGTATCCTAGGGAAATTCCAAAACAGAAAAAAGGTGATTAGTGACCTAAAGCTGTTCAACAGGGAAAGTGGGGATTACAAATATAGTCTTTTTGAAGCGTGGGGAGAAGAGAGAGAAGTGGGGGATGAAAGTAAGAAGTTGAATTCTACACAGTACACAGGCAGAAAATCAGACAAAGCTTTGAAGAGAGGAGAAGGAAGAAGAGGTATGGAAATGACGAAAGAGGTTGTTGCAATTTTTGAAGAGTGAAGACAGAGTTTTATGATGATTGATTTCAAACAAAATAAACATTAGTTTGCAGATTTTGCTTCCTTTCCATATAGAAAATGAGCATAAAAACATTAGTATTCTGTTTTCTACATTTCAAATTTTCTATTACTGATTATGATACAACTTAATTGGCATCTATCAGATCCTTTTAGTTTATGACTTTATACAACATAAATTATATTCATCTACATTCTTATAGACCAGAATCCCAAAATTTCAAAATATTAGAAATGATTAAGTATTCATTACCCGGCCCCCTCCATCTCAAACCATAGATAAGCACAAATATCCCAGTCAACCATTGAAGAATAAGCTGCAATCTCAAGCCCAAAGATTTATATATCTCAATCCATAAAGCATGTAGATTCAAACAGCGAAAAATGAAGAGCTGAATAAACAGAGTTAAATAAGGAAAAGAAATTATCTGAATAATGAATGAAGCAGCAAATAGAATACCGAGCTATATGGTGAAAGAGTGAGATAGCAAAGGAGTTGGAAGAGCAAATAGAATACCGAGCTATATGCTAAATAATCAGAATTTAGCACTCTTAGTACCTTGTCTGGATGAGGAAGGAGGCAAGACCCAACAGAAAATGAAACCTCTGACCTATCAACATAAGCAAACATGAAACAACAAAGAAACATATGTTTAAGAAAGGCCCAACAAGTCTAAAACCATGAAAGAGAATCAGATAAGATATAGTTTGGTCAGTAGCTGACCGAATTGCAGGGTTGAGCTCAGAAGAAGAAAAAGAAGAACAAGGAAGCACGGCTCCCACACCCAACATCTAAAACAACACGTGAGAGGTGAAATCTTAAAGCAAATATTACACAATGTATATTACCAAAGAAGAATTTGATCTTTGAGTCTTTGAAGCTTTAGCAAGTTGCGATCTTGCTTGTGCAGTTGCTGCATGAGACTGCTCAATGTTGGACCCAATATCATCTAAAAAAATATAAACTCTTGGCATCAGATCAGATGAGAAGTTCTGGACAAATAAAAAACTTGGGATTAAGACGGAGATGTACTCAATTAGAATAGAGGTGAAAGTTACCAATCATAGCTCCCTGTTCATGCACAAGCACAGCAAGATCTTTAAAAATTTCATTTACTTCACCAATTTGCTGCTGAATTTCTTGAATGCCTTGCTCTCTTTCTTCAATGATAGCCTCAGTCATGTTGCAGTATTTTCATTTGTTATAAATAAATATGTTAAGATTACGCGATGCAAATATGTAATGGATGATATAAATAACTGTTTAACTGTTATGGTAGTATAAATAGTTAGTTCCCTTGTACATTTCAGTTTTCTAGTTCATTACTCTATGAATCTAAGAGAATTATCTCTCACAAGCTCTATTTTTCTCGGCTTCTTCTTGCACTCATGAACTAAATCACCAACATTTCCTCAGTTTACGTAAGATATATAAATGAAGTTATTAGATTATATTTGAAATTGGTACCATATGAAAATAGTCACATGAATTTTCAAAGCAACAAGATCTTAAGAAACAAAGTAACAAACAGATGGAGTGTGTGACCTGAAGGAATCGGAGGGGCAAGTCTCCCCTGGTCTTGGGTTCCAGAAGGCTTTCAACTTCCCTGAAATTGGTGAGGAAAGCCACCCTTCCATCTCTGGTGGAGCCCAACCATGTGCCACTGCCGAGCTCATCCCTTCCGCCCAATATAATGTCGCCGGCCCACCATCCTAATGGCTATGTGGGCCTGCCAGCAATAAACAAATGGTTTTCATTAGTCACCCAAGTTAAAATCAATCACCCCTAATCTAACCACCTTGATGTATATGAATGAATGAAAGTGATTTGGTTTCACACTAAGCTTAAGGCAGTGGTGGTTTTGGCAATGAGGCAAAGAGACAAGTAGTAGTTTTGGTTTTCTATTTATTAATTTTGGAATCCCTATACCCTAAATCACCATTAATAAGTGGTTAACTTCTGGACAAGTTTTCGTTTACATAAATTAATTCATATCAGAACAAAAACCAGCATTTAAAAGAGAAATTAGATCATTTTTTCAATTGAAGGGCGCAATATAGATTTACTCAACAAGGACCTTTGCCTTCTTTGATTTAAGATCAACAGAATCCTTCTCAGATTTCATTGAAGCTAACTTATTCTTCTGTTTCACCCTTCTCTGAGCAGCTGCTTCTGCCTCTTCATCTTCAGAGCTTCCAGCTGCATTAGAAAACTCTGTTATGCTTTTGATTTTCAAATGTGTTCATTTCCTAGTTTATTTCATTTTTCTAAACTCAACCACAGAGCTCCAACTCCACATGCACAACTTTTCACCTCCAACATATAAGAAAAATAATAGACTAATACATAAAAATAGAATTGAAATGTATCTAAAATTAACAAAATCCTCCATGTCATCTTCCTCTTCAAGTTCATCATAACCTTCCACATACTCTATCTCTACTTCCTGTTTAATAACCAAAAACGAAAAAAGAAATTAAATACAAGGCAACATATTGTTCAAGTAAAATTTCAAACAGTTTTGTATGAAACATATATGACAACAGAAAATGCAGATGCATACCTCCTCCTCTTCCTCAGCAATAAAAATGAAACTAGTCAATGCATTCAGGAACCTTGATTTCACGAACAAGTTTATAAGAACACAAAATAAAAAACTATAACCGTTACAAGTTCTTATCATAGAATAGGAAATAGAATCATAGTTAGCGATGGAAAATAGGATAATATAGTTAGAGTTAGCGATGGTATTGAAAGAAAGAAAACAGCGATGAAAGAGAAAGGAGATTAGGGTTAACTGCATAGCTGAGGCAAGATCGAAGAGAGAAACACAGTGGAAAAGAGCAAACATGGCGAGATCGAAGAGAGAAATGCACATTAGGGTTCGAAAGGGAGCGATGCGAGCAAGGCCGACGGAAGGGGTGCGACGAAGAAGAACCGGGAAGGGGTGCGACGGAAGGGAGTGATGCGAGCAAGGCCGATGGAAGTAGAGTGCAATGGAGGTTCCGTGAGACGGCGGTGCACGGCTGATAGCGCCGCCGATGAAGCATTCAGAGGGATGAGTGAGGAATCGCGAGAGTGTAGTGTGAAATGAAGAGATAACCGTGATCTTCAAATCTTTATTCTAATATTTCCGACGGAAATTTTAAATTACAGACGGATTTTCCGTCTGTAATAATTTAATAAAATGCGTATTTTGTCTGCTTAATTACAGATGGAAAATTCGTCTGTAATCATTTCGCAAAAAAAAAATAATTTTTCCGACGGAATTATAGACGGATTCTCTTTTCCGTCTATAATTTATGCTAATCTATTTTTTTTATTTTCCGACAAAAAAATCCCTCTGAAATTCTGTCTGTATTTCAGTGGGATAAAATCCGTCGGAAATATCCGTCTGTAATAACTAGTTTTCTAGTAGTGTCAGTTAATGAAGGAGATCCATGTAACATTGGGATGGTCATCTTATTTTTTTGGGGTATCTTTTTATTGAGATAGTGAGATATTAGCTAATTGTGTTGAAAAATAACATCCAATTTTATAGGTATCATGTAATGAATATTATGTTTATCTATGTGATTTTTGGCTTTCTTTTTCTCAATTTACAGTGTGTTTGATGGAGTAAATTTAGAAAATAAGTCTAAAGTGTTTATTTTGCAATGGAAAAATCTAAAAAAATTTTATTTTACCTTATTGACGGATTTACAGACGGATTTTCTGTCTGTATTCAGAGTGTGGGATGATTTTCCAAGGTTCAAATTACAAACAAAAAATCTATCTGAAAATCTGTTGCCAATTACCGACGGAAAATCTGTCGAAAAATCTGTTTGTAATTACAGACGGAAAATCCGTCTGTAATTACCGACGAAAAATCCGTCAGAAAGTTCGACATTTCAGGGAAATGGATGGGAGAATTTACTGAGGGAAAATCCGTCGGTAACTGGTAAAAATCCGTCGGTAAATAATTTCCAACGAGACTTTTACAGAGGGACAAAATCCGTCGGTAATTTTTTCGGTAACAAAAAATCTGTCTGTAATAAAGACTAAATCTGTTTGTAAATCTGTCTGTATTAATCCATTTTCTAGTTGTGTAATGTGATTGAGAGATGTTAGAGATTTGATTTGGAAAAAACTGAAATTGATTTTGGAAAGAACATTAATGACTCCAAACATGCAGCAAAATAGTAGGTAATAAAGAGAATAAGTGATAAGGAGGTGTATATCACTTACTTATCAAGAGAATGAGAATTTTTACGTGATATTTCTATATTGTAATTATTCTTTGGCTACCTAGCATCACTCTTATTTATAATAATGCATGATTGCATTTTGTTGTACTTAGAGCTGAACCAGGTGTACGTGTATCACTAAGGCAAACTTAACTACATGTATAGCTAATAATCGTTAGTCAGAAAAAAATAAATTTCCTTTTTGTTTCTAGTTGACGTACATAATCATGCGTCATTCGTCATCTGACCTGAATTTGTCAAAAGAAAATGTTGACATATGCAAATATTAAACGATATCTAATATTCATGTATTTCTCCAATGAGAGATCAATTTCATGAATTGTTAGGTAATGATGATAATAATTATGCTAACCAATATTATTGCTCGATCAGAAGAATGTATATTATTGGAAACCAACAATAATGGAGTGCTTGTTCGTACCTGGTTTAGTTGTTGGAGACTTTAATTAATATTTCAGTAGGAACTAGCATCCATATGAGTTCATTTCAGAAATCAACCAACTCTAGAACTGATGTGACCAACAAAGAGATAAGATAGAATATATTTTCAACTTAATCATGCATGTATATAAGTTTTCTATGTACTAGTAAGATAAATAAAAGGGTTGCCATTTTCTACGTAAATTGAAAAATCAAGTATATTAGTTTGTTTGGAATAATTCTTAATATTTGGACAATTATTCAATATAAAAGATTGAATATATGGAAATAGAATCTAAATCCTAAGAGAGTAATTATTAAAAGATCATGAAATCAAATAATAATGGGTGTCAAAACTATTTTTATTTCAAAAATATTATGTGCACACAAAAAATCATTATCATGTATTTGTAATTTAATTTATTTTTAATGTGTATTTTATATTTTAATATATATTATTCTACACTAATAACTAATTTTAATCGCTGATTTTAATATATACCTAACATTATTATTTTTATTTTTAATGTATATTTTGTATTACTTATTTAGTTATTAGTGGACTCTAATTTTCTTAAGTTATTTATTAAAATCAAAATTGAATTACTCTTAACTATGAAAACACTATCAGTAAAGTATTCCAACCCTCTTAATTAAATTAATTCGTTAATAACTTAACTCAAATTTAAACATAATTAATGATAATAAATAGAAATTCTGAAGACTACTTCAAAAATTTTCTTCTCACCAATCTACTATAACTCATGGCAATATCTAGTTAGCTTGTTCTAATTCATAAATCGGCCATTCAAAAACAATTAGAATAAACAACTCAATTCCTAGGTTGATCAATTCTAAGAAAAAAATTAGGCAATTGTGTAATTCATTAAAATATTTAAGTAACATGTATCTTAAGTACATGTGTTAAAGTTAATTATTAATAGTAAAAATTTTAAACTATTTACAATAAATGTATAAATTAAATATATTAAAAACTTAAATTTATGTTTTTTATAAAAAAAGTTAATTGATAATAATATTAATATATATCCTTAAATCAAATAATAACTAAACTCTTTATTGAATAAGAGATGTTAGAAAATGTAAAAAATTTGAAAACAAGATTTAAAAAACTATATTGTTCATGTCACCTATAAAGATAATTTAGAAAACGACCTAATTGTATATGCCGTTGAATGTGGACCGCCTGTAACATCTTTAACATACGTGTGAAACAAAACTGATGATTAACGAAATTAGTATATTTTATTTTTAACAATCTAACTAAAACGAAGATCATCGCGTCAACCGGAGTGAGCTAATGTGTCATTTGAAAGGAGAAAATGAGGTAATTAATTAATCTTAGTAAAAGGAGTGGCTAGGAACGCGAGTTAGCTAAATTAAAACAAATAATCATATACTTTTTTATTTATTCCATGTATATTTGTGGTGCCACAAACAACTGCACCTAAAATTCATAAGCTCATAATGTCATCATGTGGATACTGGATAGTCGCCTAAACTCATGTACTCATAATGTCAACATATAAGAAAGGAGAAATGAGATTTATACTAAATACTCTTTGTACATTTTTTTAGGATAATTCATCTTTATAAGCCAAAGCAACTTCAAAATTATTTAAATTTTCTAAACTCAAAAATGTTACTTAGTTGTCTCTGATTACATTTCTATAAAAATCGAATTCAATGAATTTGAATTAGAGGCTTCAATAGTAAATTGAATCTATAAGATTCAAATTACGTGATGATCATATCTAATACTAAATTGAATGAAGAAGACTCGATTTGGCTAAATTCTTAGTAAATCGAATTGGTTGAATTCGATTTATAATGGGCTGATATAAATTTGAATTTCGTCCATAGTAAATCGACTCAAACGATTTCAATTTAGAGCCAATAGTAAATTAAATGCAATAGTTTCGATTTACTAGCATCCATTCCCTCTACTAAATTGAATCAAATAGATTCGATTTACCTTTGCATGCCTATAAATATAATTCGAATTCAGTTCATTCAAATTAGAAACCAACATTCCTACCTCACGAACCCCACCACCCCCTCCCAAATATTGGAGAAAAATTCACAGAAAATTCAAATCTGTACACATGGAGGACGATCCGAATCGTTTGTATCGGTTAGATGGAGTCGCGTATATTGCTAATGCCATCCATGAAGAGGTTAGTGAACAAAATTTTTTGTTTTGAACATAATTTAGTCATGCTAGTAATGTTAACATGCTTCTTGTAATAGTTGTTTAAAGTCATTAATTGGCAATTAGAAAATTAATTTTTATAATATAATCGCTGGGTAGAAGTAGTAATCTATTAGTTGGTTAAATTTTGAGAACTTGAAATGGTACTAAAAAGGTTAGTTAGGATTGTAAGCTATGTTAGATTTTTAAGTTATTAGTTTTATATTCAGTGAGATTTAGTTTTGGATTAGGGTTCAATATAAATTTATTGATATTTTTGATACATTAAAGATAAATTGTTTTTAGAGTTGTGATGCACTTAAGCCCGTTTAGTTTTAGCATTTTCTATTTTGTGTGAATGTATGATATTATATGCTTTGATTAAGTTTTTTTTTTTGAATTGGGTCATGAATTATTTAGTGTTTTGTATTGGATCCTATGAAGAATTTGTTAGGCGTTATTGTAAACGATTTTTTAAAAATTAGAGCATGCAATGTTTAGTGCTTTTAGAATTTTATGAATCGAACACTATTTTGTTATTTCAGTTTTAGTTACGTAATCGTTGTTATTATGTATTCCTTGTTGTCATGTATTCTTTGTTGTCATGTACTTTTCACGTAGTGATCTTATGTTCGTCGTGTTTACACTTTATGTTATGTTATGTTATGTTATCTATTCAGACCGTTTTTATTGATGTTCTGTATTCCACAATATATGATCAATCTTTATTATAACACGAGTCCATAAGCAGTGAATAGAAACATCAAAATAAACCACACTAGTGACACTAAAATTAAAATAAATCATCACTGGTACACTAATATTTTCATAAAAAAAAACACAAGGCACACTAACTTTAAATTAACCAACACAAGGGACACTAACTGTAACTTAAACCATACAACGGAGACTAACGCTGAACTAAACCATACAATGGACAATGAGATTAAAATAAACCAACATGTGTCTGAAACACAAGAAAGCATAATAAATAACCACAATCCTACACATTACTGGTAGATGCAGAACCGATGGTCACTCCTCCTTGTGGACACCTCCTACGTGTGTGGCCGAGCTGTCTGTAAAGCCCATATCTATTGGGCCTATTTAGGTCAGACTTATCCATGGTAGTCCGGATCCTGGTAGTCCTGGGACGCCCTTCAGACGCACGTCTATTGGTGGGATCAGGTATGACAGTCGGACCATCATATGATGGCCAAAACCCCTCCAGGATTGGAGGTGTGAATCCCATCCGATAGACATCAAACACGGAGCTAAGGCGATACACCTTGTGGACATAGGTGGACCAAGTCAAGCGTGCGTATGCACAACATGCTAAGGCATGGCGACATGGATGATGAAGTTCCTAGAAATAGCCACAATCACATGTCTGGTCTGTCAGGAAACTCTGTAAGAGCCAAGTGAATAGCTCCCAATCGGAGTGGCCTTAGCCACAGTAAACTCAGAGTTATCCCTGTTGTACAAAGTCATAGTAAAACACCTTGAGGCCTTTAGATTAGTCATGATTGCCTTCATCAGATGTTGACTAAACTGCTGACCAGTTCCTAACTGTGCCTCGGCCTCTCTTCCTTTGCAAATAAATAGCTTGGCCAATCTCCCATAAGTGGACTTCACCAACTGATGAGCGGATAATTTATACGCTTTTTGGCATTGTTTTTACATAGTTTTTAGTATGTTTTAGTTACTTTTTAGTATATTTTTATTATTTTTTATAAAAATCACATTTCTAGACTTTACTATGAGTTTGTGTATTTTTATGTAATTTCAGGTAATTTCTGTCTGAAATTGAGGGACTTGAGCAAAAATCTGATTCAGAGGCTGAAGAAAGACTGCAGATGCTGTTGGATTCTGACCTCCCTGCACTCAAAATGAATTTTTTGGAGCTACAGAAACCCAATTGGTGCGCTCTCAATTGCGTTGGAAAGTAGACATCCAGGGCTTTCCAGCAATATATAATAGTTCATACTTTGCCCGAGTTTTGATGACGCAAACTGGCGTTCAAACGCCAACTCCCTGCCCTATTCTGGAGTTAAACGCTAGAAACAGGTTGCAAATCAGAGTCAAACGCCAGAAATAGGCTACAACATGGCGTTTAACTCCAAAAAGAGTCTCTACACATGAAAACTCAATACTCAACCCAAGCACACACCAAGTGGGCTCGGAAGTGGATTTCTACATCATTTACTTATCTTATGTAACCCTAGCTACTAGTTTAATATAAAAACTACTTTTAGTGATTTATTTGATATCTCTGGTTAGTCATTGAATAATTTTATGTTCAGAGATCACGTTTAGGGGGCTGGCCATTCGGCCATGTCTGGACCTTCATCACTTATGTATTTTCAACGGTAGAGTTTCTACACACCATAGATTAAGGTGTGGAGCTCTGCTGTTCCTCATGAATTAATGCAAAGTAATATTGTTTTTCTATTCAATTCAAGCTTATTCCTATTCTAAGATATTCGCTTGCACTTTAACATGATGAATTTGATGATCCGTGACACTCATCACTATTCTCAACCTATGAACGTGTGCCTGACAACCACTTCCGTTCTACCTTAGATCGAGCGTTTATCTCTTGTGCTCCTGGTTCAGATCAGAGTCTTTGTGGTATAGGCTAGAATTATTGGCGGCCATTCCTGAGATCCGGAAAGTCTAAACCTTGTCTGTGGTATTCCGAGTAGGATCTGGGAAGGGATGACTGTGACGAGCTTCAAACTCGCGAGTGTTGGGCGTAGTGACAGACGCAAAAGGATCAATGGATCCTATTCCAACATGATCGAGAACCGACAGATGATTAGCCGTGCGGTGACAGTGCATTTGGACCATTTTCACTGAGAGGACGGGAAGTAGCCATTGACAACGGTGATGCCCAACATACAGCTTGCCATGGAAAGGAGTATGAATGATTGAATGAAGGCAGTGGGAAAGCAGAGATTCAGAAGGAGCAAAGCATCTCCATACGCTTATCTTAAATTCTCATCAATGAATTACATAAGTATCTCTATCTTATTTTCTATTTTAATTATATTTTAATCATCAAAACTCATGACCATTTGAATCCGCCTAACTGAGATTTACAAGATGACCATAGCTTGCTTCAGCCGACAATCTCCGTGGGATTGACCCTTACTCATGTAAGGTTTATTACTTGGATGACCCAGTGCACTTGTTGGTTAGTTGTGCGGAGTTGTGACAAAGAATTGAGATTATGAACGCGCGTACCAAGTTTTTGGCGCCATTGCTGGGGAATGAACAATCACGATTTCGTGCACCACTAACACACACATGGAAGGTTCCTTACACCCTTTAGTATCGAGTTTACACACTCGGAGATATTCGTAGTCATATGCCTGAATCTCCGACCTTCGTCTCGATGCTGAGTCAACTGTGCATAGTCAATCCGATTGGCCCAGTCACACATTACAGGATCTTTGGATCGGAGGATGTCGAACCAGTAGTGAAAATCGACCTCAGTCTTGTCATAAGCAGCATTCACTAATAACCTCCATGCATCCTTGCCTTTAAAACTCAGGGCAAAATTTGCCGCCATGTGACGGATGCAAAAAGCCCAGTATGCATTAGGCAAAAGCCAGCCACCATCAGGAGCCTCCAATGCAGCCTTTATCCCATTGTGCCTATCTGATATAACTAGAATACCTGGTTGAGGCATTACATACTGCCGAAGGTGAGATAAAATGAATGACCACGACTCTGCATTCTTACCCTCTATAAGTGCGAATGCAATAGGAATGATGTTGGAGTTGCCGTCCTGAGCAATCGCGACAAGTAGTGTACCACCGTATTTGCCATACAGGTGGGTCCCGTCGACACTGACCAATGGCTTGTAATGATGGAAGGCCTCGATACATGGTGGAAATATCTAGAAAAGCCAATGGAAATAAGCTGAAGAGTCATCCACTTTTCCACCAACTCACACAGAACTTGAGCTCAATACCGCAACACTACCTGGCATCGTGATCTGCACACCAGTACCCATCGTGCAAGTCATTGTATGACTCTTTCCAATCTCCGTAAATCTGCGCCACGGTGGTGCACGAATTTGTGACTCGCACAACTGAACCGGCAAGTGCACCGGGTCGTCCAAGTAATACCTCAGGTGAGTAAGGGTCGAATCCCATGAGGATCACCGGATTGAGCAAGCTGGGGTTATCCTGCAGATCTTAGTCAGGCGAATAGAAAGTTGATTTTTGGTAGTGTAGGTGCATAAACAAATGAAAACAAAAGCGATAATTAATTGAGACAAAGACAGTAATTAGGAGTTAGTTAAGGCTTCGGAGATTCTTCCTCTTATGGAGTAACACGTCATGCTCACTACTTCAATGATGAATGATTCCTTCAATGGCAAGGCTGTAAGTGATTAAGCCATTGGTCGTGGTCATTAATCTCCTCAGGTCCAAACTAAATATCAGAGCGAACTAGATCAATCTGGGAGAGGGTGAAGCACGCACAATTCAATCTCTTTGATGATCCTACTCAAAACGCCACAGACAAGGTCGGATCTTCTGGATCAGAGACTAATGCTCTCATGGTTCTAGCCCTTAGAGCCACAAGGACCTCAATTACTCCTGACTAATGAAGTTTTATGTCACATACCCCAATTAGCCCAGATAATTCTATTGGAACCCGTGATGCATCCTCAAGCTGTAGTTCAATACTATCCGAGTCAGGACTCGTAAGAACTCATGTAGAATCGAGATTCATAAGGATGAAGAATGACAATGCATCATAGAATAGAATCAAACATAGATTGAAGTAGAAAAGTAATTGCATTAATCCATAGGAATCAGCAGAGCTCCTAACCTTAACCTAGGAGGTTTAGTTGCTCATACTGTATAGAGAACAATAGTGTAGAGTTCGAATGTGGTGGAGATCCCCCTAAACAATGGTGATCTCTCCTTATTTATACTAATGACTAGACTTAAAGAGGAACTCATAATAATTAGAAATTACAATAATGAAATAAGCTAAGCTAAAGGTGCGAAAATCCACTTCTGGGCCCACTTGATGAGTGTTTGGGCTGAGCTTGGCTTCTAACTTGAAGGAGTGGGCATTGAACACCCACTAGGGGGTATGAGTGCGCTGCCTTGCTCCCTTTGTAGCGTTGAATGCCAGTTTTGGGTGTTCAACGCTGGGCTCTGTCCTTTTGGGGCGTTGAACGCCAGAAAGGGGATAGTTTGGGCATTCAACGCCCATTTTGGGCCTTCATTTCCAAAGCAAAGTATAAACTATTATATATTGCTGGAAAGCTCTGAAAGTTAGCGTTCCAAATCCGTTGCGAAGGCATCATTTGGACCTCTGTAGCTCCAGAAATGCTCATTAGAATGCACGGAGGTGAGAATTTGACAGCATCTGTTGTCCTTTCTTTGCCTCTGAATCAGACTTTGCTAAAACTTGCCAGATTTACCCAAAATTCACCTAAAATCATAAGAAAAACATAAAAGCTCAAAGTAGTATCCAAAAAGTAAATTTTGCAATAAAACCTACTAAACATAATAAAACGAACAAATTATATTGAAAACACTAAGAAAATAACATCAAAAAGCATATAAAATATTCGCTCATCAGAACACCAAACTTAAAATGTTGCTTGTTCTCAAGCAACCAAAAACTAGTAGGACAAAAAAAAAGAAGAGAAAGATACAATAATTTTTAAAGTTTTTCAATGAAACTTAGCTCCAATTGATGAGTGGGGCTAACAGCTCTTTACTTCTGAACAGTTTTGGCATCTCACTTTCCTTTAAAGTTTAGAAATATTGACATCCCTTGGAACTAGAATTCGGATGATATTATTGATTCTCTTAGTTTAGCTCTTCTTGATTCTTGAACACAACTTCTTTTGGTGCTTTACACCTTTTGAGCCTAGCCGTGACTCTAAGCGTTTTGTTTTCCCGTAGTACCAACGGATACATAAATGCCATAGGCACTTAACTGGGGGAACCCTTGGGATTCAAATTTAGCTTTGCTTAAATTTCCAGTCAATGGTGCCCAAAGTTCTTAAGCATACTCTTTTGCTTTGGATCACAACTTTAACTGCTCAGTCTCAAGCATTTCACTTGACACCTTCACACTACAAGCATATAGTTAGGGATAGCAACTCATTTGAGCTTTTGAGGTTGATTTTTAATCCTCCTAACCATTGATGCTCAAAGCCTTGGATCCTTGCTCTTTTGATTTTTCTTTTATGAGCATATTATTTCTTTTTTAGCTACTTTTCCTTGCTTTAAGAATCAATATTTTTCTGATTTTTCAGAGGATCCATAATATTTCTCTAAATTCTTTGTTCTTTCAAGAGCCAATATTCTTTATTCCAATATCAATTATGCACTATTAAGTCATACATTCAGAAAGCAAATGCAAGGCCACCACATCAAAATAATTGGAATAACTTATGATATAACTCAAAACTTATGTATCTCACTATTCCTTTTCAATTAAAATTTTCTTTTAAGCATGGTAACGGATACACAAGATATCTTATAACCAAAATAAAACAAGAAAACAAAACTAGAAAAGAACAAAATACTAGAAGTGATCATGAACTTAGAAAATGGAACAGACAATACATAAAAGTACAGTGAAAACAGAACTAAAATAGAGGGATAATGGGACTCAACAACCTCAGTGACGGTGGTTGCTGCTTCCCCTGGAGAATCCAATGGAGCGTTTGATCTCCTCTATGTCATGCCCTTGCCTCTGTTGTTTCTCCATCAACCGTCTCTGATCTTCTCTTATCTCATGGAGGATGGTGGCGTGCTTAGTGTGCTCCACTCTCAGCTGCTCCACGTTTGAGCTCAGCTCTCCTATTAAGGTATTCAATTGATCCCAATAGTCACAGGGAGGAAAATATATCCCTTGAGGCATCTTAGAGATTTCTGGTGGAGACGGCTGCACAGGCTCGTGTTGGGGTCCTTGTGCCGGCTCTCTGACATTCTCCATCCATATCTTCGTGATGGGTTTATCCTTCTCAATGAGGGCATCACCTAGAATGTTAATTCCAACCGAATTGCACATGCAATAGATGAGGTGTGGGAAGGCTAACCTTGCCTTGGTAGGGGCTTTTGTGGCTACCTTGTATATTTCTTGAGGGATTACCTCATGCACCTCCACTTCATTTCCGAGCATGATGCAATGTACCATTATTGCTCGGTCAATAGTAACTTCAGACCGGTTACTAGTGGGGATGATAGAGTGTTGCACAAGCTCTAACCATCTTCTTGCCACTGGCTTAAGGTCAAGCCTACTTAGTTGGTAGGACTTGTCGTGTGCATCTAGTCTCCATTGGGCTCCTTCCACACAAATATCCGCAAGGACTTGATCTAGTATTTGGTTGGAGTTGACCCTTTTAGCGTAAGAGTGTGGGTCTCCTAGCATCTGAGGCAGTTGAAGCACCATCCTCACACTTTCTGGACTGAAGTCCAATAGTTGCTCTCGGACCATGGTGCGGTAGTTCTTGGGTTGTGGGTTGACACTAGCGTTATGCCCCTTTGTGACCCAAGTGTTGGCGTAGAATTCTTGCACCATTAGTGTGCCAACAGCTGAGATAGGGTGAGCTAGAATTTTTCAGTCCTTTCTCTAGATTTCTTCAAGGATTTCCGGATACTCATCCTCCTTGAGCCTAAAGGGGACCTCAAGAATCACCCTTTTGTGCCTTACCACAGCATAGAAGTGATCTTGGTGGGCTCTAGTGAGGAATCTCCATGATTCTCATGATTCAGAAGAGTAAGTGGGAGCCTTTCCCTTTCTCTTCCTTGAGACTTCATTAGTCTTTGGTGCCATACTTGGGAATGGTAGAAGTCAAAAAGCCAAGTTTTTGCAACACCAAACTTAAGAACTTTGCTCGTCCTCGATCAAATATAAACAAAGGGAAAGAAAAGAGTAGAAGAGGGAAGGAATTGATAGAGATAGAGGGGGAGGATGGCGTCAGCCAAGTGGGGGAGTGAAGAAGAATAACAGTGTGGAAAGTGTATAGCGTTAGAGGGAGATACTATTTATGAGGAGTGTGGATGAAGGGTTGTAAGAGGGGGGTTTTTATAGGATGGGGATAGACTAGGGTTCGGTGATGAGGGAGGGAAGAATGGGTGGGAATGGTTTGAATTTGAAGTGGGTGCGATTGGTGAAAATTGAATGATGGGGATTATAATGGGTGTTGGGAAGAGTAAAAGGTAATGTGGAAGTGATTGGTGAGGGTGTATGGGGGAAGAGGGAAAGTAGGGTGTGGTTTTCAAGGTTTAGAAAGTAGGAGAGAGAAGAATGTGGGGTAGGTAAAAATTCTGTGGGATCCACTGTCCTGAAAGGCTAGGGAATTAGAATTCCCTGCCCCCTACCTGGCATTCAACGCCAGGAATGGGCGTTGAACGCCCATAGGGGGGTAAAAGGTTCGGGTTGTTGCCCCCTGTAGGGCGTTGAACGCCCAGAGCACTCCTTTTCTGGCGTTCAACGCCAGAATCCTCTCCCTTTGGGGCGTTGAACACCCAGGATGCTTCTTTCCTGGTGTTCAATGCCAGCTTCATATCCCTTGGGGGCGTTGAACTCCCAATTCCTTTCTTGTCAGGCGTTCAACCCCAGCAAGGGGGTTTTTCCAGGGTGTTCTGTTTTCAGTTCTGCATGCTTCTGTCACTATTCTAAGTGCTGTACATGATCACAAACATAAAAAAGTAAAAGGAAAAACTACAACATCAAACTTAAAATAAATGAAAAGAAAATGAAAACTCCATACCAATGGTTGGGTTGCCTCCAAACAAGCGCTTCTTTACCGTCATTAGCGACGGACAACTCTATTACGGAGATAGGTAGGGGCTTAGATCTTCACCCCTAACAGTGAACTTTCTTCCTGTGCTCTCATGGATGAGCTCTACATGCTCTAGAGACAGGATTCTACTCACTATGTGTGGAAGTACTGGACTTTTAGTGAAGACAACTCTCGTGCCAGGTGAGAGTCCTTCAATGGGGATCTTCTTGTCCCTCAAACCCTTAGGTACCTTCTTCTTAGTACCTTCCTTCTTAGTGCTTGATGATGGTTGCCCAAAACCAAACTTAAAATTGGTTTCTGGAGCTTTGTAAAGCTCTGCACTGAGAGGGAAGGCTGAAACACAATGTGCTGCACTATGGTACCAACTCTGTCAGAGGGATAGAGGGTTGGGTATCTTGAACAAGATACAATCCTCATGTAATCTTAAGACTAGCTCACCTCTTTCCACATCAATTAAGGCCTTAGTAGTAGCTAGGAAAGGCCTTCCAAGGATGATAGATTCGTCTCTGTCCTCCCCTGTATCTAGAATCACAAAGTCAACAGGGATGTAAAGGTCTTCAACCTTTACTAGGACATCCTCCACCATACCATACGCCCTTTTTAGGGTCTTATCTGCCATTTCCAATGAGATTGTGGCACGCTGCACCTCTAGAATTCCTAGCCTCTTTATTACAGACAGAGGCATCAGATTGATGCTTGAGCTAAGGTCACATAGTGCCTTCTCAAAGTTGATGGTCCATATAACATAGGGAATCAGGCAACTTTCAGGACCTGGGAGCTTCTGAGGAAGCTTCTTCTGAACCAAGGCACCACACTCCTTGGCCAGCACCACAGGCTCGTCTTCCTCCTCCAATACCTCTGTATGAGAGGAGTTGGCCTTCAGCTTCCTGAGGATGGCCAGGTACTGAGCAATTTGCTCTTCCTTGGACTCCTCATAATCTTCTGAAGAAGAATATTCTTCAAATTCCTCTCTTAGCACAGGGCCGTGCAAGGTGATTATTTCTGTCTCCTCATGAACTCTGATTTCCTTGAGTTCCTCAATAGCAGGCTCCTCTTTGGGTTCGGTTACCATCTCTACCATGAGAGCCTTGCACTCTTCCTTTGGATTCACCTCTATGTTATTTGGAAGAGTGTTTTAAGGGATCTCTGGGATCTTCTTGCTCAGCTGACCAATCTGTATTTCTAGGTTCTTGATGGATGACCTAGTTTCAGTCATGAAGCTATGAGTGGTCTTGGAGAGGTTGGAGACTATAGCAGCCAAGTCAGAGAGGCTCTGCTTGGGTGTCTCCATCTGCTGCTGATAGGGTTCGAATAGTTTAGTGTTGAACCAGTTCTGGTTCATTATATTCTAATTATTGCTGAAGCCTTGTTGAGGCTTCTGCTGATCTCTCCACCCAAAGTTGGGGTGGTTCTTCCATCCCTGATTGAAAGTATTCGAATAGGGATTGTTGTTGGAGTTTCTAGAGGGGTTTCCTATGTAGTTCACCTTCTCCATGGTGGCTCAGGCGTTATCACCAGTGTCAACTTCATAGGCTGTCTCTGGACAGTAAGCCTCTGAGCTCTGTGTCCAACTTAAGTACTGAGTGATCATGTTGATTTATTGGGACATGATCTTATTTTGAGCTAAGATGGCGTCTAAGGTGCCTATCTCTAAGATGCCTCTCTTTTGAGTAGCCCTATTGTTCACAGAGTTCCTCTCAGAAGTGTACATGTACTGGTTGTTAGTAGCCATATCAATGAGCTCTTGCGCCTCTTCAGGCGTTTTCTTCAGATGGAGGGATCCACCTGTAGAGTGGTCCAATGCCATCTTGGACATCTTAGATAGACTATCATAGAAGATATCCAACATGGTCCAATCTGAGATCATATCAGGAGGACATCTCCTGATCAGTTGCTTGTATCTTTCCCAAGATTCATAGAGGAATTTTCCCTCTTTTTGTCTGAAGGTTTGTACTTTCACCCTGAGCTTGCTCAGCTTCTGAGGTGGAAAGAACTTGGTCAATAATCCATTGACCACCTTCTCTCAGCTATCTAGGCTTTCCTTAGGTTGGAAATCCAGCCATAGCCTTGCTCTGTCTCTTACAGTAAAAGGAAAGAGCATGAGCTTGTAGACTTCTGGATTTACTCCACTAGTCTTGACAGTGTCACATATCTGCAAGAAGTCAGATATGAATTTTTTTTGGATCTTCCTTCAAACCCAAAAGGCCAACACCCTAGCTTCTTCCAAGGTTCTACCACCACCATCCGTGGTCCTCCGCGCCTCCGTGGGTTCCCTTTTTGCCGTGTCCCAAATCCAAATACCTTCTGTTCTATCTCATTTCGGCGTCTATCCTTCCGTGGCTTCTTTGTTCGAGCTGTTCCACGTCGTGTCACTGCCTTCGTGCTACTCGTCATCGTCTTGTCATTGTCTTGCTCTCTGCCGCGCTCCAGCCATCGTCTTCCAGCCTCTATTCAACCTCAGTTCCATCGCGTGGTATAACCTCTGTATAGAAGTCATTCCACTGCTGCTCAGCCTCCTTTTTGCCGCAGCTCAGCCCTTTGTTTAGCCATCTCCGTCGAGTTATAAAGCTCCATCTCCCTCTCCCTCCTCTATTGATTTTCAGTTATTATTTTAGTTTGTTGTTGTTTTAATTGTAAGGTTGTTGTTCCAGACTTATAACTTTTGTTTTGTTGTTGGTTTGTTGTTTTGTTAACTTGTTTTGTTATGTTCTTGATTTGATTATTAATTGGTTTTGATATGTTCTTGATCTTATTAATTTGTTAATTTGATAAATTTGTTATGGTGTTGTTCTTGATCTTGTGATTGTTAGATTGTTGTGTTATTCTTTGACATTTTAACTTGTTAATTTGATAAATTGTTCTTGTTGTGGTTTGTTGTTTTTGATGGTATCAATCAATTTGATTAAATGGTATCTAATTTGGTAGTCCTTATTTTCCATGAGGGTGATTGTGATAAACATTTATGATTTCGTTATTATGTTAAGTTTATTAACGGATTTTGCACCTATTTGTTTGAGAGTTAAATTGAATTAAAGATTTTCGTCTAGCTAAAATTTCCTAACTGATGGATTTATTCTTACTTTGATTATTGCCTTGAAATTGTATATTTGCAGTTGATGCTTCTGATCTCAAGTGTTATTACATGTAATGAAAACACTCACTTCAACAACACTATTCTACAGCTGAATAAAATAACCATAGGATAGCCATATAATGGGATGGCTTGATGAAATTGGTAGATACATTCAATAAGCAATACTGAATAATATAAGGTAATCCAACAAAGAAAAGTGGCAAATACATTCAATAATCAATACATTCATTTTCTCTATAATGTTCACATATTAAATCAAGCCGTTGTTTCAACCTAGTTGATGTGTAACTCGTATAAGCCGAGTTTATTAGCTATTGTTATTTTAATTGCTCTGCACCTGTGTATGAGAATGATTACAGGATTTTAGTCTTGTTGTCTTGTATATGAATCCTGAAATCCTGAAATGCCGATAGATTTAAAATTCTTGCTATACACTTGAGCTTCTTTAGTTTCTTTAAGCTTTTCCCCCGTTATTGATTCTTCTGCTCAAGAGGGTGGAAATGAACCATGGTTGGACCGGTTGGACTAGTGAACCAGTGACTAGAGTAGTTCGATGACCAATTCGATTTTCAGAACCTTGAGTATGATAGTACCTGGTGCACGAATCCCCACACTACGTACAACTGTACCAGCAAGTGCACTGGGTCGTCCAAGCAATACCTGAGCGAGTCAGGGTCGATCCCACGAGGATTGTGATTTGAAGCAAGCTATGGTTATCTTGCAGGTCTTAGTCAGGCGGATAGAAGGGTTGTTGGATTTGTGAGATCTAAACTAGGTTGACATGTTTAATTGCAAAAAAGGAAATAAAGAAAAAAGGGTATAAAATACTTTGTGAATTTGAATGTAAACAATGATAAGAGGATGGTTAAGGCTTGGAGATGCTTTGTCCTTCTAAATTAACTCTGGGCTTACTGTCTTCTTCAATTGTGAATGATTTCTTCCATGGAAGGCTGTATGTGATTAACACCGTATGGCCGCGGTCGCCAATCTCCTCCAGATCTGAACCCCAGGGTTAGTACGGATCCATTCTGATTGAGGGTGAAGCCCCTGCAGTCCATTCTCCTTAATGATCCTACTCAAAACGCCACAGACAAGGTCGAATCTTCCGGATCAGAGAATGCTATGCCTTTGGGTTCTATCCTCTACCACAGAGACCCTAATCTCCCCATACCTCGGCCGAACTGGTGTCTCGAGAAGTCCCTAATGAAGTCGTGGATTAGCCATCTAAGAGATGTATAATCAAGCTGGCAGTTTGATGCTTTTCAGTCATGTATTCACACGAACCCAAGAAGACACAAGTGGTTAGTGGTTGTCAGGCACGCGGTCTTAGTATGAAGAATGGAGCTGATTATCACGGATCACCCCATTCACCATATTGAAGAACGAATATACATCTTAGAATTGAATCAAACACGAATTGAAGAGAAACAATAGTACTTTTATTAATTCATAAGACTCAGCAGGGCTCCTCTCCTCAACCTAGGAGGTTTAGAAACTCATACTAATAGAAAATACAATCATAAACGAAATATGGTGTGGAGGTCTCTTATGATTATGTAAAATATCCATTAAATACTAAACTAATGACTAAAGATTATATAAGAAATGGTAAAACAGTCTTTTAGTGTTAAAATCCACTTTTGGGGCCCACTTGATGAGTGTTTGGGCTGAGCTTTGATGAGATCCATGTGCTAGGAGGCCTCTAGGGTGTTGAACGCTGGCTAGGGGGTCCTCTTTGGGTGTTTGGACGCTGGTCTCTTCTCCTTGGGCGCTGGATGCCTGAAAAGGTGCAGGAGGCTGGCGTTGGACGCCAGTTTTGGACCTTCTATTCTGAATCAAAGGATAAACTATTATACATTACTAGAAAACTCTGGAAGTCAGCTTTCCAACGCAATTGGAAGCGCGCCATTTGGAGTTCTGTAGCTCCAGAAAATCCACTTTGAGTGCAGGGAAGTCAGAATCCAACAACATCAGCAGTCCTTCTTCAACCTCTGAATCTGATTTTTGCTCAAGTCCCTCAATTTCAGCTAGAAAATACCTGAAATCACAGAAAAATACACAAACTCATAGTAAAGTCCAGAAATATGAATTTAACATAAAAACTAATAAAAACATCCCTAAAAGTAACTAGATCCTACTAAAAACATACTAAAAACAATGCCAAAAAGCGTATAAATTATCCGCTCATCACAACACCAAACTTAAATTGTTGCTTGTCCCCAAGCAACTGAAAATCAAATAGGATAAAAAGAAGAGAATATACTATAAATTTTCAAAATATCAATGAAACATAGCTCCAATCAGATGAGCGGGACTTGTAGCTTTTTGCCTCTTGAATAGTTTTGGCATCTCGCTTTATCCATTGAGGTCCAGAATGATTGGCATCTATAGGAACTCAGAGTTCAGATAGTGTTATTGATTCTCCTAGTTCAGTATGTTAATTCTTGAACACAGCTACTTTATGAGTCTTGGCCGTGGCCCTAAGCACTTTGTTTTCCAGTATTACCACCGGATACATAAATGCCACAAACACATAACTGGGTGAACCTTTTCAGATTGTGACTCAGCTTTGCTAAAGTCCCCAATTAGAGGTGTCCAGGGTTCTTAAGCACACTCTGTTTTTGCTTTGGACCTTGACTTTAACCGCTCAGTCTCAAGTTTTCACTTGACACCTTCACGCCACAAGCACATGGTTAGGGACAGCTTGGTTTAGTCGCTTAGGCCAGGATTTTATTCCTTTAGGCCCTCTTATCCACTGATGCTCAAAGCCTTGAGATCCTTTTTATTTACCCTTACCTTTTGGTTTTAAGGGTTATTGGCTTTTCGCTCTTGCCTTTTGGTTTTAAGAGCTTTTGGCTTTTTCTGCTTGCTTTTTCTCTTTTCTTTTTTTTTCTTTTTTTTTATATTTTTTTCGCTATTTTTTTCCCTTATTTTTTTCTGCAAGCTTTTGTATTCACTACTTTTTCTTGCTTCAAGAATCATTTTTATGATTTTTCAGATTATCAAATAACATGTCTCCTTGTCATCATTCTTTCAAGAGCCAACATATTTAACATTCTTAAACATCAACCTCAAAAGACATATGCACTGTTCAAGCATTCATTCAGAAAACAAGAAGCATTGTCACCACATCAATATAATTAAACTAAGTTCAAGGATAAATTCGAAACTCATGTACTTCTTGTTCTTTTGTAATTAAAACATTTTTCATTTAAGAGAGGTGATGGATTCATAGGACATTCATAACTTTAAGACAAAGTTACTAAATACTAATGACCATGTAATAAGACACAAACATGGATAAGCACTTAACATAAAGAAAACGAAAAACAGAGAATGTAAGAACAAGGAATGAGTCCACCTTAGTGATGGTGGCATTTTCTCCTTGAGGAACCAATGATGTCCTTGAGCTCTTCTATGTCTCTTTCTTGTCTTTGTTGCTCCTCCCTTATTGCTTTTTGATCTTCTCTAATTTCATGAAGGATGATGGAGTGCTCTTGATGTTCCACCCTTAATTGTCCCATGTTGGAACTTAGTTCTCCTAGGGAGGTGTTGATTTGCTCCCAAAAATTCTGTGGAGGAAAGTGCATCCCTTGAGGTATCTCAGGGATTTCTTGATGGTGAGCTTCCTAATGCGTTTCTTGAGCTCCATGAGTGGGCTCTCTTGTTTGCTCCATCCTTTTCTTAGTGATGGGCTTCTCTTCCTCAATGGGAATGTCTCTTTCTATGAAAGCTCCAGCTGAGTAACATAGATGGCAAATAAGATGAGGAAAAGCTAGCCTTGCCAAGGGAGAGAACTTTTCGGCTATTTTATAGAGTTCAAGGGAGATGACTTCATGAACTTCTACTTCCTCACCAATCATGATGCTATGAATCATGATGGCTCGATCCACAGTAACTTCAGATCGGTTGCTAGTGGGGATGATGGAGTGTTGGATGAACTCCAACCATCCTCTAGCCACAGGCTTGAGGTCCAGTCTTCTAAGTTGAACCGGTTTGCCTTTTGAGTCAATCTTCCATTGAGCTCCTTCCACACATATGTCCGTGAGGGCATGGTCCAACCTTTGATCAAAGTTGACCCTTCTAGTGTAGGGGCGTGCATCTCCTTGCATCATAGGCAAGTCAAACGCCAACCTCATATTTTCCGGACTAAAATCTAAGTATTTCCCCCGAACCATGGTGAGATAATTCTTTGGGTTCGGGTTCTTACTTTGATCATGGTTCCTTGTGATCCATGCATTAGCATAGAACTCTTGAACCATTAGGATGCCGACTTGTTGGATGGGGTTTGTTAGAACTTCCCAACCTCTTCTTTGGATTTCATGTCGGATCTCCGGATACTCATTTCTCTTGAGCTTGAAAGGGACCTCGGGGATCACCTTCTTCTTGGCCACAACATCATAGAAGTGGTCTTGATGAGCTTTGGAGATGAATCTTTCCATCTCCCATGACTCGGAGGTGGAAGCTTTTGTCTTCCCTTTCCCTTTTCTAGAGGATTCTCCGGTCTTAGATGCCATCAATGGTAATGGAAAAAAAAAGCTTATGCTTTTACCACACCAAACTTAGAATATTGCTCGCCCTCGAGCAAGAGAAGAAAGAATAGATGAAGAAGAAGAAGAAAATATGGAGGTGAGGAGGGAGAGGTGGATTCGGCCAAGAAGGAGAAGAGAGGGTTGTGTTGTGTGAAAAAGAGGAAGAATGGAGGGCTTTATATAGGGAAGGGAGGGGGGGTTAAGGTTCGGCCATCTAGGATGGGTTTGGGTGGGAAATTGGTTTTGAATTTTAAAGGTAGGTGGAGTTTATGAGGTAGGTTTATGGGGAAGAGTGGATGTATGTGAGTGGTGAAGTAGTGATAGGGAAGAGAGATTGAGGTGATTAGTGAAGAGTTTTGGGGAAGAGTGTTTATTGGGAAGAGAGGATGAACATTGAGAAGAGGGAAGAGAGTGAGTGGAAGTAGGTGGGGATCCTGTGGGGTCCACAGATGCTGAGTTGATCCTGTGGGGTCCACAGATCCTGAGGTGTCAAGGAATTGCATCCCTGCACCAATTAGGCATGTAAAATGCCTTTGCATGCAATTCTGGCATTTAACGCCGAATTGATGCTTGTTCTGGGCGTTCAGCGCCCAGATGCAGCATATTTCTGGCGTTGAACGCCAATTCTATGCTTGTTTCTGGCGTTCAGCGCCAGCTTTCCTTACTGTGCATTCCTGGCGTCTGAACACCAAGATGCTGCTTGTTTTGGGCATTCAACGCCAGATCCATGCTCTGTTCTGGCGTTGAACGCCAGCCAGATGCTCCTTACTGGCGTTTAAACGCCAGTAAGTCCTTCCTCCAGGGTGTGGTTTTTCTTCTGCTATTTTTGATTCTGTTTTTGATTTTTCTATTTATTTTGTGACTCCACATGATCATGAACCTAATAAAACATGAAAGAACAATAAAATAAAAATAAAATTAGATAAATAAAAATTAGATTGCCTCTCAACAAGCACTTCTTTAATGTCAATAGCTTGACAGTGGGCTCTCATGGAGCCTCACAGATGTTCAGAGCATTGTTGAGACTTCCCAACACCAAACTTAGAGTTTGGATATGGGAGTTCAACACCAAACTTAGAGTTTGGTTGTGGCCTCCCAACACCAAACTTAGAGTTTGACTGTGGGGGCTCTGGTTGACTCTGTTTTAAGAGAAGCTTACTGTGCCTCTTTTCCATGTTTACAGAAGGATAACCTTGAGTTGTAAACACAAGGGAGTCCCCATTCAATTGAAGGACTAATTCACCTCTGTTAACATCTATCACAGCTCTTGCTATGGCTAGGAAGGGTCTTCCAAGGATGATGGATTCATCCTCATCCTTCCCATTATCTAGGATTATGAAATCAGCAGGGATGTAAAGGCCTTCAACCTTTACTAACATGTCCTCTACTTGTCCATAAGCCTATTTTCTGGAATTGTCTGCCATCTCTAATGAGATTCTAGCAGCTTGCACCTCAAAGATTTCCAGTTTTTCCATTACAGAGAGTGGCATGAGGTTTATTTTTGACCCAAGGTCACATAAAGCCTTCTCAAAGGTCATGGTGCCTATGGTACAAGGTATTAGGAACTTTCCAGGATCCTGTTTCTTCTGAGGCAATCTCAGTTGATCCAATGCATTTAGTTCATTGGTGAACAGGGGACGTTCATCTCCCCAAGTCTCATTACGAAATAAATTGGCATTCAGCTTCATGATTGCACCAAGGAACTTGGCAACTTGCTCTTCAGTAACATCCTCATTCTCTTCAGAAGAAGAATAATCATCAGAACTTATGAAGGGCGTAAGGAGGTTCAATGAAATCTCTATGGTCTCTAGATGAGTCTCAGAGTCCTTTGGTTCCTCAGAGGGAAACTCCTTATTGATCACTGGACTTTCCAGGAGGTCTTCCTCCTTGGGATTCACGTCCTCCTCCTCTCTTGTGGGTTCGGCCATGATGGTCAATTCAATGGCCTTGCACTCTCCTTTTAGATTTTCTTCTGTATTGCTTGGGAGAGTACTAGGAGGGATTTCAGTGATCCTTTTACTCAACTGGCCCACTTGTGCTTCCAAATTTCTAATGGAGGACCTTATTTCATTCATGAAACTCACAGTGGCCTTAGATAGATCAGAGACTAAGTTTGCTAAATTAGAGGCATTTTGTTCAGAGTTCTCTGTCTGTTGCTGAGTGGATGATGGAAAAGGTTTGCTATTGCTAAACCTGTTTCTTCCACCATTATTAAAGCCTTGTTGAGGCTTTTGTTGATCCTTCCATGAGAGATTTGGGTGATTTCTCCATGAGGGGTTATAGGTGTTTCCATATGGTTCACCCATGTAATTCACCTATGCAATTGCAGGGTTCTCAGGATCATAAGCTTCTTCTTCAGAAGATGCCTCTTGAGTACTGTTGGATGCAGCTTGCATTCCATTCAGACTCTGAGAAATCATATTGACTTGCTGAGTCAATATTTTATTCTGAGCCAATATGGCATTCAGAGTATCAATTTCAAGAACTCCCTTCTTCTGAGGCGTCCCATTACTCACAGGATTCCTCTCAGAAGTGTACATGAACTGGTTATTAGCAACCATGTCAATGAGTTCTTGAGCTTCTGCAGGCGTTTTCTTTAGGTGAATGGATCCACCTGCAGAAGTATCCAATGACATCTTAGCTAATTCAGACAAACCATCATAGAATATATCCAGGATGGTCCATTCTGAAAGCATGTCAGAAGGACACTTTTTGGTCAGTTCCTTGTATCTCTCCCAAGCTTCATAGAGGGATTCACCTTCTTTCTGTCTGAAGGTTTGAACATCCACTCTAAGCTTACTAAGCTTTTGAGGAGGAAAGAACTTGGCTAAGAAAGCCGTGACCAGCTTATCCTAAGAGTTCAGGCTATCTTTGGGTTGAGAGTCCAACCACACTCTAGCTCTGTCTCTTACAGCAAACGGGAAAAGCATGAGCCTGTAGACCTCGGGGTTAACCCCATTGGTCTTAACAGTATCACAGATCTGCAAGAATTTAGTTAAGAACTGAAAAGGATCTTCAGATGGAAGTCCATGAAACTTGCAGTTTTGTTGCATCAGAGAAACTAATTGAGGTTTCAGCTCAAAATTGTTTGCTCCAATGGTAGGGATGGAGATGCTTCTTCCATGTAAATTGGAATTAGGTGCAGTAAAGTCACCGAGCATCCTCCTTGCATTATTATTATTTTCGGCTGCCATCTCCTCTTCCTGTTCGAAAATTTCTGTAAGGTTATCTCTGGATTGTTGTATTTTAGCTTCTCTTAGTTTCCTCTTCAGAGTCCTTTCAGGTTCAGGGTCTGCTTCAATAAGAATGTTCTTGTCCTTGCTCCTGCTCATATGAAAAAGAGGGAACAGAAAAATAATAATAATAGGGATCCTTTTTACCCAGGTATAGAGGTTCCCCTGTGTGAGTAGAAGAAGAAAAGAATGTAATATAAAGAAGGGAAGAAGAGAAAATTCGAACACAGATGGAAGAGGGGGTTCGAATTTGGGTGAGATGAAGTGTTAGTAGATGAATAAATAAATAGAAGATGAGAGAGAAGGAGGATTTTCGAAAATAAAATTTTGAAAAGGGGTTAGTGATTTTCGAAAATTAGGAATGAAATCAAGTTAAAATTAAAAATTGAAACAATTAGTTAATTAAAAAGAATTTTTGAAAAAGAGGGAGATATTTTCGAAAATTAGAGGGAGAGAGTTAGTTAGGTAGTTTTGAAAAAGATAAGAAACAAAAAAGTCAATTAGTTAGTTGAAAAAGATTTGAAAATCAATTTTGAAAAGATAAGAAGATAAGAAGTTTAGAAAAGATATTTGAAAATCAAATTTTTGAAAAAGATAAGATTTTTTTTAAAAAAAGATATGATAGAAAGATATGATTAGAATTAGTTTTGAAAAAGATTTGATTTTTAAAATCACAATTAATGACTTGATTCACAAGAAATCACAAGATATGATTCTAGAACTTAAAGTTTGAATCTTTCTTAACAAGTAAGTAACAAACTTGAAATTTTTGAATCAAAACATTAATTTTTGATGATATTTTCGAAAATTATGAGATAAAATTAAGAAAAAGATTTTTTGAAAAATATTTTTTTAAATTTTCGAAAATAAATAAAAAAATGAAAAAGATTTGATTTTTGAAAAAGATTTTGAAAAAGATAAGATTTTTAAATTGAAAATTTGATTTGACTCATAAGAAACAATTGAATTTTAAAAAATTTTGAAAAAGTCAATCCAAATTTTCGAAAGGAAAAGTCTAGGGGGCCAGCAACTTTGTTAAATTCTGGCCAGCGTCTAACCAGCAAAAAAAATTGAGCCATTGGATGAAATTTCACACCAATCTCACACCATTAAAACCATCATTGATGGCTATTTGATGGCTACAAATCACAAAAGTTGCTGGTCCCCTAGCATTTCTCTTTTCGAAATTTATGAGAGAAAAAAAAGGAAAGATATTTTTTTTATTTTTAAATTTTTAATGATGAGAGAGAAAAACATGAAAAATGATGCAATGCATGAAAATTTTGGATCTAAACATGTGATGCATGCAAGAACATTATGAATGTCAAGATGAACACCAAGAACACTATGAATGTCAAGATGAACATCAAGAACTTATTTTTGAAAAATTTTCAAGAAAAGAAAACATGCAAGACACCAAACTTAGAAATTTTTCATGTATAGACACTATGAATGCAAGAATGCATATGAAAAACAAGAAAGGACACACAATAAGAAAATATGAAGATCAAACAAGAAGACTGGCCAGGAACAACTTGAAGATCATGAAGAACACTATGAATGCATGAATGCATGAATTTTCGAAAAATGCAGAGAATTTTTAGAAAAAATGCAATTGACACCAAACTTGAAATTGACTCAAGACTCAAACAAGAAACACAAAATATTTTTGATTTTTATGATTTTATGATTTTTTTGGATTTTTCGAAAATTAATGTGAAAAAGAAAAATAAGGATTCCAAAATTTTTAATGTGAATTCCAGGAATCTTGCACTCTTAGTCTAAAGCTCCAATCTGAGGGTTAGACATGGCTTAATAGCCAGTCAATCTTTAGCATGTAAATCAGGTGGATCAGGAACAGCAGCAGGTGGATTAGCAACAACTAGCTTGCTCTTGATAATGTTGGGTTGGAAGCCCCAGTCCAGATGAATTTAGACATGGCTTTACAGCCAGTCAGGCTTCAACATGCTTCACGAAACACTAGAATTCATTCTTAAAAAAATTTTAGAATAATTCTCGAAAATAGATGAGAAATTTTTGAAAGATTTTTGAAAAAAAAAATTTTTGAAAATAAAACAAAAAGAAAATTACCTAATCTGAGCAACAAGATGAACCGTCAGTTGTCCAAACTCGAACAATCCCCGGCAATGGCGTCAAAAATTTGATAATGCGAAATTGTTACTCAGATTAAGTTGTAAAATTATTTGTTCGTTCTTTCCCTGGCAATGGCGCCAAAAATGGGTGCACAGAACCATGGTCCAAACATAACTTCACAACTTCGCACAACTAACCAGCAAGTGCACTGGGTCGTCCAAGTAATAAAACCTTACGTGAGTAAGGGTCGATCCCACGGAGATTGTTGGTATGAAGCAAGCTATGGTCATCTTGTAAATCTCAGTCAGGCGGATATCAAATGATTATGGAGTTTTCGAATAATAATAATAAATAAATAGAAAATAAAGATAGAAACACTTATGTAATTCATTGGTGAGAATTTCAGATAAGCGTATAGAGATGCTTTCGTTCCTCTGAACCTCTGCTTTCCTGCTGTCTTCATCCAACCAGTCCTACTCCTTTCCATGGCAAGCTTTATGTAAGGGCATCACTGTTGTCAATGGCTACATCCCATCCTCTCTGTGAAAATTGTTCAAATGCTCTGTCACGGCATGGCTAATCATCTGGAGGTTCTCGATCATGCTGGAATAGGATTCACCCTCCTTTTGCGTCTGTCACTACGCCCAGCACTCGTGAGTTTGAAGTTCGTCACAACCATCCTTTCCCAGATCCTACTCGGAATACCACAGACAAGGTTTAGATTTCTGGATCTAAGGAATGGCCATCCATGGGTTCTAACTTATACCACGAAGATACTAATAACTCGGACTCGGTCCCCTGTATTAGATATCTAAGAGATACTCATCCTAGCTTGTTTACATGTAGAACGGAAGTGTTTGTCAGGCACGCGTTCATGAGTGAGAATGATAATGAGCATCACATAATCATCACATTCATCATGTTCTTGGGCGCAAATGGATATCTTAGAAGCGGAATAAGTTGAATTAAATATAAAACAGTAGTACTTTGCATTAAATCATGAAGAACAGCAGAGCTTCACACCTTAATCTATGGAGTGCAGAAACTCTACCGTTGAAAAATACATAAGTGAAAGGTTCAGGCATGGCTGAATGGCCAGCCCCCATGATCTAAGAACTAGACGTCCCAAGATGATCCGAAGATTAAAATACAATAGTAAAAAGTCCTATTTATACTAAACTAGTTACTAGGGTTTACAGAAGTAAGTAATTGATGCATAAATCCACTTTCGGGGCCCACTTGGTGTGTGCTTGGGCTGAGCTTTAGCTTTCCACATGCAGAGGCTTCTTTTGGAGTTGAACGCCAAGTTGTAACGTGCTTTTGGCGTTCAACTCTGGTTCGTGACGTGTTTCTGGCGTTTAACTCCAGACTGCAGCATAGAACTGGCGTTCAACGCCCTTTTACATCGTCTAAACTCGGCCAAAGTATAAACTATTATATATTTCTGGAAAGCCCTGGATGTCTACTTTCCAACGCAATTGGAAGCGCGCCATTTGGAGTTCTGTAGCTCCAGAAAATCCACTTTGAGTGCAGGGAGGTCAGAATCCAACAGCATCAGCAATCCTTCTTCAACCTCTAAATCTGATTTTTGCTCAAGTCCTTCAATTTCAGCCAGAAAATACCTGAAATCACAGAAAAACACACAAACTCATAGTAAAGTCCAGAAATGTGAATTTAACATAAAAACTAATAAAAACATCCCTAAAAGTAACTAGATCCTACTAAAAACATACTAAAAACAATGCCAAAAAGCGTATAAATTATCCTCTCATCAACGACTCTCTGTGCGTACGCACACATGGTCATTTTTGCCTTTAAAAAAAACATGCTTTGTGCGTGCGCACATGCCTGTGCGCATGCACACGTCTTTAGACCCCCTCTGCTAGCAGCATACGCACAGGCTGTGCGTGTGAACGCAATCTCTTTTTCCTTCTGTGCGTCTGCACACAACCTTGTGCGTCCGCACAGGAAGCGTTACACCTTCTATTCATAGCATCCGCATGCCTCTGTGCACGCGCATACCCCCTCTTCCTCCCGGGGGTCCGCACAGGTCTTTTCTCTCTTCTCTATTTCTTTCTTTCTTCTTCTTTTCTTTCTTTCTTTTATTTATTCTTTCTTCCTTCTTTTTCTTCTCTTATTTTTCTCTTCTCCGGTGAAACTCCGTCGCCGTGAGCCTCGCAGTGGCTAACATAAGTGCCACTGTTGCCTATCTCTTTCTTTTCTATTCTTCATCTTTTCAATTTTCTTGTTTTAATCTTCCTTTTTATGCTTAGTTGCTTGCTTAATTTTTGTTTTCTTTATTTAACTTTGGCTATTTAGCTTAACTTTTGCTTAATGCTTTATTTGTTTGCTGCATTGCAAGTGTTCAATTTCTGATTTATGGGTTGTTCATGCTTGAAATTTTGGCTTGAATTGATGAATATGTGCATCGTATACAATGTGTTTGTTTAAATGCCTGAATGAACTTTTTGGTTAATTCATATGTTGTCATGACCATATGTGTTAGACTATATCCTTGTTTGGCATTCTAATTAAGAATTGTGCACTTTTGAATGATTATAATGTTATTTTGGATTGAAATTTCAATCATGTACCTGATCATTGTCTTGAGTTACTAGCACCAAGTTGATTTAAAAAATGACTTTTTGTCTCTTATTTGGTGCAATTTTTAACAAGTACATATTGAATTTGGTGAATTGAATGGAATTGCTTGTTCTTCATGGTTTTTAAGTCAATATAATCACATCACAAGGTATTTCCTCCTTGTTAATGCTTTGCATTTGTTTGAGTTGACTTGACTTGATTCTTATCAAGACGTGTCACTTTTTGTAGCAAGCACCTTCCCATGTGATTATTTGATTATTCTTAAGGATGAATAGGTAGTTCTCTTCATCATTATTGGTTATTGTTGATTGTGCTATTTTATATTAATTTTGCTCTTTCACTTGCACAACTTCAATATCCAATAATTCCTACATTCAATTCACTCTTGTTATAATTGCCTAAGTTTGCATGTGTTTGAATGACACTTATCTCTTACTTGCATCTTAGGCCATTTAATTGAGGAACTCATTCTTACTTTTTGATTGTATGGATGCCACTTTAACCGGCCGTTGTGTGTATACCACACCACTATGCAACTTTCTCAATTAGATGCTTAATTTCTCTCTCCTTTACCTTTTTGTGCTACTTGCCTATGAATTCTAATTATGCTTTATTCATTCTTTTCGAGGATGAGACATGAAGGCAAGGAGCCGGGAGAGGAGAAGGAAACCGAGGATGGAGATGCCAAAAATGCTTTGTACTTGGTGAATTCCATGCAACCCAAGCCCCTGCATCCGCCAACTGGAGGTGGAGCTCTTCAGAGACATTTCCCCCCGGATCGTGTTCATGCACGGAGGACCATGCAAATGTTTAAGTGTAGGGGAAGATTCACCATTTTTGGGGCGTAACCTTCTTTTCCGAACACTTCACACTTTATTTTTGCTTCTTTTTATTATGTTTCTTGTATATATTTGGATTTTTTTAACTGTTGCATTGCATTTTCTTCTAGCGTATATATCTTAGCTTATGCATAGTTTATTTCTAGCTATTGCATATTGCATTTTTGCATCTTTTGCATGGTATATATTTTATAGATAGAAGTTGTGATTGGATGATGTGAATAGTATAGTACCTAGTTCAATCTTGTCCTAATTGTTCATGTTAGTTTTTGCAATGTTGAAAATTAGGAATAGAACTAGAAAATTTTTTGAAAATTGCATCCATCACATCATACATACATATAGGAAATAATTTTGGTGAAAAACAACAAGAGTTTCCAAGAATTTTGTTTAAGGGCATTCTATTGAATTGATTAGAAAACTGTTTTTAAAACTTGCTTGAATGATTTCTTGGTGGAACATAGAAGAGAGAAAGAACAAATACCTTGTGAGTTGTTGAGCCTATAATGAGTGGTTGCATATTTTAACCATAATTTTTGTTCATTGTGTGCTATATCACCTTCTTTAATTGTAATCTTGGTTTTGCTTGATTCTTTATTTCCAATGTTTGATGTTGTGATTGCATTTAGCATGATTGAGACCATCTTTGAATTAAACTCACTCACCCATATAGCCTTACCCTTGCATCTACCCTTGTTAACCCCTTTTGAGCTTTTTAATCTCCTTTGTTCTAATTGTTATCACATCACAACCCTAAGCAGAAAATCATGAATAACCTTGAATTGCATCTTTGATTAGCTTAGGTTGAGGTGTATGTGTCATTTAAGTGTAGGAGAAATTTTGGGAAGCAGTGGTAGAGAAAAATTTTATTTTGGGTACTTATTGAAAAATTTGGAAAAATGGGTACACATTCATGTATCAATTTGCTTTAACTATATGAATTTGTTATAAAAAAATGAAATGAGAGAAAAAAATATAGTAATAAGATGGGACAAAAGCTATCCCAAAGAAAGAAAAAAATGAATAAGAAATGCATATGTGTTTTGAATAGAAACTAAGGCATGAATGTGTGTGTGAAAAAAAGTAATGGGTGGCAAGGATGCATTGTTGTGATTTGATTGATATAGATTGAGTTGGATACTTAAGCTAATCAAAGATTCAATCCCTTAGTCCACTTAGCTATATCTATCCTACATTTACCCTAACCCCATTACAATCATATGAAGTCCTCATGATAATTGCATTCATGCATCACTTGTTGTTGATTGTTAGATGAAAAGCAATTCCTTGAAAGCATGACTAGAAGACGCTTGAGTGATTAAACCCCTAAACACTAAGTGACTAGAGTGTATACACACCTAGTGAGGGTTCAATTACTCAACTCTATGTTTCCATGCTTCTCATCATGTATTCTTGCAAGTTGCTTCACTTTGATGAGTTGAATCAATTCTTTAGATTTTCGATGCATTGGATCATCTCCTTGCTTAGCCCTATTTGTCCAAACTTGCTTGGGAACTTGATTGTTTATTTTCACCAATTTCATATAGATACTATAGATAGATATATGGATACAGATAGTATATAATATACTTGCATGCATATAGGTAGTTGCATTTAATAAGTTGAACCCCTCTTGATTATTTTTCTTGTTGGTTTAGCATGATGACATGCTATTGTTTAAGTGTGGGGGAATTGATGAGTCCATATTTGATGGTATATTTTGACTCAATTTGGAAGGATTCTAGCACATAAACTCACACTTAATCACCAAAATAGCATACTTTTGTGTTTGATCCCTAATTTGGACTTAAACGTGAAAACATGCGTTTTAATGCTTAGATTAGTAATTTTTAATTCTACTTTTGTGTCATTCAATGCTGTGATATGGTTTGTGAGTGATTTTAGGCCTTAGAGGCAAGAATTGATGGCTAAAAGTGGAAGGAAGCATGTACAAGGGCGAAAACATGAAGAAAACAAGAAAAAGCACACACAACAAGGTGTGCGTGTGCACAAGTACCCGTGCGTACGCACAGGAGCCGAAACAGCCAAGTGTGCGGACGCACACATCTGTGCGTCTGCACAGGTCCCTGCACGTGATTTTGTTAATGAAATGCGTGCTGTTTTACTGAAGGCTTTTGGCCCAAATTTTGAAGGCTTTGAGCTAAATTTGGAGTGCTATATAAGGGGGATTCAACACATATCAAAGGTTGAGCTCACTTAGATTGTTTTAGAGAGTAATTAGGAGTAGGAGTAGAAGTAGTATAACATTGCTTTCTTAGGGTTTCATTTTCCATTTTCATGTAGCATTTTATATCAAGCTTAATTTTGGAATTTGATCATCTTTAATTGTAAGTACTCTTTAATTCCTCTTTAATTACATTGTCTTTATTTTCATTTCCTTTGGTTCAAGAACTTTGTTTATAATTGCAATTTTGAGTTCTTGAAGTTTTGATTGATGAATTTAATGCTTCATGCTTTCTTTATGTTTGTTTGGATGTTTATTGTTGGTATTGTTGATAGTTAGTTATAGTTTGTTATTTTTCCTTGCAATTTTCCATGTTTTAATTTTATACACACAAGGTGTTTGTGAAAATGCCAACTTTAGAATTTGAGTAGATTTTCTCACCTTGGCTTGTGGTTTGAGTTCCTAGGATACTAGAGTCATAATGTCCGATATTTAGTGGTAATTCTTGGGTAGTTAGTTGACTCTTGTTTCCATTGACGCTAACTTTTTATCAACTAGTTTGGTAAGTTAGCTAAGACTTATGGATTAAGGTCAATTATGCTTGCTTGACTTACTCCTCGATGGTTGGGGTTGACTAGGCGAGATTGACTCATCATAATTACCATAGTTGTGGTTATGGCGATGAGAGGATTCCTTGGACTCTCATTCCCAAGTCAAGACTCTTTTATTGCATTTATAGCATTTTCACTAGTTTTGATATTGTTTTCTATATACTTGCATTAATTCCTAATTTTGCTCATTCCTTAGTTCTTTTATTGCTTAGTTCTTTTAATCTTTCATTTCTTGCTTGAAAACTCCTTTTCCTCACAACCGAAAGAGAAACACTTCCAATTGCATCCTAGGGAGAATGACCCGAGGTTGGAGTACTCTCGATCTCGGTTTATATTTGATTTGAAATTAAACTTTGATTGAGGATTGTTTGTTGGTCTAGGCTATACTTGAAACGAACATATTCTATTTTGAGAAATTCTAGACTAACAATAATTCTCGCATCAAGTTTTTGGCGCCTTTGCCGGGGATGCAATTGGTGTTATATCTTTTGGTTGTTGTAAATATGTTGATAGTGTAAATAGTTTACTTTTTTGGTTATTTGGTTGTTTTTGTTAATATTTAGGTTTTTTGTTTTTCTTGTTTGTTGATGCCTTTTGTTTTTATTTGCTACTTTCTCTATGAGCTATCACCCTTGTTGCTTGGAGCTTATTTGTGCATGTTTTGTAGGGTATGATGAATTCAAATTGGGATTGCTTCATGGAGTGGGAGAATCAATTTAGAGAGGAACCAATTGTGTATGAGCAACACTCATGGCAAACACCTCCTGATGGTACCCCGAGGATGTGTACTGGTAAAGATTTTTCTCAATGAAATTGCGTTGCAAGTATAGCTCTACCAACGACAAGCCTCGGGTATCAAATTTAGAAGAGGGATTTGGTTGTCACAAGTTCAACCCCAATAGAAATAACCGAAGTATTCAAACCTCGGGTCGTCTCACAATGAATGGGCAAACATGTGCTTCAACATTGGTTAGAAATCCGGGGTTGTGAGTCATGAGCATGAATGTAAAGGGGAATCTTAACAAGCAAGCAATCTTACAATGCAAGAAACTAATTCAAATAACTAAGCAAGACATGAGTAATTCCAAACTAACAAGTAACATTCAATATGATTCTATTATAACTAAACAAGTAACTATAACTAAGACAAGTAATTAAGAATTTTGGTTTTCAAATAGGAATGATAAAAGCAACTCGGCTAGGCAATGGTTATCAAATTGACCACTAAGGGCTCCCAAATAATCAAATCCATTAGACCCAATGACTCAAGTTTACCCAATTCCCTTAGCCTAGGCCAAGAGTGAAAAGAACTACTCCATAATCAAGGTAAACAATTCATCAAACACTTGGTAAGCATTGACAAAAGACATGTTCCAAATAGCAATTAAATTGAAATCAACAAGTACCCACTAACAATTATCAATATACAATCATCCAAACAACACAATTAATCATGGAAATCATCAATGTAACATCAACAAGTCAAGATTCACAACATTCATGAAATGGGTATAAAATGACAATTGACAAGAATTCATAAAACTAACACAAGATATAAGTAAAATTATACTAAGGAGTTCAATTTGAACAATTAAAACTAGTAATTAACAAGATCTAATTCACAATTTAACAAAGGAAGATCAATTTAAAACTAGATCTAGAGAAGAACAATGGTTTCTCTCTCTATAAGAACAAAGAACCAAAAATTAGCTAAAAATATGTCTTAGTGTAAAATGATTGATCCCCCCTTTCCCCTAGCATCCTTGGGTCTTTTCCATGCAGAAACAGCTTGAATTTGGGCCTGATGAGCCTCAGAAATCGCCAGGAACAATTTCCTTTAATGAGGTCACGTGCAGCCTCCCGCGCGTGCGCGCCATGCGTGCGTGCGCGCCGATTACTTTTGCGATCCACGCGTGCGCGTGGAGTGCGCGTGCGCGCCAATGCTGCTTTTCCCAAAATTCAAATCTTCATGTTCCTCCCTTGTGTGCGTGCTTTCTTTCTCTCTTCTAGGCCATTCCTACCCTATAATTCCTGAAATCACTCAACAAATACATCACGGCATCGAATGGCAATAGAAGAGGATTAAAATATGGTAATTTTAAGGCAAAACAACCATGTTTTTCACCATGGAGCAATATTAGGAAGTGAACACAAAACCATGCATTTCTTGTGAATAAGTGTGAGAAATATTCACAAAACCCCCCAAATTCTACACAATATAAACCACAAAATTGGGGTTTATCAAATCTCCCCACACTTAAACCAAGCATGTCCTCATGCTTAAAATAAAAAGACCAAAGATCATGGTGAGAAAGGGTTTATGAAATGCAAACTCCCTAAGTGGATGCATGCAACTAATGTAAAATCATCTACCTACTTGGTCAAGGGAAAATCTATCCTCCAAGTACACATGTGAACATATGGGGCGGAAATAGTATGTAGCTCATGAATCTTACCAAATTGAACATCACTAAGGAGTGCATATAACTTGCTAAATGAACGCTTATGAAAGCCGGGAACAAAGAATTGAGCATCGAACCCTCACCGGAAGTGTATCCGCTCTATTCACTCAAGTGTATAGGGTTCGTCACTCAATCTTCTCCTAATCATGCTTTCCAAGATTTGTCTCTCATCTAACAATCAACAACTACTTAATGCATGCTTACAAGTATCATGAGGTCTTATTCATGGGTTGTAATGGGGCTAGGGTGAAGGTGAGGATGTATATGGCCAAGTGAGCTTGAAATTTGAGTCCTTGATTAACCTAGGATCCCACTAGACACATAGAACAACCTATACAACTATAATACATTACCTAGCTACTCTTGAGTTTCACTTTATTGCATACTCATGCATTCTTTTCAATTTACACCTATATGCATTGTTTTCTTCATTACTTTGTCTTGGGGTTTCTTTGTCCCCTTTTTATTGCTTTGTTTGTTAGTTTTTTTTAGGCATATATCCCCTTTTCTTGGGGCCTTGTGTACAAAAGTTTCAATGCATATAGTTCAATCATTCAATACATGAGTATGTTTCCAACTCCTAGAATTTCAATTACACTAAATTATACACCTATATATCTACCCAAATTTCCCAAGTATACCCTCCTAATTGAATGATACACATCCTAACTTACCTAAGCTAATCAAGGATCCAAATTTAGGGACATTCATGGTTTTTTGCTTAGAGTTGTTGATGTACTCTATTTAAGAACAAAAAGGGGTTTATCATGGGCTCAAAATTGGTTAGCAATGGTAGATAAAAGGGTTAAGGCCATTTGGGAAAAGTGACTATTGAAATGATGGCCTCAATCATGTAAATGCATTCATACACAAAGTAATGGACATATAGAATCAGACAAAGCAAGGATCACAATCATAGGGAGAGAGATATGCACACAAGAATGGGAATTAATGGTTAGAAGATGTAACCATGCAATATGCTCAAAACTTACATGCTTGTGTTCTTAGCTCAATCACTATGTTCCAAAATACATTCTTAAAAATTTGGTAGGGTACCCCAAAACACAGTTTCTTGGGGAAGAAGTTATTGTTTTGACTAAGCAACTCTATAGAAACTAACTATCATGCAAGGGGTATTTACAAGCAAAACTAACTACATATATAATGTACTAACTACTAAGCAAAAGATAAATCCATGGGTATTGAAAGGAAGAGATTGTTACCCATGGAGATCGGTCAAACGACCTCCCCACACTTAGAAATTAGCACGGTCCTCCGTGCTACGAACAATGTGCAAAGGGCGGTCGGGACCAGAACCATCACTATCCTCTCCTTCAGAGCTCCCATCACTTGGGTTTGAGGTGGATGTGAATATTTCGGGTTCCTCTATGCTAGGGGTAACACAACGCAGAAGCTTTTTGATGTAAGTATATCGGCGTTGATTGCGCCGCTCATATCTATCAAGCTTCCGGTGTAGATCTTCTATCCTTTGATGTGTGGATCTTTGCCGTGGTGGTGATGATGAAGTGGAAGGAATAGTAGATGGGAGGGCTATGTCAAGGCTTGGGTTGTTCATGGGAAGATGTAAGTATTTTCCGCTTGGGACCACATCACCCTTAGCCGGAACTATAATCTTCCTGTCCTTTGCTTCCCAAGGAACACCCGCAGCAGTAACTAAATCAGATACTGTTCATACCGAGGGTCGAGCTATCCGAACCGGGATGTTTAGTAGCGAAGCGATCGACTTGTTCAGGTCAAGCGGACCGACTTCTTTATGAAGAATTCGGCCAAAACGACAGCAAAGCCCAATAAAAGGGCTCAAATAGAGGAACACGACCCATAATCCAAAGGAAACCCCAGCCTATAGAGATAAAGGCGGTTCCCTTGAAGATAAGCTGACTTCACTCAAGATAAGATAAGATAAGATAAGATAACTAACTTATCTTATGACAAAGATCAGCCCACGCTACTATAAATACGCTGGAGCACCCAGGTATAACTCATACTCTGATTCTACATAAAAAACCTGCTTAATACCCGTGCTAACTTAGGCATCGGAGTCTCTTGCAGGTACCCCCCACCCTCCGGTGGCCAAGGATCAGCAAGGCAGTAAGTCCAACAAGTCGGACCCAACAGCTCCGGCCGTCATCAGCCAGCCGGACACGTTATCTCCGACCAGTACAGAAGATCTCATCCGAGATCGACCTCCAGTTTCAGGTAACCCTCGGAACATTGGCGCCGTTGCCGGGGAACCTGGAAGTCATCCCAAAACCATGATGGACGGCCATGACAACGACCACGATTCAGATTTGGAGAACAAAACGCCACACAAGAACGCGGACACTACGCTAAAGGATACTCCGGAATCCAACGAAGACAAAAACTCACCAAATCCGGGAGCCATGGAAGCACTCCAAGATCGTTTGAAGCAGCTAGAGAAAGAAACCCAGCAACAACGGGAGATCGGAAAAGATCTACAAATAGAAGTACGGCGACGTCGAGAAATAGAAGAAAAACTACAGCAATTAGAAGCCGACCTCAAAACAAAAGCTCCTCGGACTACTCCTGAAGAAAAACCACGCAAAGAACAGGATCCATTCACCAGGGAAATCATGAAGACCAAAATTCCAAAGGACTTCAAGCTTCCGGATATGGTTTTGTACGATGGCACTACAGATCCCAACCATCATCTTAGCAATTTCAGAAGCAGGATGTACCTTACCGATGCCTCGGATGCCGTTCGCTGCAAAGCTTTTCCAACAACTCTCACAAAAACGGCGATCAGATGGTTCGACAACTTACCTCTGAGGTCCATCTCGAACTTTGACGATCTGGCCAAAAAGTTCTTGGCCAGATTCTCCATCCAGAAGGATAAGGCCAAGCACGCACCCAGCTTACTAGGGATCAAGCAAGGAGATCGGGAAAGCCTCCGCAACTACATGGAAAGATTCAACAAAACATGCATGGACATACAAAGTTTACCAACAGAGGCCGCCATCATGGGGCTTATCAACGGCTTACGAGAAGGACTTTTCAGCCAGTCCATATCAAAAAAGTATCCCACCTCCTTAGATGAAGTACAGGAGCAAGCAGAAAAATACATCAACATGGAAGAGAACGCTCGGTTGGGAGAAACCTCAAAATCTGGAGCCTCCTACCGAGACAGAGACAAGGACTCCAAAAGGAAAGAAGATCGACAGGGTGAGAAAATCAAAAAGTACCACAACTACACTCCTCTCAAAGTATCCCTGGTCGACATATACAAAGAAGTTTGCCATACTGAGAAAATCCCCCCAGCGCAACCACTCAAAGGCAAAAGGGAAGGAGGAAATCGGAAGGAATATTGTGACTACCATCGAATTCGGGGACACTCTACCAACGAATGTTTCGATTTAAAAAACATCATAGAAAAATTGGTAAGAGAAGGAAAACTAGATCGATTTCTGGCCACCCGGGATGAGGACCAAAGAAAAAGACGAAGAGACGAAGATGACGGACGAATTGAACGGTCACCTCGAACACCAGAAAGACACGTCCATATGATACATGGCGGATTCGCAGGAGGTGGGATCTCCAAATCATCCCGAAAGAGATACCTTAAAGAAGTATACCACGTTGAGGGAAAGGAGGAAGCACCCGACATTCCGGCAATAACATTTACTAAAGAAGACGCATCCGGCATCATCCCGGGACACGACGACCCCGTGGTCATCACAATTATACTGGCAAACGCCAATCTACACCGCACACTAGTAGACCAAGGGAGTTCTGCCGATATCTTATTCAAAATAGCTTTCGACAAACTCGGCTTAGACGAAAGGGAACTAAGAGCATACCCGAACAATCTGTTTGGACTAGGAGACACTCCGATACAACCGTTGGGATACGTATCGCTACATACTACTTTTGGAAAGAGGAACCAATCTAGGACTCTCAAAATAGACTACATTGTGGTCGACGTAAGTTCAGCCTACAATGCTCTCATAGGTCGGACAACACTCAATCAACTCGGCGCAATAGTCTCAACTCCACATCTATGCATGAAATTCCCAACTACAGAGGGGATAGCCACGGTAAAAACAGATCAAAAGATGGTACGTCGCTGCTATAACGAGAGCTTAAACCTCAAAGGCAGAGGAGAAGAGTTTCATACAATTGAGCTTGGTGAAGCTCAGCGTCGAGAAGAACTCCGTCCGCACCCAGAAGGCGAGATAGAAAAGGTTCAGATTGGAGACACCTCGGATAAAACGACTAATATCGGCACGGTCCTAAGAGGAGACTCAAAAGAATCACTGATACAATTCTTACGAGATAATGTCGACCTCTTCGCATGGAAAGCCGCAGACATGCCAGGAATAGATCCTAAGTTAATGTGCCACAAGTTAGCGGTCTATCCAGGATCTCGGCCAGTGCAACAGAAACGAAGAAAACTTGGACCAGAACGATCCCGAGCTGTGGAAGAACAAGTACAAGCGTTATTGGAGGCAGGATTCATAAGAGAAGTCAAGTATCCGCTATGGCTAGCCAACGTCGTTTTGGTGAAAAAGTCAAATGGGAAGTGGTGCATGTGTACCGATTACACCGATCTCAACAAAGCCTGCCCAAAAGATCCATATCCACTCCCAAGTGTTTACGCTCTGGTAGATGCTTCCTTTGGATATAGATACCTCTCGTTTATGGACGCCTATTCGGGATACAACCAAATCCCCATGTATCCACAAGATCAAGAAAAAAATGTCGTTCTTAACACCAAAGGCGAACTACTGCTACATTGTGATGCCTTTCGGTCTCAAGAACGCGGGAGCTACTTATCAAAGGCTAATGAATAAAGTCTTCTCAGATCACATCGGGAAAATCATGGAAGTCTATGTGAACGACATGTTGGTAAAAACACAGAACGAAAATACATTATTGTCCGACCTGTCCCAAGTATTCGACACTATAAGGAAGTATGACATGCGACTCAACCCCGCAAAATGCACCTTCGCAGTTGAAGCAGGCAAATTCTTGGGTTTCATGCTCACGCAAAGGGGAATCAAAGCAAATCCAGACAAATGTCAAGCTATACTCGACATGAAGAGCCCAACCTGTGTCAAAGAGGTACAGCAACTCAACGGGAGATTGGCCGCCCTATCCCGATTTTTAGCAGGAGCTGCGATAAGATCTCTCCCCTTCTATGCTACTTTAAGAAAGGGAAAACAGTTCGAATGGACGACAGAATGTGAACAAGCTTTCCAAGACTTCAAGGAGTTCTTAGGACGGCCACCTATCCTATCTCGACCACAAGAAGGAGAACCACTTATATTATATCTCGCAGTAGGAAGCCGGGCGATAGCCTCAGCACTAGTCAGAGAAGACGAAAATGGGCAACAACCCGTCTACTTCATTAGCAAAGCACTATAGGGATCCGAGCTGAACTACCAGAAAATAGAAAAATTTGCCTATACTCTCATCCTAACATCTTGACGACTCCGCCCGTACTTTCAGGCTCATACCATTAAGGTTAGAACGAACCAGCCCATAAAAGGAATACTGCAAAAAACAGATTTAGCAGGCAGAATTCTACAATGGGCAGTCGAGTTATCGGAGTTCGACCTCCAATATGAAGCTCGGACGGCCATCAAATCACAGTATTTGGCCGACTTCATCGCAGAATTCACAGATACCCCGGAAACTCCCGCAGAGTGGAATCTCTACGTGGACGGTTCCTCAAATAAAACTGGAAGCGGCGCAGGCGTGATAATAGAAAGAAACCAAGGAACCCAAGTTGAGCTTTCCCTCAAGTTCGGGTTCCCGGCCTCCAATAACCAAGCGGAATATGAAGCACTATTAGTTGGTTTGAAGCTGGCTAAAGAGGTCGGAGCTCAAAAACTCAACATTTACAGCGATTCACAAGTGATCACATCACAAATAACAGGGAGCTACCAAGCCAAAGACCCCACCATGAAAAATATTTAGACAAAACCAAGGAACTACTCGGACAAGTCGGGGAATATAAGATCTGCCACATACCCCGCGAACGAAATGCCCGAGCTGATGCACTCTCAAAACTAGCCAGCACCAAACCAGGGGGCAACAATAGAAGCCTCATCCAGGAAATATTGCAAAACCCGTCAATCTCGGAAGAAGAACAAGTCCTGGCCATAACAAATCAGGACCAAGAATGGATGACCCCCATAGTCAACTACCTCAAAGAAGGAACACTCCCCGCAGAAGAAAAGGAGGCAAAAAAGTTAAAAAGGGAGGCACAATACTACACCATCATAAACAACATCCTGTACAAAAGAGGAATCTCAATACCTTTACTAAAATGCGTGCCGACCTCCAATACAAAGGAAGTGCTAGAAGAAATACATAGCGGCATTTGCGGCAATCATCTCGGAGCACGAGCTCTCGCCAAAAAAGTACTCCGGGCAGGATTTTATTAGCCAACTCTACAGAAAGAAGCCACAGAATTTGTAAAGACATGTCCACCATGTCAAAAACATGCCAATTTTCACATCGCCCCGCTAGAAGAGCTCATCAGCGTGACTTCACCTTGGCCATTTGTAAAATGGGGACTCGATCTTCTCGGCCCCTTCCCACCGGGATCAGGACAAGTTAAATTTCTCATAGTGGGAGTAGATTACTTTACAAAGTGGATTGAGGTAGAGCCCCTAGCCAATGCCACCGCTCAAAGGAGTCGAAAATTCTTATATAGAAACATTGTCACGAGATTCGGGATTCCATATTCGATAACTACAGACAATGGCACTCAATTCACGGATGCAGGTTTCAAAAAACTAGTAGCCGACTTGAATATAAAGCACCAGTACACCTCAGTTGAGCATCCACAAGCCAATGGACAGGCCGAGGCGGCTAACAAAGTCATATTGGTTGGGCTAAAATGGAGATTACAAAATGCAAAGGGAGCCTGGGCAGAAGAGCTCCCACAGGTCCTGTGGGCATATCGAACAACGCCACATTCCACCACGAAGGAATCCCCCTTCCGATTAGCATACGGAACAGAGGCGATGATTCCAATAGAGATTGAGGAAGGGTTGCCCAGAGTAGTTCACTACAATGAGGAAGCAAACTTCCAACTTCAGAGAGAAGAGCTCGACCTGTTACCCGAAATCCAAGAAAGAGCTCGGATCAGGGAAGAAGCTCTAAAACGCCGAATGGCTTCCAGGTATAATCAAAGGGTAGTACCGATAAATTTCACAGAAAATGATCTCATCCTAATCCAAAATGATATCGGAACAACTCAACCAGGAGAGGGAAAGCTGGCAGCAAACTGGAAAGGACCCTACCGAATTGTAGAAGTACTTGGAAAGGGCTACTACAGACTGTCTGAACTCGATGGACGAGAGCTTCCCAGGTCATGGCACGCCTGCAACCTCAGAAGGTACTACAGTTAGAAAAGATAAAAGATCTCATCATTGGATGCACTCTTTTTCCTGAAAAGGTTTTTTAATGAGGCACCAAGTTGAGACTCAGACAATCCCATATGTATATATTTGCACTTTTCCTTTAAATAAAATATATTTTAGATATTCTACAAAGATTTCAAGATGCATTAATCTGAAGTATTCATCGTTCGATTATAAAGCAACAGATCGGCAGAAAGTGAAAAACAATTTCACTGCACGATCACGATAAAGACAACCGTCCGATAAAGGTGAAAACGCGATTCACCCAAAGGGCGATCTAGAGATGACAACCACTTTCTACAAATCGGCAAAGATGAACACAGAATAATGTAAGAAGTTATCGAATGTGATCCAAAAAAGGACCTGACGAGGTCTTACGGATTGCTAAAATAATAACTTAAAGACTGGCCGACGTTGAGAAGTCAGACCAAGTCAACACAAGTTATAAGTAAACCCTGGAAAGAGGTCTGGCCAACCCTATTAAAGAGGATTACTTTAACTTAGAAGGGCTCGACACGACAAAGTCAGCCCAAAATTAAAAGTTATCAAAGTAGTCCCTGAAAGAGATCTGACAAAGATCCAAGAAAGAGGACTACAAATAACTTAAAGGAGACCGATATAACCAAGTCGGACTCCTACTACTTAAAAGTTATCAAAGTAGTCCCTGAAAGAGATCTGACAAAGATCCAAGAAAGAGGACTACAAATAACTTAAAGGAGACCGATATAACCAAGTCAGACTCCTACTACTTAAAAGTTATCAAAGTAGTCCCTGAAAGAGATCTGACAAAGATCCAAGAAAGAGGACTACAAATAACTTAAAGGAGACCGATATAACCAAGTCGGACTCCTACTACTTAAAAGTTATCAAAGTAGTCCTTGAAAGAGATCTGACAAAGATCCAAGAAAGAGGACTACAAATAACTTAAAGGAGACCGATATAACCAAGTCAGACTCCTACTACTTAAAAGTTATCAAAGTAGTCCCTGAAAGAGATCTGACAAAGATCCAAGAAAGAGGATTACAAAAATAACTTAAAGGAGACCGATATGACCAAGTCGGACTCCTACAATTGGAAAGTTATCGAAGCAATCCCTGAAAAAGACCTAACAAAGATCCAGGAAAGGGATTACAAAAATAACTCAGAAAAGGACTGCGAAAACAACTCGGAGGACTAACTTGAAGAAATCGGTTATAAATTATCGGAAATACAAGCCGGAGCGGGAACAAACCAAAAATCAAGTTAGACCTACCTAGTCACAACCTCGAAGGATTCAAGATACAAAGTACAAAGCAATCCAAAAGAGATACCAAGTCAAGCACAAAAGCGCGATATCATCCACAAGGTTATAAAAGCCTCAGAGGCCACCAAAATCTATCTCAAAAAAGCTAAAGCATGCTACCATTTGTTTTTCATAAAAAACAAAAGTTGCTGGGCAAGCAACGAGAAAGTGTCAGCAATCAACAAAACATAAAGAGTTTAAAAAAGCCCACAAGTCGGGCCAACTACATATCCAGAATAAAGATTAAAACTAAGGGTCAGAAGATTTTTTAGCAGCATCAGGCTGAGGAGACGGAGGCCGAGTCTGGAGAGGAACGACATCTACAGTACCGTCATCCCGGTTCAAGATCTGGCAGTCAGGGTCGGAAGCGGGAGGACCAACCTCGGCAGGGACAGCAGAAGGCGACACCTTGGTAGAGGCTACAGGAGGAGGATCAACATCATCCTCATCCTCGTCATCAGGGACAACCTTGCCATCCCTGACAACGTTCTCCAAGCTAAAGAGGGTCAGGTCGGCCTCGGGAGCAATAACCCGAACTTGTTCCCTCAGGTTCTCATAGGCAGCAGTTACACTGCCAACAAGATGACTTTGGAGTTCGGAATAATCAGCCCGGGCATTCTCTAACTCTTCTCTCAGACACAACACCTCCCGGTAAGACGTCAAATAACTGTCCTTATGCCGCATAGCCGTGTCCTCGGCCAGTTTCAGAGAGCCAGCCAAGGAAGTAGAAATAGCCTTTTCATTTTCCAAATCTTTCTCCAACCTGGCCACCCTTACTTCAAGCTCCCCCTTTAAATCCTTCATCCGATCAAACTCCTGTTTGGCCTCCTCCATAAAAGCTTTAGTGGCATGGAGAGGAAGACTTTGAGCAGTCCGATATAGGGCCGCCCCCATGTGTGCCAACTTGATACCACTCCGGGTGATATAATCAAAATGATGAAGAATCGACACGTCATCCATAGGAAGAACACCATAAGGGCCGATTTGTTGATCTACAAACTCAACTGCATCAAAGTCAGGAGTATCAAGGTTGAAAGGTTCAGTTGTTCTTTGCTTCTTACTAGGAGGGGGACCGGAAGCAGCAACGGAAGATTGTGGAAGATCGACCTGACGGACCCGAGGAGTAGGAATTGCTCTCCTCGGCCCGGGAGAACTCGGTATAGGAGGTTTAACCAGAGGCTGAGAAGACCCCTCTCCGGCCGCTTTGGCCGAGAGGTTTAGTGCTGCGGTCGCCTTCTTCGCCTTCTTATAGGCTCTCATGGAATCATTATTCTTCGACATCTCTGAAAAACACAAAAACAAAGAACAAGTTACAACACAGGAAAAACAAAGCCCGAGAGCAAGTATAAAAACAAATCAGGCAGTACCCAAAGCAGCCCGAACCAAAAATGGATCATTCAAAAATCTCTTCGTGTCCAGGTGGGGTGGCTTCCCCCACAAATCTTCAAGAACGACCACAAAGGCCCGCTCAACCTCACTAAGCATTTCCCACGTGTAACGTGGCACTCTTACATTCTTTTGCCACTCCAGAGGAAAAGCAGGTTCATCATTTTCATCAAGAAAAAAGGGGCGAACCCCCTCAATGGCACGGACTCGAAAGAAATAGTTCTTAAAATCTTTAAACGACTCATCATACATGGCAAAAACTTTATGCCCCTGGGCCGACCTGAAAGAAACCCAGGAAGCTTTCTTTTTGGAGGAACCCCCAGGTTTGGCCGAGATAAAAAGATAAAGGAAAATAGTTTCAGAAGGTGTTATATCCAACTCCTGACAAAGAAGTTGAAATATCTTGATAAAACCCCAGGAGTTTGGATGCAGCTGGGATGGGGCAATATTGTAGGACCACAACAAGTCAGTTTCAAAGGCAGTAAAAGGGAAAGTAACGTTCAATTGGCTAAAAAAGTATTCATAAGCATAGAAAGAGGGACGCTCCCCCCCGACGGAAGTCGGAAAACAAACTCTCTCATCAGAGTCAGGAGCAACAAGCTCATAATCACCCTCGCAGGAACTGTTAGCACAAATCCTATGGCGCTTCCTCAGCTATGTGCAAAATTCAGCATCCACAATAGAAACACACAACAAAACAAGGGAGTCCAGCCAATCGGACATTCCCTCGGGAACTCTGGAAGACATCTCTACAATGTTATTGCGAGAAGACATGAGGCCAACTAAATCCTACAAGTAAGAAAAGAAGAGGGGATTACTAAAAACATCTCGGACAAGGGAGAAAACAACTCAAAACGATGCAGGAGATCACACAGAAAAGGAAAACCCCAAGACTCAAACCAAAATCTTGGGGCATCCTTTGGAGGCAATAATCAGGCAAAGTTTCCAAGAAAAATCTACAGCTCGCACCCCGACATCTCTCAGAAAGAAAACAAAAGAAAGCGAAAATGCAAAAAAAAGATCACCTTCATACAGTTTATCAGAAGAAAGCACTATTTCTACAGTTTAGTAAAAATAACCAAGCGGAAAGGCGCAAACTTTTTTCGAAATCAAGCAAAAAGCAAGCACCAACACCGAGCATACCAAACAAGAAATCATCAAAGACACCAGCCCCTTTTCCAGAATCAGATACATTATCATCAAAAGCACAAACGAGAAATAACATGCAGAAGCCCTAAGCACATTAAAGCAATAGGAAAGGCGAAAAAGATTCAGAGCACGCATTACGACTATAACCAGGCACAGTAGAAGCAGAAAGATCCAAACTTCCCTCAAAGCAAAATCGCAATTTAATCACGAAAAGCCAAAAGCAGCAAAAAAGAAAGAAAATGCAAATGGAACTCACCTGGAGAAGAGAAAAGCTTCAAAGGAAAGAAGGAGAGGCAAGTTGTCCCGAGAATCGTCAAGCGACGCTGCCATGAAGGAAAAGAGGAAACGAGGGCGAAAAACAGAGAACGAGAAAAACGGAGGAAAATGGTGAAGAAGTTACGAAAGAGCAAAGAAGAGAAATCGTCTCTGAGCTTTCAAAAATCAAAATAAAGAGCCAAAGGAGAAACGGAGCAATTAATACTAATTAATTAGGGTATTAAACCCTCGCACGTTCCCCAGGACAAAGCGCTAATACAAAAGGGCGCGCTTTTAGAAGGAAAACGTTCTACATTCAAAAAAGCTTCTGCAAAGGAATCGACAAAATGCTTGAGTTCGGCTTCACTAAAGAAGGACCGAAGTCAAAGAACTCGACCTCAAACGGAAGACCAAGCTCAAGCAGGGGCACTGTTCATACCCAGGGTCGAGCTATCCGAACCGGGATGTTCAGTAGCGAAGCGATCGACTTGTTCAGGTCAAGCGGACCGACTTCTTTATGAAGAATTCGGCCAAAACGACAGCAAAGCCCAATAAAAGGGCCCAAATAGAGGAACACGACCCAGAATCCAAAGGCAACCCCAGCCTATAGAGATAAAGGCGGTTCCCTTGAAGATAAGCTGACTTCACTCAAGATAAGATAAGATAAGATAAGATAACTAACTTATCTTATCACAAAGATCAGCCCACGCTACTATAAATATGCTGGAGCACCCAGGTATAACTCATACTCTGATTCTACATAAAAAACCTGCTTAATACCCGTGCTAACTTAGGCATCGGAGTCTCTTGCAGGTACCCCCACCCTTTGGTGGCCAAGGATCAGCAAGGCAGTAAGTCCAACAAGTCGGACCCAACAGCTCCGGCCGTCATCAGCCAGCCGGACACATTATCTCCGACCAGTACAGAAGATCTCATCCGAGATCGACCTCCAGTTTCAGGTAACCCTCAGAACAGATACCAATGCTGAAAATGGCAAATTACCCCGGGCGTGAACTTGACTTATCGCTTACTTGACAAGAAACGGAATGTTCACCGGCCTCTCTGTGAGAACACACCAAACAAGCAAGGCGAGGTCCGCCGTAAAGGACGACTTGTGGGTGCTAGGTAGCACATAGTGAGATAGGATTTGGGCCCAAGCTCTAGCTTCTACAATGAGGAAGCGAACGTCAATGCTCTTGGGCCTCATCCGTAGTCGACCATGGATCCAAAATGCCTCTGGCTCAGCAATGACTCGGAGGATCGAGTTCCAATCAAATCCAAACTTCTCTCGCTGACGTAAGACTTCTTGGATGCCATCCATGTCACTTGGTACCGGTAAGACATTAAGCACTTGCTAAATAGTCTCTTCTGAAACTGAGACTTGCTTCCGGCGAATGTACACCGATTGAAGAGAGGAAAGATGGTAGTTAGTGTAGAATTCTTCCACCCAAGAGAGGTTGATTTCCCTTGGCTTTCTCAAAAGAAACTCCCATCCTCGCTGTTCAATGCGGGGTAGAATATAAGGAGCAACCTTGTCTGGCGAAGCAAGTAGATGCTCAGGATGATAGTTCCTGACAACCATGGAAGGGAACATAAGTTCACAGAAGCGGTTGGGGAACCTTGAAGAATCTTTTGCTAGTTTGCTCTTTTCTTTCTCATCAATAGGAGCGGGTATCTTAGCCTTCTTGGATAGGGATTTGGCTCCTAATGAAGAGTGCGCCTTAGAAGTTAATCTTTGGGGTGCCCTCTTTGCGGCCGATTTCCTTGGAGCTTTCTCCTTGCCTTTCGTGGTGGCCATCCTAGGAAGGGAAGGGAAAGAAGAAAACATTAAACCCAAAGAATCATCTTAACCAAAACTTGCAAGTGAAAGGTAGTGCCCAAAAGAAACATTGCAATAATCTAATCATAAAGACATGGGTCACAACACTTGGCATGGGATGCAAGAGGAAGTGAAGCATGCAAAGTGGCATGAGAAGTATAGTCTCAAGCATCCATAACAAAGAGCAAGTCATGTTCAATGAGTATCTAATCAACAAGCAAAGTGGACTCAATGCATATAGAAGACAACAAGTGAATGAGGGGAAGCATCCAAATTCAAAGTACATTATTAAAAGAAACCAAAATGGCATTGATGCATTTCCTCGAACACTTGGCGTGCAATTGTCAAGAAATGAGCAATTATGAGATACTCAATCAAATTAAAGGCCAAATTGAAATAACAATCATCATATAAACATCACATATTGGCAAAGATAAGGAAGAAATGACAAAAGATCTAGTAAAGCAAATTAAACTCAAATTCAACATCCATGGAAAATTAAAAAAAAAAAAATAAAAGTAAGCAAAAGGTAAGTAATATAATCATGTAGCTGAAAGAGAAACTAAGTAAAGCAACAAAAAAAGTCTAACTAGAGGAAATATTGCAAAGAAAATGAAAGAAAAGAAATGGAAGAAGTGGAACCTTGAGAAGTGTAAAAGAACAAAGTTGAATTTTTCTTTTGTGGAGATGAGAAGGAAATAGGGGAGATGTAGTGCCACCGGAAGGTGGCATGCCTTACCATAGACAATCCAGAAGGGACTCATCCCTATCGGAGTCTTGTAGGCCGTTCTATATGCCCATAGTGCATCTCCTAACCGGAGGCTCCAATCCTTTCTTTGCGGATTGACCACTTTCTCCAAAATCCTCTTAATTTCCCGGTTGGACACTTCCGCTTATCCATTTGTTTGTGGATGATAAGTAGTAGCAACCTTATGCGACACTCCATAGTGCTTGAGCAATGCTTCTACCTTCCTGTTACAAAAGTGGGATCCTTGGTCGCTCACGATTGCTCGTGGCGACCCATAACGGCACACAATGTTATTCCTAATAAAAGAAATAACATTATTGGCGTCGTCAAGGCGGGTAGGTATAGCCTCTACCCACTTTGACACGTAGTCAACCACTAACAGAATATACAAATTCCCACTAGAGTTGGGAAATGGTCCCATAATGTCAATGCCCCGTACATCAAATATCTCACAGAACAACATAGGTTGCTGAGGCATTTCATCCCTTTGGGATGTGTTTCCTGATCTCTGACACTGATGGCAAGACATACATAACCGGTTAGCATCCTTGAATAAGGTTGGCCACCAGAATCCATAATCCAACACCTTTTTAGTGGTCCTTTGTGGGCCAAAGTGGCCGCCACATTCGGACGAATGGCAAGCTTCAAGAATTAGTTGGATTTCAGACTCTGGGACACATCTTCGAATTACTTGGTCCACGCCTCTCTTCTACAAGTGAGGGTCATCCCAAATATAGTATTTGGAATCACTCCTCAACTTGTCCCTTTGGTTTTTCGAAAAGTTGGGAGGGAAGATTTTTGCAACCAAGTAGTTTGCCATTAGGGCAAACCAAGGAAAGCTATCCGACACAGCATGCAAACTATCCAATGGGAATGAGTCATTGATCGGAAATGGATCAAATTTTAAATTCTCAATGCGGCTTAAATGATCCGCAACCAGGTTTTGAGATCCACTCCGGTCCCTAATCTCAAAGTCGAATTCTTGCAAAAGCAAGATCCAACGTATGAGTCTTGGCTTTGACTCATTCTTTGTTAGTAAGTACTTTAAAGCTACATGATCCGTGTATACCACTATCTTTGATCCTAGCAAATAAGATCTAAATTTATCTAAAGCATGAACAATAGCTAAGAGTTCTTTTTCAGTAGTGGTATAGTTGGATTGTGCTGCATCCAGTGTTTTAGAAGAGTAAGCAATGACATAAGGGAGTTTACCATCGCGCTGTGCAAGCGCGGCACCTACAGCATGGTTTGACGCATCGCACATTATCTCAAATGGCAACGTCCAGTTGGGGCCTCGCACAATCGGTGCTGTGGTAAGAACTCTCCTTAGCTCTTCAAAAGCTTTCACACATTCACTATCAAACTCAAAATCCACATCTTTTTGGAGTAGGCGCGACAATGGCAAAGCAATCTTGCTGAAATCCTTGATAAAGCACCTATAGAATCCTGCATGTCCCAAAAACGAGCGGACCTCCCTCACAGATGAGGGGTGAGGTAAAGTGGTGATAACATCGACCTTGGTCGGGTCTACAAAAAATGCCTTCATGAGATACTACATGTCCTAACACTATGCCTTGTCGTACCATGAAGTGACATTTTTCAAAATTTAAGACAAGGTTAGTGTCAACACATCTAGCTAAGACCTTGGCCAAGTTCTCTAGGCAATAAGCAAATGAAGTACCATAAACGCTGAAGTCATCCATAAATACTTCCAGATAATTCTCCATTAGATCGAAGAAGACACTCGTCATGCACCGCTGAAAAGTAGCGGGTGCATTACATAGTCCAAATGGCATCCTTTTATAGGCAAAGGTGCCAAACAGACAAGTAAACGTGGTTTTCTCCTGATCGTCGGGAGCAATATGAATCTGGAAGTAGCTAGTAAATCCATCAAGAAAGCAGTAGTGAGATTTACCTGCCAAACGGTCTAACATCTGATCGATGAAGGGAAAGGGGTAATGGTCCTTCCGTGTAGCGGCGTTCAATCTTCTGTAATCAATACACACTCGCCATGCATTTTGTACTCTTTTAGTGACCATTTCACCGTCGTCCTTCTTGACTGTTGTGATGCCCGACTTCTTGGGGACAACTTGGACTGGGCTCACCCACTCACTGTCGGATATTGGGTATATGATACCCGCATCCAGTAATCTGGTGACCTCTTTCTTCACTACATCGAGGATGGTTGGGTTGAGCCTCCTTTGCGGTTGCCTAACCGGCCTAGCTCCATCTTGGAGAAATATCCTATGCATGCACTTGCGGGGGTCAATTCCCACAATATCCACTAGGCTCCATCCTATTGCTTTCTTGTACTTTCTTATAACATTTAGGAGCTTTTCTTCTTCTTCACTTGAAAGCTCACTAGCAATAATGACCGGAAACCTTTGGTTGTCCTCTAAGAAAGCATACTTCAAATGAGATGGAAGGGGCTTCAGTTCACTCTTTGCCTCAAGCTGAGGTCCCTTTTCATCAAGCTCATGGTGTTCATTCTTGACAACTTTCTCATGTTCATCCTCTTGGTCATCCGTCTCCTCAATAATAGGGTAGCATAAATTGTTGTGGTCTTCTTCTTGCACTTCCGCTACCACTTCATCAATTACATCACATCGGATCACAGAATGTTCTTCGGGAGGATGTTTCATGGCTTCTTCTAAATTGAACTTGATAGTCTTGTCTCCAACCTCAAAGGAATATGTGCCGATGAAGGCATCTAACTTGAATTTAGAGGTTTTGAGGAAGGGTCTACCAAGTAGAACGGAGGATGAGCTTCTATTTTCTGTTGGAGGCATTTCAAGGATGTAAAAGTCAACCAGAAAAACCAAATCCTTGATCGCCACAAGTACATCTTCCGCTATTCCCATCACCGTGATCACACTTTTATCGGCTAAGGCAAACCTCGCCGCCGACTTCTTTAATAGAGCTAAATTCAACCGCACATAGATAGAAAGTGGCATGATGCTTACACAAGCTCCCAAGTCACACATACAATCATGAAAAGTGCGTCCACCAATACAACAAGACACTAAACAAGGTCCAGGGTCACCACATTTCTTTGGAATAGGTTCCATCAAGGAAGAAATTGAACTACCCAAGGATAATGTTTCCAATTCTCCTATCCTATCTTTGTGTGTACACAAGTCTTTCAAAAATTTTGCGTACTTTGGAATTTGTTGAATAGTATCAAGAAGGGGTATGGTTACCTCAACCTTCTTGAACACTTGAAGCATGTTCAAATCAAATTCCGGTGTTTTCTTTGCCTTCTTCACCATGGAAGGAAATGGAATAGGAATGGACTCATCCACTATAGCTTTCCTCTCGGGTTCCTTGAGATTTACTCCTTCTTCCTCATGCCTTTTGTCTACCACCTCTTCTTCATGTGGAGCTTCAACAACCACTTCTTCCTCATGAATGTCTCCCATGACCCTTGGAGGTATCTCCTCCAATGTAGTCCCCCGACCGTAGAGTGATGGCGTTGAGACCGCCCTTTGGGTTTGGTTGGGTTGGGATGGAAGGTTAGAAGAGCTTGAGGGTTGGTTGGTGTTGTTGTTGGGAGTTGATGGTTGGTTTGGCATGGTCATCTTTGAAAGCATGTTGGTGAGGTTAGCCAATTGAGTGCCCAAGGCATCGAATTGAGCCTTGTTACTCTCATCTCGCTTCTCCATGGCGGCTCTAAGCTCATCAACTTGATTGTTGGAAGATGGAGGAGTTTGGTTGGATTGTTGTCTATGGTGTGGTGCTTGGTACTTGGAGTTTGTTGTTTTGGTTTTGGTTGGAGTGATTTTGGTTGGCTTGGTAGTTGGTGTTGTTATGGTGGTATTGGGATGAAGATTGGTTGTTGTTGTGGTAAGAAGAAGAATTATTCCATCTTTGATTTTGATTGCTTCCTTGTGCATTATCTCTCCACCCTTGATGTTGATTACCACCTTGATGGTAATTGTTTTGGCCTTGAGAAAGATAAGGTGGACGGTTGTTGTAATTCACATTGGCTACTACAAGAGCATGTTCCTCTTGAATTTGATGGCATTGATCGGTGTAATGTGTGGTGCTAGAGCACAAACTACAAATCCTAGGAGGGCCTTTAAGTTGAGCAACCAGAGGTGGGGCTTGGATGGCTTGGATAGAGTAGTATTCCTTTTGTTCCTTTTGTATTTGTGTAAGGATGGTGGTCATATCCCCAAGAGCCTTGGTTAGACTTGATTCGGAAGGGGATGGTTCTACCACACCCTTGAGAGGATTACTTCTCACCCTTGTATGTTGTGTAGCTTCGGCAACATCCTTTATCAAATTCCAAGCTTCTCCCTCCGTCTTGTTTTTCGAAAGGGAACCACCACTAGAGGCGGTGAGCAATCTTCTATCTTCCACACAAAGACCTCCGGTGAAGTAGCTAATGAGCAAGTGAGTGTTCATTGCATGGTGTGGACAAGATTCCAATAGCCGCTTGAACCGAGACCAATACTCATACAAACTCTCTTGGTATCTTTGCATTATGCCCGAAATCTCCTTCTGGATGTAGTCGGTCTTTTCCGGTGGGAAGAATTTATTAGAAACTCTCTTCTCAAGAAATCCCAATTAGTAACAATCTCATCCGGTAGCGAATAAAACCATGTCTTTGCTTGCCCTTCAAGAGAGAAAGGGAAGGCAAAAACCATGATAGCCACCTCATCGGCTCCATGCCTTCGAGCTGTAGAACAAGCAACTTGAAAATCTCTTAAATGTCGGATGGGGTCTTGACCCGGCAACCCATGATATTTAGGAAGTAGATGTATGAAGCTACTCTTCAATTCAAAGTTTGGATCAAGGTTAGAATACCTTGCTTGCAACGGTTGAAGTATGATATCAAGAGCTCCTTGCTCATGCAAAGTGATCCGTCGTGGCTCCGCCATGTGTGGCTCACCTGTAGGATGTAAAGATGTATTATTAGTGCCAACAGAAGAATAGGAAGTAGCGGACTCCAAGTCACTCTCGGTACTGCCTAGTGATTCGGTATGTTCCTCAAGAGAGGCCGAAGTACTAGCCGTATAATCCAATCGCTGTCTAGCTTGCCGAGTATGTAACAAAGTTCTTTCAATCTCGGGATCAAAATCGGCTAAGCTAGAATTCGGTTGAGACCGAGTCATCAAACTTGAGAGTCATAGCACAAATGTAAAAGAAATCTAAACTATAGCTAAGTATTGAAAGCAATTAAACTATCTACAATATTCACATATTCACATAACCAATATCGAGGCATATGTTGCAACCATTCCCCGGCAACGGCGCCAAAAATTTGATGGTACCCCGAGGATGTGTACCGGTAAAGATTTTTCTCAATGAAATTGCGTTGCAAGTATAGCTCTACCAACGACAAGCCTCGGGTATCAAATTTAGAAGAAGGATTTGGTTGTCACAAGTTTAACCCCAATAGAAATAACCGAAGTATTCAAACCTCGGGTCGTCTCACAAGGAATGGGCAAACATGTGCTTCAACATTGGTTAGAAATCCGGGGTTGTGAGTCATGAGCATGAATGTAAAGGGGAATCTTAACAAGCAAGCAATCTTACAATGCAAGAAACTAATTCAAATAACTAAGCAAGACATGAGTAATTCCAAACTAACAAGTAACATTCAATATGATTCTATTCTAACTAAACACGTAACTATAACTAAGACAAGTAATTAAGAATTTTGGTTTTCAAATAGGAATGATAAAAGCAACTCTTGGCTAGGCATGGGAATTAGGATCACCATCCTTGTCTAATAACCATATCATGACAATTATGAGGAACCAAACTCATTAAGTCTACTTCTATACTTGAAGTACGTCAAATGGTTTAGTCAACATCAACCCATAAGTTCTAACCTCACTACTAATTGACTTAATAGAAGGTTAGCATCAATGGATATCAAATTGACCACTAAGGGCTCCCAAATCATCAAATCTATTAGACCCAGTGACTCAAGTTTACCCAATTCCCTTAGCCTAGGCCAAGAGTGAAAAGAACTACTCCATAATCAAGGTAAACATTTCATCAAACACTTGGTAAGCATTGACAAAAGACATATTCCAAATAGCAATTAAATTGAAAATCAACAAGTACCCACTAATAATTATCAACATACAATCATCCAAACAACACAATTAATCATGGAAATCATCAATGTAACATCAACAAGTCAAGATTCACAACATTCATGAAATGGGTATAAAATGACAATTGACAAGAATTCATAAAACTAACACAAGATCTAAGTAAGATTATACTAAGGAGTTCAATTTAAACAATTAAAACTAGTAATTAACAAGATCCAATTCACAATTCAACAAAGGAAGATCAATTTAAAACTAGATCTAGAGAGGAACAAGGGTTTCTCTCTCTAGAAGAACAAAGAACCAAAAATTAGCTAAAAATGTGTCTTAGTGTAAAATGATTGATCCCCCCCCCCTTTCCCCCTAGTATCCTTGGGTCTTTTCCATGCAGAAACATCTTGAATTTGGGCCTGATGAGCCTCAGAAATCGCCAGGCACGATTTCCTTTAATGAGGTCACGTGCAGCCTCCCGCGCGTGCGCGCCATGCGTGCGTGCGCGCCGATTACTTTTGCGATCCACGCGTGCGCGCCAAGTGCGCGTGCGCGTCGATAGGAATCTTCTAATCCACGCAGATGCGTCCATCCTTGCGCGCCGCTTCCAGCCATCCTCATCCACGCGTGCGCGTGGAGTGCGCGTGCGCGCCAATGCTGCTTTTCCCAAAATTCAAATCTTCATGTTCCTCCCTTATGTGCATGCTTTCTTTCTCTCTTCTAGGCCATTCCTACCGTATAATTCCTGAAATCACTCAACAAATACATCACGGCATCGAATGACAATAGAAGAGGATTAAAATATGATAATTTTAAGGCAAAACAAGCATGTTTTTCACCATGGAGCAATATTAGGAAGTGAACACAAAACCATGCATTTCTTGTGAATAAGTGTGAGAAATATTGACAAAACCCCCCAAATTCTACACAATATAAACCACAAAATTGGGGTTTATCACCTCCCTCATGCTAAAACGAGCCACACCCTCCCCTGTATGAATACCAAACCCAAGCATATGAAGGATACTCCATACACAACCCTCAACCACTAAACTTTCAAGTACCACACCCTCTACCTCCATGGGATCAAAATGTTTATACACCTTGTTACCAACTGTTCATACCCTAGGTCGAGATGTCCGACCCGGGATGATCGATGACAAGCCAACCGACCTCTTCAAGTCAGGACTATCTGACCTCTTCTCCAAGAGCTCGGCCAAATCACTACAGAGGCCCAAGAAGGCCCGAACAAGGGAACACGACCCAAATCCAAAGGCAGCCCAAGCCTAGGGAGATAAGGGCGGTTCCCTTGAAGATAAGATGACTTCACTCGAAGATAAGATAAGATAAGATAACTATCTTATCTCCAGAAAGGTCACTCCACACCATTATAAATACACTGGAGCACCCAGGTATAACCCATACTCTGATTCTACTAAATACCTGCTTAATACCCTTGCTAACTGAAGCATCGGAGTCCCTTGCAGGTACCACCACCCTCCGGTGATGAATGATTAGCATCATCAACAAGTCCAATAAGTCGAGCACGGCGGTTCAGGCCACCACCCACAAGTCGGAAATATCATCGCCGGCCAACACAGAAGATCTCGTCCGAGATCGACTTACAGTTTCAGGTAACCCCCGGAACATTGGCGCCGTTGTCGGGGACCTGGAAGTCATCCCATCATCATGGCGGATAACCTTGACAACGACCACAATTCTAATTTGGAGATCAGAACACCACATAAGAACGCGGAGGTCACATTAGACGATACTTCTCAGCCTAACAAAGATAAGAGCTCGCCAAACACGGGAGCCATGGAAGCACTTCAGGATTGTCTAAAACAACTTGAAAAAGAGGTCGAGTATCAACAGAAAGCCGAGAGAGACCTATGAAGGGAAGCTTGGAGACACCGCAAATTAGAGGACAAGCTCTTAAAGCTCGAAGCGAATCTCAAGGCCAAAACTACTCGATCTAGCCACAAAGATAGCTCCCGTAAGGATCAAGACCCATTCACCAAAGAGATCATGAAGACCAAAATCCCAAAGGACTTCAAACCTCCCGACATGACTCTTTACGATGGCACAGCAGAATGTAGAATGTACCTCACTAACGCCTCAGATGCAATCCGCTGCAAAGCCTTCCCGACTACCTTGACAAAGACAGCAATTAAATGGTTCGACAATCTGCCCCCTAAGTCCATCTCAAGCTTTGACGACTTAGCCAAGAAGTTTCTAGCGAGATTTTCCATCCAGAAAGACAAAACTAAGCATGCCCCAAGTCTCTTAGGGATCAAGCAAGGAGATCGAAAAAATCTCCGCAGCTACATAGAAAGATTCAACAAAGTATGTCTGGACATACAAAGTCTGCCAACAGAAGCAGCCATTATGGGTCTCATCAATGGCTTACGAGAGGGATCTTTTAGTCACTCAATATCGAAAAAACATCCCACATCCCTGAACGAAGTGCAAGAATGAGCAGAGAAATACATCAACATGGAGGAAAACTCTCGACTAGGAGAGACCTCAAAATCCGAATTCTCCTACTCCTCCCGAGATAAGGACAAATAGTCCAAGAAAAAAGAAGATCAACATGGAGAAAAGATCAAGAAATACCACAATTAGAGCCCCTCTTCGGGTGTCTCTTGTAGATGTCTATCGAGAAGTATGCCATACTGAAAGGATACCCCACCTCGCCCACTCAAAAGCAAGAAAGGGGGAGGAAATCGGACTGAATACTGTGAATACCATCGAATCTATGAACATTCCACCAACGAATGCTTCGACTTGAAAAATGTCATAGAAAAACTAGTGAGAGAAGGAAAACTAGATCGGTACTTAGCCAGTAGAGCAGATGAGCCAAGAAAAAGAAGAAGGGACGAAGATGTCGGACGAACTGAACGACCACCTCGTACCCCGGATAGACATATCCATATGATACATGGAGGATTTGTGGGAGGAGGAATCTCCAAATCATCTCGCAAATGACATCTTAAAGAAGTATATCATGTCAAGGGAGGAGAAGATGCACCCGACATCCCCACTATCACTTTTACTAAAGAGGACGCAGCTGGCATTATCTCAGGACATGACGATCCCATGATATCACTATCATATTGGCCAACGCTAATCTCCACTGCACACTAGTAGACCAGGGAAGCTCGGCTGACATCTTGTTCAAAACCGCCTTCGACAACTCAGCCTAGAGAAAAAAGAACTCAGAGCATATCCGAACAGCCTATTCGGGCTGGAGACACCCCAATCCAACCACTCGGATACATCTCACTGTACACAACCTTTGGAAAAGGAAACAGGTCAAGGACACTCAACATAGACTACATCGTGGTCAACGTGAGTTCAGCCTACAATGCCCTAATAGGTTGGACAACGTTAAATCAGCTCGGCGCAGTAGTCTCGACTCCACATTTGTGCATGAAGTTCCCAACCACAGAAGGGATAGCTACGATAAAAGCAGACCAGAAGACGGCGCGCCGCTGTTACAACGAAAGTCTAAACCTTAGAGGCAGAGGAGAAGAATTCCACACCATTGAACTCGGAGGAGTTCGAGGGCGGGAAGAACTTCGTCCACAACCCGAAGGCGAAATAGAAAAAGTCCATATCGGAGATGTCACAGATAAAACAACCAATATCGGCACAATCCTAAAAGGAGACGTAAAAGAGTCACTCATATAGTTCTTAAGAGATAATGTCGACCTCTTCATATGGAAGGCCACAGACATGCCAGGCATAGACCCCAAGATGATGTGCCACAAGCTGGCAGTATACCCAGGATCTCGACCAGTACAGCAGAGACGTAAAAAGCTCGGGCCAAAACGATCCCAAGCTGTGGAAGAACAGGTACAAGCTCTAATTGAGGCAGGATTCATAAGGGAAGTCAAGTACCCATTATGGCTAGCTAACGTCGCCTTGGTGAAAAAATCAAATGGGAAGTGGCGGATGTGCACCGACTACACTGATCTCAAAAAAGCTTGCCCAAAAGATCCTTATCCACTCCCAAATATCGACGCTCTGGTAGATGCCTCCTCCGGATACAAATACCTCTCATTTATGCACGCTTATTTGGGATATAATCAAATCCCAATGTACCCCACCTGATCAAGAAAAAACCTCATTCTTAACCCCAAAAGCAAACTACTGCTATGTCGTCATGCCATTTGGACTCAAAAATGCAGGGGCCACTTATCAAAGATTAATGAATAAAGACTTCGCAAACCACATTGGGAAAGTTGTGGAAGTCTACGTGGACAACATGTTGGTAAAGACACAAAGTGAGGAGTCGTTACTGTCCGACCTCGCCCAAGTATTCAACACTATAAGAAAGCATGGTATGCGACTTAACCCTGCAAAATGCACCTTTGCAGTAGAAGCTGGCAAATTCTTAGGTTTTATGCTCACACAAAGAGGAATCGAGGCAAACCCGGATAAATGCCGGGCTATACTTGACATGAAGAGTCTGACCTGTGTCAAAGAGGTACAACAACTCAACGGAAGATTGGAAGCCTTGTCCAGATTTCTAATTGGATCAGCAATAGGATCTCTCCCTTTCTACGCCACTCTAAGGAAGGGAAAGAGGTATGAATGGACAACAGAGTGCGAGCAGGCCTTCCAAGATTTTAAAAGGTTCTTGGGACAACCACCTATTCTAACTCGGCCACGGGAAGAAGAGCCACTTATATTGTACCTCGCAGTAGGCAATCGGGCAGTAGCCTCAGCACTAGTCCGAGAGGACGACAGTGGACAACAACCTATATACTTCATCAGCAAAGCACTACAGAAGTCTGATAGCAAGAATTGTGTTGGTTAGGAATTTTTCTTATAGAAAGAAGAATTTCGTTGTAGGCATAGCTCCAAACCCACAAACAACTCTCACATCAAATTAAATTTCGGTTTTGTCACAAGTACAAACCCCAAATAAAAATTAACCGAAGTATTTAAACTCCGGGTCGTCTCACAAGGAATTGCAGTGAAGTACTCAATTATTGGCTATGAAGATCAAGGGGGTTTGATTTTTGTAATTTTCAAGAAAATATAAAAGCACAAATTAAATGACAAGAAGGTAAAATAATAAGAGCTAATAAAATGAAGGAAAGAACTCTTGGCTAGACATAGGTAAATTGAGATCACCATCCTTGCCAACAAACCATACATTGACAATTATGAGAAGCCAACCTATTAGGTCTACTTCCAAAAGCTTTAAGTACGTAATATCTACTCCTAAGCTTGAAGTAAGTCAAATAGGTTTGATCACATCAACCCATAAGTCCCGACCTATCTACTAATTAGATTAGTAGTGGGTTAGTGTCAATGGATATCAAATTGATCACCAAGGGTTCTCAAATCACTAAATCATTGAGACCCAATGACTCAAGGTCACCCAATTCCCTTAGCCTAGGCCAAGAGTAAGGAAAACTACTCAAAAACTAGTGTAAATATTTTATCAAATACCTAGAGTGCAATAAAAGTAAGCATCATAAATTGCAAGAATCAATAAAATCTATCAACTACCAATTGCAAGGAAGGTAAGATCACAACTCAAATCAACCATAAAAGAACATCAAAGCTTAAATTGCATTAAAGAAAAGATCCAAATCCAACATGAGTTCATCATCACAAAGGAGAGAAAAAAGGGAAATTAATACTACAAATCATGAGAATGAAAGAGTAGAAGCAAGAATTCATAAAAGAAACAAGATGAAAACATATAATTGAACCTAAATCTAGAAGAGATTAACCTAACCTAATTCTAGAGAGAAGAGGGAGCTTCTCTCTCTAGAAACTAACCTACATGATGCCAAAACTACAAAACAATTGCTTCCTCCTTGCCCAAGCTTGAATTCAGCATGAAATAGCATCAGAAATGAGTTGGATTGGGCCCAAAATGAGTTACAAATTGCTGGCCACGATTTCACTTTAGTGAACCACGTGCTCCATTGGTACGCATGTGTACAGTGTGTGTGCGCGCCCTTATACGTCAGACAACTATGGCAAATTTTATATAATTTCGAAGCCCCAGATGTTAGCTTTCCAACGCAACTAGAACCGCCTCATTTGGACCTCTGTAGCTTAAGTTATGGTCGATTGAGTGCGAAGAGGTCAGGCTTGACAACTTTACGGTTCCTTCATCTCTTCATGAGTTCTCCCACTTTTAATGCTTTTCTCCTCACATCTTAGGTCTATTTATTAGTATATATAGAACAAGAATCACCCTTGTTTAGGACTTTTGCACACTTGAACCTTTTTCATTATCTTTTCTGTAAATTATGAGCGGCTAAACCTCCTATGTTAAGGATAGGAGCTCTGCTCTTTCCTATGGATTAATATTATTACTTTTCTACTTTAATATATATTTGATTCCATTCTATGGTATATTTTTGTTCTTCATCTTTATGAATCTGGGGTGGAACGATAGTATGACCCCTTATTCTACATGAGTTCTTACGAGTCCTGACCCAGATAGTATTGAGCTATAGCTTGAGAGTACATCACAGGTTCCAACAAGTTACTTGGGCTAGTTGGAATATGTGACATAAAATCTCATTAGTCAGGGTAATTGAGATCCCTGTGGCATTCAAGGCTAGAATCAAAGAGCATCATTCTCCGATCCGAAAGATCTGATATTGTCTGTGGCGTTTTGAGTAGGATCATCAGAGATTGAATCACATGAACTTCACCTTCTTCCAGATTAAACTATCACGACTGGTGTTTGGTTTGGATAGAGGAGATTAATGACCACGACCCATGGCTTAATCACTTACATCCTTGCCATTGAATGAATCACTCCTCGTTAAAGTAGTCAATAAGAAGTATTAATCCGGAAGAATAAGCATCTCCGAGGCCTTAACTACTTCCATACTATTGTTTCTACATCAATTCTTTATTGTCTTCGTTTTTGTTTTGTTTACCTGTCTACAACAACAACAATCAACTTTCTATTCGCCTGACTAAGATCTACAGGATAACCATAGCTTGCTCAGTCCAACAATCCTCGTGGGATTCGACCCTCACTCACTTGACGTATTACTTAGACGACCCGGTGCACTTGCCGGTTCAGTTGTGGGGAATTCTAATTTCCCGCACCAAATTCCCAGTATATCAGAAGGTTTCTAAGCAAATAGATCTCTGTTACCTTTTAGGAAATTCTGAAGTTCCGACTTTGAAGGGTAGGATAAATCCTTATTGATCATGGTGTATTTTTCTGGTATGTCACTAATCTGAAACTTCTCTAGATTCTCGTTTGGTTCCGGCCTCAGCTTCTCTTGAATTTGGGAGTCAGATCAACTAAAAATATTCCAGTGGAATCCTTGGCTTTATCTCTTAAATTCAAACTTGTCTTATTTCATTTTAGGGCTGACACCCGATCTTTCCGAATAGTTGCTATCTGAGACTCAGAGGTTAAAAAAACTTGATGACAGAGAACTTGGTTGATATGAAGGCACAGAGGTCATTCAAAGTCTTCCTTCCTAGGATAACATTGTATAGATCAGACATCGGCACCTTCCCCTAAAGTAAACAATAGATCGATTGTGCTATCAAGGTTGATGTAGTGGTCTCCTAATCCCACTACCCCGGAAAGGTGCAGCTTCAGGTGTTGATCCCTTAAACCCAAGGCGTCAAAAGAGTTCCTAAAAAATAAGTTAGAATCTGCTCCTGTATCAATTAAGATTCTTTTTACAATACAATTTCCAAGCTTCACAGTGATAACCAAGAACTCGTCATCATCAAAAGTTGTATGTTGGAAATCCTCTTCTGTGAATTGCACAGATGGGATGCTAGTAATCTTTAGAACATTTGAGTTTGCCACTTTAACATCTTTTTTTATTGTACTCTTGGATTTTGATTTTGATAATCCATTCTTATCGACGACCACATTTACTACGACTTGGGCAGTCTCCTCCGGGACTTCTATAGTCATCGTGTTCCTAGGATTCCTTACTTCCCGATCTTCATCCTCAGTCTGCCATCTAGGAGGCCTGATGGAATGAAAAAACTTGGGAAATTTTCCATCTTGGATTGCTTGTTCCAAAGCATCCTTCAAATCAATACAATCTTTGGTTCTGTGCCTATAAGACTTATGATAGTCATAATACTGTGACTTATTCAATGAAGCTCTTGGACGAATCTGTCTCGCTTTTGGGAGAATGCCTCTATGACACACTTGCTGATATACTTCAGATATGGATCCACCAAAGGAGTATAAGTAGGGAACTTCCCAACTCGAGGAATGGAAGGTTTTGAAAATGAGGGTTGCCCTGACCCTCCAACCTTGCTTGGTGACAGGGCCGGATTGTTTCTTTTTATTAAAACCACCTTCAAAACATCTTCATCGCACATGTATTCTAAAGCTATTTGGTGGATCTCTTCCATGGATTTTACATCCTTAGAAGTTAGGTGTCTTCTGAAGTCTCCTTCTAATAATTTTGCAATCAAACAAAGACAAACGACTTCAGGAGTTCGTGTGTTTATTTCCAACAAGGCTTTGTTGAAGCGGTCTAAATAATCTCAAATGCTCTCCTTAGATTGTTGCTCAATACCAAGCAATGAAATCGGATGCCTAGTGATGCATGAGCATCATTAGTACCTTTTTTGTTGATTTGTATGGTGTTTTGTTGATTTTCTAGAGAATTTTTGTGAATTATACCCTAGTCGATGCTACTTTGAGTTGTTGTGGTGTTTTTGTGATTTCAGGTAGCATTGGATGAAGAATTGACAAAATTCATGAAGAAGGGAAGCAAGAGAAGCCTCAAATTCTTCTCTACCACCTTGGCCCTAAACGCCACATCACCGGCGTTTAGCGCTAGACTATGGAAAGCTCCCATTCATCTCTGCCAAGGTGGCACTAAACGCTACTTCACCGGCATTTAGCGCTAGGGCCGGGGACGTGCATGTAATTCACTGGATGGGTGGCATTAAATGGCACATCTAGCTTGGGTCCTTCTTGTGATAAAGTGTGCCAAAAAACTTAGTTTTGATATTAGCAAATGAGGAAATAGATCCGGAGGGGACTGTATTAAACGATGCCATAGTCGGGCCTAACAAGGTCATCGGAAAAGCATTACATCGGATAGATTCCTGTACAACCTCCAAATTCATCCGAGCTTCAAAAGCATCTATGTGCTCCTAAGGATTCAACTTCCCATCATACTTCAAGTCGGTTGGCTTGTCAAAGTGTTTTGGTAAGCAGACTTGGAGAACATGGGATGTAAATAGGGTTTGACCCATTATGACATGTTCCCAGGATTCCCTGTGCTTTTAGGACTCGGACACCTTTGCGGAGTCTGTCGCCTTTTAGATTAGGCGGATTGAGATTCATCTCTTCCCCTTCTCTCATGTTCTCGAGATTTGGCATTACGTCGAGGCGACCTCTTTTGACGCTGTGGCAAGTGGGAGTCCCATTGACGAGTGCGATTTGCACCGATTTGGATTTTCACACTTAAGATAACTTCCGTTGCAAGTATAGACCAAACTGGCAATTTAAATCCCAAACATCAAAGTTTAAAATTTCTAATTAACTGAGAGTAATGAAACCTCGGGTCGTCTTTCCTAGGAACTAATGCCAAGAGTGCACACAATTTTAGTTGTGAAGAGCCAAAGGAGTGTTTTCAATAATAAGGAAGCAATAAAAATAAAGAGATAAAAGAACTAGACAAAAATTGCAATTAATAAAGCAATAAAGGAATAAAAGAACTATGTATGTAATATGGACAAGTAATGCTATAAAGTGATGAAAAATTAGTTCAAAACATAAATGAAACCTTGACTTGGGATGAGTTATGGAATCCCTTCCTTGCCATAACCACAACTATGATAATTATCATGAGTTAATCTCGCCTAGTTAACCCCAACCATCGAGGAGTAAGTCAAGCAAGCATAATTGACCTTAATCCATAAGTTCTAACCAACTTACCAAACTAGTTGATAAAACGCTAGCTTTAATAGAAACAAGAATCAACTAACTTCCCAAGAATTACCACTAAATGTTGGACATTATGACTCTAGTAATCCATAAACTCAATTCCCAAGCCAAGGGGTGGAAATCTACCCCATAACTAAACTTGGCATTTCATCAAACACTTAGAGGGCATTGTTCATACCCTGGGTCGAGATATCCGACCTGGGATGATTGGCGACAAAGCGACTGACCTCTTCAGGTCAGGCTACCCGACCTCTTCTCAAAGAGGTCGGCCAAATCGACAGGAAAGCCCAATAAAGGGCCCAAATAGAGGAACACGACCCAAATCCAAAGGCAACCCAAGCCTATAGAGATAAAGGTGGTTCCCTTAAAGATAAGCTGACTTCACTTAAAATAAGATAAGATAAGATAAGATAACTAACTTATCTTATCAGAAAGGTCAGCCCACACTACTATAAATACACTGGAGCACCTAGGTATAACTCATACTCTGATTCTACTAAAAACCTGTTTAATACCCATGCTAACTTAAGCATCGGAGTCTCTTGCAGGTACCCCCACCCTCCGGTGACCAAGGATCAGCAGTGCAGCCAGCCAACAAGTCGGACACGACAGCTCCGGCTGCCACTCACCAGCCGGACACGTCGGCACCGACCAGTACAGAAGATCTCGACCGAGATCGACCTCCAGTTTCAGGTAACCCTCGGAACATTGGTGCCGTTGCCGGGGAACCTGGAAGTCATCCCACCACCATGGCGGACGACCATGACAACGACCATGATTCAGATCTAGAGGATAGAACACCGCACAAAAACGCGGGTACTACACCAAAAGATACTCCGGAATCCAACGGAGATAAAAACTCATCAAATCCAGGAGTAATAGAAGCACTTCAAGATCGTTTAAAGCAACTTGAAAAAGAAAGCCAGCATCAACGAGAAGTTGGCAAGGATCTACAAATAGAGGTAAGGCGACGTCGAGACTTAGAAGATAAAATCCTACAACTCGAAGCCGATCTCAAAGAAAAGGCCACCCGGACCACCCCTGAGGACAATTCATGCAGAGATCAAGATCCATTCACTAGGGAAATCATGAAAACTAAAATTCTTAAGGACTTCAAACTCCCGGATATGACTTTGTATGATGGCACTACAGATCCCAACCATCACCTCAGCAACTTCAGAAGCAGAATGTACCTCACCGATGCCTCAGACGCTGTTCGCTGCAAAGCTTTTCCAACGACTCTCACGAAGACAGCAATTAGATGGTTCGACAACTTACCTCCTAAGTCCATCTCAAGCTTTGATGACCTAGCCAAAAAGTTCTTGGCCAGATTCTCCATCCAAAAAGACAAGGCCAAGCACGCCCCCAGTCTACTAGGAATTAGGCAAGGAGATCGGGAAAGTCTTCGCAACTACATGGAAAGATTCAACAAAATATGCCTGGATATACAAAGCTTGCCAACAGAGGCTGCCATCATGGGCCTCATTAACGGCTTACGAGAGGGACCTTTCAGCCAATCTATATCAAAGAAATACCCCACATCTCTGGATGAGGTGCAAGAGTGGGTAGAGAAGTACATCAACATGGAAGAAAATTCCCGACTTGGGGAAGCCTCGAAATCCGGTTTCACCTACCGAGATAAAGATAAAGAATCCAAGAAGAAGGAAGATCAAACGGGGGAAAAAATAAAAAAGTATCATAATTACACCCTTCTTCAGGTGTTCCTGGTGGATATTTACAAAGAAGTCTGTAACACAGAAAAGATACCCCCAGCTCGACCACTCAAAGGCAAAAGAGGAGGAGGAAATCGGAACGAATACTGTGAATATCATCGGATCCGAGGACATTCCACCAACGAATGTTTCGATTTAAAAAACATCATAGAAAAATTAGTAAGAGAAGGAAAACTAAATCGGTACCTGGCCACCTGAGATGATGAGCAAAGAAAAAGACAAAGGGATGAAGATGTCGGACGAGCTGAGCGGTCACCTCGTACGCCAGAAAGACATGTCCACATGATACACGGAGGATTTGCAGGAGGAGGAATCTCCAAGTCATCCCGCAAAAGATATCTAAAAGAAGTATATCATGTCGAAGGGAAGGAGGAAGCACCCGACATCCCTGCAATCACATTCACCAAAGAAGACGCATCCGGTGTTATCTCAGGACACGACGATCCCATGGTCATCACCATCATACTGGCAAACGCCAATCTCCACCGCACATTAATAGACCAAGGGAGCTCCGCCGACATCTTATTCAAAGCTACCTTCGACAAGCTCGGCTTAGAAGAAAAGGAGCTTAGAGCATACCCGAACAGCCTGTTCAGACTGGGCGATACCCCAGTACAACCACTGGGATACGTGTCACTACATACAACCTTCGGAAAAGGGAACCAATCCAGAACACTCAAGATAGACTACATCGTGGTCGACGTGAGTTCAGCCTACAATGGCTTAATAGGACGAACAACATTAAATCAACTCGGCACAATAGTCTCGACTCCACATCTATGCATGAAATTTCCAACTACAGAAGGGATAGCTACAATAAAAGCAGATCAAAAGATGGCACGCCGCTGTTATAACGAAAGCCTAAACCTCAGAGGCAGAGGAGAAGAGTTCCATACAATTGAGCTTGGTAGAATTCAGAGACGAGAAGAACTCCGTCCACAACCCGAAGGTGAAGTAGAGAAAGTTCAGATCGGAAACACCCCGGACAAAACAATTAATATTGGCACGATCCTGAAAGGAAATGCAAAAGAATCACTAGTGCAGTTCTTACGAGATAATGTCGATCTCTTTGCATGGAAAGCTATAGACATGCCAGGCATAGACCCCAAGCTAATGTGTCACAAGTTGGCGGTTTATCCAGGATCTCGGCCGGTACAGCAGAAACGAAGAAAACTTAGACCAGAACGATCCCAAGTTGTGGAAGAACAGGTACAAGCACTACTGGAGGCAGGATTCATAAGAGAAGTCAAGTACCCACTATGGCTAGCTAACGTCGTCTTGGTGAAAAAAATCAAATGGGAAATGGCGAATGTGCACCGACTACACCGATCTCAACAAAGCCTGCCCAAAAGATCCTTACCCACTCCCAAGTATCGACGCTCTGGTAGATGCTTCATCCGGATATAGATACCTCTCATTTATGGACGCATACTCTGGATACAACCAAATCCCCATGTATCCACCAGATCAAGAAAAAATCTCGTTTTTAACACCAAAGGCAAATTACTGCTACATTGTGATGCCTTTCGGTCTCAAGAATGCCGGAGCTACTTATCAAAGGCTAATGAATAAAGTCTTTTCAGATCATATCAGAAAAATCATGGAGGTCTACATGGACGACATGTTAATAAAGACACAAAGCGAAGAGACACTATTGTCCGACCTGGTCCAAGTGTTCGACACTATAAGGAAGCATGACATGCGACTCAATCCCGCAAAATGCACCTTTGCAGTAGAAGCAGGAAAATTCTTAGATTTCATGCTCACACAAAGAGGAATTGAAGCAAATCCAGACAAATGTCAGGCGATACTCAACATGAAGAGTCCAACTTGTGTCAAAGAGGTACAACAACTCAACGGGAGATTAGCAGCCTTATCCAGATTCTTAGCAGGATCAGCGATAAGATCTCTCCCCTTCTATGCCACTTTAAGGAAAGGAAAGAAGTTTGAATGGACAAAGGAATGCGAGCAAGCCTTCCAGGATTTCAAAATTTTCCTGGAACGACCACCTATCCTAACTCGACCACGAGAGGAAGAACCACTCGTATTGTACCTTGCGGTAGGAAGTCGGGCAGTTGCATCAGCACTGGTTCAAGAGGATGACAAAGGGCAACAACCTGTATACTTCATTAGAAAATCACTGTAGGGATCCGAGCTAAACTACCAAAAAAATAGAAAAATTCGCCTATACTCTCATACTGACATCTCGACGGCTTCGCCCATACTTCCAGGCTCACACCATCAAGGTTCGAACCGACCAGCCCATAAAAGGGATATTACAGAAAACAGATCTAGCAGGCAGAATTCTACAATGGGCAGTCGAGTTATCCGAGTTCGACCTCCACTATGAAGCTCGGACAGCCATCAAATCACAATACTTGGCCGACTTCGTTGCAGAATTCACAGATACCCTGGAAACCCCCACAGAATGGAATCTCTACGTAGACGGGTCCTCGAATAAGACTGGAAGCGGCGCGGGTGTGATAATAGAAAGCAACCAAGGTACCCAAGTTGAGCTTTCCCTCAAATTTGGGTTCCCGGCCTCAAATAACTAGGCGGAATATGAAGCGTTACTAGCTGGTTTGAAGCTGGCTAAGGAGGTTGAAGCTCAAAAACTCAACATCTTCAGCGATTCACAAGTAGTCACCTCACAAATAACAGGGAGCTACTAAGCCAAATATCCCACCATGAAAAAGTATTTGGATAAAACCAAGGAACAGCTCGGACAACTCGGGGAATACAAGATCTGCCACATACCCCGCGAACAAAATGCCCGAGCTGACGCACTCTCAAAACTAGCCAGCACCAAACCAGGGGGCAACAATAGAAGCCTCATCCAGGAAATGCTACAGAACCCGTCAATCTCGGAAGAGGAAAAAGTCCTAGCCATAACAAGTCAGAATCAAGATTGGATGACCCCCATAATTAATTACCTCAAAACAGAAACACTCCCCACAGATAAAAAGGAGGCAAAGAGGTTAAAACGAGAGGCTCAGTACTCACTATCATAAACAACACCCTATATAAAAGAGGAATTTCAATACCACTATTAAAATGTGTGCTGACCTCCAACACAAGGGAAGTTTTAGAGGAAGTACACAGTGGCATTTGTGGTAATTATCTCGGAGTACAAGCTCTCACCAAAAAAGTACTCCGGGCGGGATTTTATTAGCCAACTCTACAAAAAGAAGCTACAGAGTATGTAAGGACATGCCCACCATGCCAGAAACATGACAACTTTCACATCGCCCCGCCAGAAGAGCTCATCAGCATAACCTCACCTTGGCCATTTGCAAAATGGGAACTTGATCTCCTCGGACCTTTCCCCCAAGGATCAGGACAAGTCAAATTCCTCATAGTAGGGGTATCAACGCTAACATCACATGCCAGCTGTGGCCGGCCATATTTTTCCCATCGTGCCTCTTCTTTGTTATTTCACAAAGTGGATTGAGGCAGAGCCCCTAGCCAACGCCACTGCTCAAAGAAGCCGGAAATTCCTATATAGGAACATTGTCACAAGGTTCGGGGGTTCATATTCCATTACCACGGACAATGGCACCCAATTCACAGATGCAGGCTTCAGAAAGTTAGTAGCCGATCTGAACATAAAACACCAGTTCATCTCCGTCGAACATCCTCAAGCCAATGGACAGGCCGAAGCTGCCAACAAAGTCATATTGACTGGGTTGAAATGGAGACTGCAAGCTGCAAAGGGAGCTTGGGCCGAAGAACTTCCACAAGTCCTATGGGTGTATCAAACAACGCCACATTCCACCACAAACGAATCACCATTTCGACTAGCATACGGAGTAGAGGCAATGATCCCAGTAGAGGTTGAGGAAGGGTCGTCTAGAGTAGTCCACTACAATGAAGAAGCCAATTCTCAACTTCAAAGAAAAGAGCTCGACCTACTTTCGGAAATCCAAGAAAGTGCCCAGATCAGGGAAGAAGCGCTAAAGCGACGAATGGCTTCGAGATATAATCAAAGGGTAGTGCCAAGAGGTTTCGCTGAGAATGATCTCATCCTAATCCGAAATGATATTGGAACAACTCGACCCGGATAAGGAAAGCTAGTAGCAAACTGGAAAGGACCCTACCGAGTCATAGAAAAGTAGCTGGAAAGGGCTACTACAAACTGTCCGAACTCGATGGATGAGAGCTTCCCAGATCATGGCACGCCTGCAACCTAAGAAGGTACTATAGCTAGAGAAGGTAAAAGATCTCGGATGCACTCTTTTTCCTGAAAAGGTTTTTTAATGAGGCACCAAGTCGAGATCCAGAAATTATCTGATTAAAAGGGATGAAAAACTCCCGTATGTATATATTTGCACTTGCTTTTGAATAAAATATATTTTTAGATATTCTACAAATTCTCAAGACGCATTCATCTGAAGCATTCATCGTCCGATTATAAAGCAACAAATCAGCAAAAAGTGAAAAACAGATTCACTGCACGATCACGATAAAGACCAATAGAGATGAAAACGTGATTCATCTAAAGGTCGAACAAACAAAGATAGAAACCACCTTCTACAAATCGGCAAAGATGAACACAGAATAATGCAAGAAGTTATCGAAAGTGATCCGGAAAAAGAACCTGACGAGGTCTTATGGATTGCTAAATAATAACTTAAAGACTGGCCGACGTTAAGAAGTCGGACCGAGTCAACCCAAGTTATCAGCAAATCCCTGGAAAGAGGTCTGGCCAACCCTATAAAAGAGGAATTGCTATAACTTAGAAGAGATCGACCTAACGAAGTCGGTCTCCTACAAAAATAAGTTATATAAGTAATCCCTGAAAGAGACCTGACAAAGGTCCAAGAAAGAGGATTACAAAATAACTTAGAAGAGATCGACATAAAGAAGTCGGTCTCCTACAACGGACAAGTTATAAAAGTAATCCCTGAAAGAGACCTGACAAAGGTCCAAGAAAGAGGATTACAAAAATAACTTAGAAGAGGACAACATGAAGAAGTCGACCTCCTACAAACAAGTTATATAAGTAATCCCTGAAAGAGACCTGACAAAGGTCCAAGAAAGAGGATTACAAAAATAACTTAGAAGAGATCGACATAAAGAAGTCGGTCTCCTACAACGAACAAGTTATATAAGTAATTCCTGAAAGAGACCTGACAAAGGTCCAAGAAAGAGGATTACAAAAATAACTTAGAAGAGAACGACATGAAGAAGTTGACCTCCTAAAAACAAGTTATATAAGTAATCCCTGAAAGAGACCCAACAAAGGTCCAAGAAAGAGGATTACAAAAATAACTTAGAAGAGGATGACATGAAGAAGTCGACCTCCTACAAACAAGTTATATAAGTAATCCCTGAAAGAGACCCAACAAAGGTCCAAGAAAGAGGATTACAAAAATAACTTAGAAGAGGACGACATGAAGAAGTTGACCTCCTACAAACTAGTTATATAAGTAATCCCTGAAAGAGACCCAACAAAGGTCCAAGAAAGAGGATTACAAAAATAACTTAGAAAAAGACGACGCAAAGAAGTCGATCTCCTACAACCAACAAGTTATAAAAGTAGTCCCTGAAAGAGACCTGACAAAGGTCCAAAAAGGAGGACTACAAAAACAACGGGAAAAAGACCAACGTAAAGAAATCGGTTATGGATTGCTAGAAATAAATACAAGAGCCGGAAAACCGAAATACAAGTGGGGTCCACACATCCACAACCTCAAAGGATCCAAGCTACAAGCAATAAACACAAAGCAATTCAAAGAGGCCAAGCAGCAAGGCTTCAGCATTCTCAAAACCAAGTAAGATGCCGAGACAAGTGCAAACAAGCATGATATAAAATACAATATTATAACAAACTTCTGGGTCAGGCCCAAAAGCTTGAAAGCTACTTGTTGTTTTTTCAAAATCAAAAGTTGCTGAACAAGCAACCAGAAGGAGTATCAACAGTCAAGCAAAATATTTAAACTACAAAATAAAGAGTTTAAAAGCCCATAAGCCGGGCTATCTACACAAATATCCAAGAAAATTCAGCTAAGATTAGAAGACTGCTCGGCAGCATCAGTCCGAGGTGAAGGAGGGCGAGCTTGGAGAGGCACTGTATCTACTGTACCGTCGTCCCTATTCAGAATTTGACAATCAGGATCTAACTCTGGACGAACAATCCCAGCGGGAGGAGCTATAGAAGCCGACACCTTGGCAGAAGGCACAGGGGGAGGATCGACATCGTCATCATCTTGGTCATCAGGGACAATCTTACCATCCCTCACAACATTATCCAGGCTAAAAAGAGTAAGATCGGCCTCAGGCGCAATAATTCGAACCTGCTCCTTCAGGCTCTCGTAAGCAGCATTCACACTGCCAACAAGATGACCCTGGAGCTCAGAGTAATCAGCTCGGGCGTTCTCCAACTCCTCCTTCAAACGCATCCCCTCCCGATAAGCTGTGACGTAGCTGTCTTTATGCCTCAATGCCATGTCCTTGGCCAACCGCACAGAAGCCGCCAGAGCAAAGGAACTCGCCTTTTCATTCTTCAGATCCTTCTCCAGTTTGGCCACCTTCACCTCAAGCTCCTCCTTCAAGCCCTTCATCCTATCAAACTCTTGTTCAACCTCCTCCATAAAGGCTTTGCTGGCATGGAGAGGAAGATTTTGAGCAGTCCGAT